>NC_056725.1:727021747-727364247 GCF_019279795.1 Protopterus annectens | reverse complement strand
TCAACAGAGACCTTACAACATATAAGGAAGGGGTTGCTTACCCTCAACCCCCACCTTCACAAGCATTCAAAACTAATAGTCATGGACTAGTAAACAAAACCCAAAGTATACCAGTTGGAAATCAACATGATCCGTGTAGTTCACAGGCCACTTTGAATGTGCCCCAAGGAGACCATCTTAGTCAAATACTTGATATGTCTGCTGACCCACGAGAAGTTCTGCCAGCCCAAAATGCCCAAAATTTTCAGAACTCGGCCTCACAGTACAACTTGAGATCAAAGGGCAAAAAAACACAGTTCAACAACAACAACAGGGCGAAGAATCGCAGACGCAGGAGATGAGTTTGCCATGTTTGGACACAACAGGACTTCCAAATTCGAAGTTAAAATAAATTCTTTTGAATGCGGACAAGGATTTTAAAATCTACAACTTTACGGACATTGTTATTGACCCACCTTTGGTCGAACTGTTAGCAAGGGGGAATACTTTTGTTCCATCTAGAAGGGTAGATCTGGCAAAAATATTAATTGATTTAAAATTGTATGTTAGAAAGTTAAACTTGTCACTAATGTTTGTTGACAACGTAAACATACAGAGAAGTATTTCACATACATCTAGTACATTTTGCCCCCCCTTCACCCTACTTTGCAATTGTTTGAACAAACTTGTGAGCTGGACTTTTCCAGCTCATCTAGATCAAGATTTAGCAAAAAGTTTAATTCCCTCTCTAACATTTCTGACTTGTTACATTTAATCCAGCAGGCTCCTGTTCGGATTATGTCACCAGATAAGGGTGGTGGGTTAGTAGTAATGAACATTGAAGACTATACAAATGAAATGGAAAAGATAGTCAATAGTCCTATGTATTAGCTTGTATCACATAATGAATTAAACCAAGCTTGTTCTAAAATTAAATCACATTTATATGAGATGTTTTTGGAAGCTAGGATTCCCTCTGACCTCTTTACGTATCTTAGCATGCCAGCCCCTAGAAACCCTATTCTCTTCGGTGTTCCCAAATTACATAAAAACATCGGTAACCCACCAATGAGACCATTAGTAGATGCAAGGTCTAGTCTAACGTACCCTTGGGTGAAATGGGTAGATGAAACCCTTAAAAAATATGTGACCCAGGAACAGGAAATTTGTAAAGATTCTTGGACATTTTTAGCCCAAATTAATAATTTGGACTATAGTCAGTCTTTGAATTTTTTAACAATTGATGTCCAGGACCTTTACTCTTCAATCCTACATGATGAAGGGATTGAATGGACCTGTAGTCTACTGAGGGCTAAGGGAGCGCCATTAGAGGAAGTAAATTTAATAGCGGAAATGTTGGATGTTATTTTGAACAACAATTACATCACATTTAACAACAAATACTTCATTCAAAAAACAGGAGTGGCAATGGGGTCTCCGTGTGGGGCTAGCTATGCAAATTTGGTTATGGCATCATGGGAGCAAGAGTTTATTTTCAATAAACCTGATGCAAAGAAACAGATTTATTTTTACACACGCTTCCTTGGCGACGTCTTTATATTACTTAACGGTGACAGGGACGATGCAATAGCATTGGTGGATTATTTTAATAGTACAACAAGCTTTCTTTCTTTTACATTTGCCTTTGACACAGACCAGATTTCTTATCTGGATGTAGATTTGAGTAAAGATGTAACAAAAAATTCATATGTTTCTAAAATTTACAGAAAACATACATATTCTAATTCTTTTCTCCATTACAACAGCTGTTAACCCTTGGCACCAGAAAAAGTCTGTTCTCAAGGGACAATTTGTGAGAGCTGCACGTATGGTCACACTTGAGCTAGACTTTTTATATGAAAGTCAAAAATTAAAGGATATGTTTTTTAAAAGGGGTTACCCAGAGTTTTGATAGACATGGTTTGTGACGAAGTTACCACTAAGTCTGATAACCCCTTTTAGTAGTGACACCAAGAAGATTAAGTATATCTTATATAAAAATTGGGAAATAATTAGGAGAGATGCTCATATTTCTGATAGGTTTGAGAACAACCCTCGAATTACATACAAACGTGGTACCAATTTGAAAAGTTTATTAGAGGTCAACTGTGGTGACCCCTAACCGGAAAAAGCCAAAAGAAGAAGAAAATTAGAGGTCAACAAACCAGTTTTAAAATGGAAATGTGGTATGTATAAATGCCAAATGTGCAACTACTGTAAGCACATGAGCACAGGCAGAGAGGTAACCATTAGAAATACTACTTACAAGATTAATTTTAGGTTTACTTGTCAGTCTAAATCTGTTGTCTATGTGGCTCAATGCTCAGGTTGTACTTCTTTCTACATCGGTAAAACCAATCGTAAGTTGAAAGAACGTGTTTATGAGCATTTGTATAAAATTAGAAATCAAAGCCTAGACAATGCTCTGGCAAGACACATAGGGTCAAATCCACATCATTCTTTCTTGTTTAGAGCCATTGATTCAGTATTTGATGACAATAGAGGTGGACCTTCATCTCTACTGTTGGAACAGCTTGAACTATGTTGGCAGCTTCATATTGGATCTTGTTTCAATCCAGGTTTGAATGAGGTAGTATCTTTAGCATGTATACTCAAACTTAGGAATTTGAAACGCTAGTACACTATAAACATATTCACACAACATTCTTGTTACCCTTTGGAGAAAAGAAAATGTAATAGTAACAAGGCAACTATTAAATATTAAAACATTCTTCTTCTTTCGGCTTTTCCCGGTTAGGGGTCGCCACAGTGGATCACCTGTCCGCTCTTGATTGGCAGTGGAGTCTTACAGTGTCGAGTTGGCAGCACGGCGCCCAACCTTCCACAGAAGGCACATACACACACACACACTCACACCTAGGGCCAATTTAGAGTGTCCAATCCACCAACAGCATGTCTTTGGGATGTGGAAGGAAACCGGAGCACCCGGAGGAAACCCACTCGACCACAGGAAGGACATGCAGACTCCGCACAGAAGGCACCCCAGCCGTGGATCAAACCAGATAACCTCTTGCTGTGAGGCGGCAATGCTAACCGCTGCACCACCATGGCCGCCCTAAATATTTAAACATTAAACATCAAAAATTAAAATACAAAAATTAAAATTAAAACTAAAGTTAAAATTAGAATTATAGTTTTCATTAGAGAAGTAGGACTTGGGTACACTTGAAGGTTTATGCATGTGAGAATTTTAAATACAATAAAATTCTGAAAAAGTCTTAAATGTATGATACTAGGTTCATATAAGTATCATTTATCATCTGTTCATACATAGTTTTTGTATTTTTTTGTACATGCAAATTCTTGATATGTCTGCGTTTAAGCGTTTAGCTGTTTAGTTGGTGGAATAGTAGTGTGGTAATTCCTTGTTTTAGATTTTAACAAATTTCAGTTTTTGGTTGTATTATTGTTAATAATGAGACCTTCTACTTAGTTATTTATTTTTTACTTTACACAGAGGAAGAAATTTGTTGTAAATACATGTATTATGCATCACAACTTGTGTACTACAGTGAGCAATGCTCCTTTAAGTTAATTGAGTGAAGCTTATGTTGCATGCAATGCCCATTCATTCATTCATTACTTATTGATGGAAATTTTATGACATTTTTTTATCTGAAGAAGTCCTGCTAGTGAGCAGGATGAAAAGCGCTCTATATTTTAACATTTATGCTGGTTTGCAGTCCATTGGGATTTTGTGTGTTCCTAGCTGGAATAAAGACCGTTGGTTTACCTGCGACTTTCTTTGCCTTTTTCGCCAGTTCGTCTACCTTTTTTTCAAATTATAAGGTCGTTTTGACTGCCACCAGCCACTCCTTATCAGCTACTCTAAGGCCCTTAACAAAGGGTATTCAATCTTACTGTGTAATGTTACTATCAATACAAATGGTAGTTTGACCAAGAGCAAGGCTATTAGGAGTGGCCCACAGTGTCACCACATAAGTATGCAAGTCCTGTAAGAGATTAACTATATCTCACAAATATCAGCCACAATGAATGGTTTAAATATATTTAATAATAAATAATAAAAGAACAAGAAGAAACTCAGTAAACAATCACAGTTACATCAGAGTTCAAACTCACAGGAAATATTTAAAACATCATTGCAGAACAGTCTCCAATAAATAAAGAAAACAATCTAAATGAAGCTCAACTATATTCCTGACTATATCTAAAAGAAATTACTATACCCTAGTTAACTTACTTTAAGAGCAAGGCAAGTGTGGTGAATGGATCTTCTAGCTGATGTTGCTGTCAGGTCAAAGACAAATACAGAATACTAAATACTATGTGCCTCTCAGAGAGTTCTTAAATTAATATCTCAAATGTTAATGCTGGGTTAGCTGCAGGATGACATCACTTCTTGTCATCTGAGTTTAGTTCCCAGGCTAAAACCCCATTGTTATAAACTGCCAGCATTTAGTATCTCCCTGTACAAATACATAGCCCTCTGATCTTTGCAGCTGCTGGATGACATAAAACAATAACACTTACAAGAAAATGCAGAAGCTTCTCTAGTTTTACACATCCTGTCTCCTTGCTGCATTGAAACTATCTTTTATGGCACAGTTATAAAGAAATTTAATTTCAACTATTTTTCTGAAGTTTTGCAAGTTAACCTTCTATGTTCCAGTTTCCACTGTTAAAATATATACATTTACACAATTATAATAGTTAATGTACATTTCTGTTCTCTCCCAGTAGGGTACACTGTGGAGACATCTCTAAGCTGTACTCTACAACTTATCTCTTCAGCACACGTCTATACAAACCATCTTAAATGACATACAGTTCTTATACATTTGTAATGCAAGCATATGAATCATGTTGATATTCACAAAAGACATATGATTATTTATAAAATTCCAGCTAACTGTGTTGGCAGTACCTCCTTTTGTCACAATGACTATAGGAATCAGTCAAGGAGGTAAGAAAGAATTGGGAAGAAAGATTGGATAAGCAATTCACAAAGAAAAAATGAGCAGATATATGTATGGCTCCGAGATATGCAACAAAGTGTGTGTTTGCATATGTATTGTTATACCCCAACAAACTCCAAAGAATTTTTCTCAGGTAGATTGCAAATGTCAGGGGTGTGATTGGTAAGAAAGAGTTAATCGGGAACATATTTTCTTGGGAGTGTAATGTATTGGCAGATTTTTAAAATTCCCTGAAGACTACTTTGTCAGAAATACTGCGTGAACAAATTGGTGGAACTAAGGAAGTAATTTTTTTGAGCTGTGATACAGAATCAGAATTGTCTGGACATAGTAAGGCCTTGGTAAGTTTAATTCTGGTGGTTGCAAAAAAAACAATCACTAGAAAATGGAAATCAAAGTCCAAACTAACTATACTAAAAGCAGTGAATATAGTAACAGAGATAAAATAACTGGAAGTTGGATCTTTAGAAAATGGAAGTAGTATATTACATAGAAAAAAGAGAACGAGGAATGAGGTTTAAACATACCTCTCTACCATACCAAATTCCTCTGTATTTATTGATTTTGAGGGCAAAATAATGGGGTTCCATAAATTTCCAAGTGGCCTATTCAGTTCCTGATTTTTTTTAAATTTACAATTTTAAGTTTCTGGCTAATGTTATCATGCATCAGCAGCGTATCCTGCAACGTCATCAATGTGCAGGGGCATGTGATAACATCAGCTTCCTGAGGCAGTGCCTGATTACCTGACAGACTCAGAGACTGGGGTGGGAGTTTCAAACCTTGGGGGAGGTGAGTGGAGAAGTGTGTTTTCTTGAAGAGAAAGTTAATTTGGTAGATCTAGCAGTTTTGTGAATGATTGACTGGAAAGGGGCTTGCTGTGTTCTAGTACTGGTCATGGGGACTCTTCTGTGACCATGGCACTTAGTTATCCCTGGGCTTCACTGATTGTTAGTATGGAGATGAGATTTACTAGTTTTCATGAGGATACAGTGAAAGCTGCAAACAGTATCTGTGAATCTGTCAGACAGACAAGTACTTGCAGAATGTGAATATTTGACAAATCCGAGCTTTAGCCGGCTGCCTCACTCTTCTCCACTTTTGAATCGGTTTCTCCATTAGAGAGGTCACTTGGCATTTTAATTTTCCAAAGACTGTTGGTGACCAAATAAACAGTATAGTTGGAGGTGCCAAACTGGAGTGACATCTGCTTCTATAAATGCTGTGAATGGTGCAAAGCGTATATACAGTTATGGGCTAAGGATGTGACAAAACACTTGGGAGTCTGACTGTGTGGTGTAAGTTATAGAGATGTGCACAATATACCTTCAGATGGACACATGACTAGGAAGGATAATGAGGTCGGAAAAACTCAAACCCTGAACAGTTTACGAATGCAAAAACGGTGGCATGGCTGCGCTTACATTTCTTCACTCTGACCCTATTCTTCTTGCCATAGATACAAGCTCCCAGCTGTTTTGCTTGATGTTGTGTTTCTTTTCAAGGATCCCTCTGAGGTCCCAGCAAGTGCTCCAAATTGCTAAGTGCAAATATTTCTGCATGGAATGAAGCTGGTGCACTAAATCCTTTGTGGTACTCCCAGATGTTAGAGTATCACTGACATGTTATTAAAAATACAGTCATCTGTCTAATTTCATCCAGTTTTCTTTCAGATTGTAGATAAGAATTATAAAAATACAACATTCCATACACCTATTCTGGTAGCAATTCCAAGCTGTCAAACTGTGTAAAAAGACTTATTGGTTCAGCTACAGCTCGTTAATGTTCCAGATGTTTTTAACCAAAAAACAGCTCCTCAAATACATGTTTTCTGAACAATTTTATCTATGCCATATCTGTTACTAGAGCTGAGCTGCAAATTAGGGGCTGCTGTGGGACTCAGCTGAGTTAAAAACACACCTTCTTCTCATTCCTCTCAGTCTCTCAGAGGAAAAAATCTGGACAAAGCCAAAAATAATGATAGGACAAAGCCCCACAAATAGGGACAGATTTTAAATATTGCTCCTGCAAACTCAGATAGTTGCTACAATAACAGGTTTTGCATTATTATGTATTTTCTGAGGGATATAAAGTCTGAAATTCAAATGTCTGCCGTTATTTATTATTATCTTTAATGACTTCAATCTTCATGTTGGTATCCCACAATTCCATTTGGAGTGGGAGAGGTTACATGATTCTGTATACAATTTTTATGTGAATCAGCATCCTGATTTTTGGCCAATTGCACCAGCATTTCATGGGCCTTTGTCCAGATTTTTGATATTTCCAGGTTGAGAGGTATGGGTTTAAGATAAGGCAGGAACTGAATGAGCTATGTAATGTTTGATGGATAATGTATAGAAAATTGTACATGAAGTATAATATTTACAACTGAAAATATGTCAATATGGTTTATTTTCATTTATATAAATATGATTGCCTATGTCATAAGTGATAATTCAGTAACATTTCTTGTTTAAAAAAATTGAGCTTCAGACTTTATATCCTTTAAAATGGCAAGTTAATGTAAACTATTTTATTCTATCCACTTTCTTTGTAAGAGAAATATTTATAACTTGTCATTCATTTGGGGCCTTTGACCCCTCCTCCAATTATATTTGGCTTTGTCCAACTCTCAAGCCTTTCTATGTCCTTGTCAGTCAGGTTATAATGGGGAGAGGGAGGTATCAGGATCAGTCTGAGATGGGTGTGGTAGATAAGCAAGGTATTGTCGAGGTCATGTGAACTTACTCCGGCTCCTGAATTTGGAAAGTAAAAAGTTATGTGGCTTGGCCAGGTAGGTATTGAGCTTCATCAGATCAAGTGGCTGACAGGGTGGACCCTCATCAGGGCTGAAAAAATGTGGAGATCTGTGTGGAGGGCTTAGTGTGGGAGATGAAAAGGAGCCTTAGTGAAAAAATGGCCCCCTGAAATTATCTGTGGAATGATCACATTTATTCCCATTAGGGGTAATGTATAATTATCAGCTATGGGATGGGTACAATCAAGCACAAAAAGTAAAATTTGCTAGGCTTAAAATATCCTGCAACGGCAGCTAGCCTAGTACTTACCTATGAAACTATGAAACTAAGTCATGTTTATAATACAAAACTCACATCGACTGCTCGGATGTGAGAGCATGCAGTCAGTGTTAAACTGAATTAAAGTTGCAGAAAGTCCTAACTAGCCATACAAACTAAGTTAAAAGTGGATTGCAATACAAAAAATCTGGAAACTCTTCCAACACGTGCAAACAATTGTAATATATAAAAAGTGTCCAGAGAAACAAAGAGTAACCTGTGGAGTACTGCGGGTTTCACTACTAGTCATTCAAAACACAGCTGTGTGCTATCTTGCTCAGTGACTCGTGCAGCGTTCAGAGGCAGAGGGTGCTGCCTGCAGATAACTGCTCTGCTGTCTCTGGCAAGTTGTGTGAAACCAGTGTTTAAATGGCAAAAAAAAAACAAGCTTGCATACTGCAAAGATACCAAGTAAAACATGGACACTATGAAAACTAGCCAAGTAAAAAGAGAAGAGGTAAAGATCTGGGATCTATAACCACCACAAGTTAAATGACAAACCATTATGGAAAATGGTAAAGGTAGATATAGCTATGTGTATATATATATATATATATATATATATATATATATATATATATATATATATATTTTTTTTTTTTTTTTTGGGGGGGGGGCATACCAAGAGGAGTAGATATAAGGAATGCTGAGGTCATACTGACAACTGTGCAGGAATATCATTATACAGATTCTTGGCTACTGTGGCCATTACTGATGACAACACAAATTAAAGATTTTTACTGACATAAAGAGTTCAATAGTGAGAGTAGTGAGTTATTAAATTGCATTGTGGAGCAGGGCTTTAAAGAAAGATTCAGAGTTAAAACTACTGAGAAGACATGAAAAAAAACATGAAAGATATGATACAGCTACAAAGCATTGTTGGAATAAGAGTACAATAGTCATACATGGAAGAAAGAAAGGTGGTGCAAGGATGACTTAAAGAAGTATTATTTTTCAGATATAGTGGTGAGCCTGGAACACATTATCACTTGACTGTAAAGTGTAAGCCATTGGGTGGAGGCAATAGGTGATTCATTTACTCATATGACATGGGGGGTGAACAGAGTGCAAATGGCTGACTACTTATTTAAAAGTAATAACTTTTTGATGAAGAGATATGCAAATTCATATACTTTTGTATTATATTACAAAACATAAGGCTTGTGTATATGAACCATTAACCCTGAGAGTTGATTTACCATTGCCATGGACAACTGTGACCTCAGAGTAATAAAGTTTGTGGTGTGGCGGTACAGTCCATATGTGGTGAGTGGAGGAAGACAAAGTCCCCAACATAAAATGTTGCAGATCTGGGTATGTGTTTTTAATACTTAAGATTTGGAATTAACTTATTTTGAATTAACAAAATATTTGAAAAAGATGGACCTTGAGATAGGGAAGGGGTAGGTTAAGGGTATCTACAAAGGAACAAACTGTAATCATACTTGGCAGGCCTTAACAAACCATAGCCCTTTTATTCTGATTATCTTTCTATATTAATGAAAAAGGTAGGACTTGCAAAAAGTCATAAAAGTAAGGTTTAGATGCAAAGGAGGCAGTTTAATAATGTTTTTAATTGAATGAAACTTAATTTTAAAAAATATCTAAACTTTTCATGCAGTGAATTTGTGGGTTCCGGTTGTATGTCCGAGGATTAAGGACCATAACTGCAGTCCTTGAAAGGGTGAGAATTTAAGTACAATTACAGAGAAATATGTACTAAGACCAATAATTTTGTATCTCAGATTATTCTCTCTTCTCTGGGGTGCAGCGATTTTACAGTATAAACAACAACAACAACAACATAAGTAGCGAAGATTTGTGGTGCAAGTGACTTCACCCTTAAAGTTTTGTTTTTAATGTGTACCAGATGCATGCTTTGCTTTTATTTTACAAGGTTCATACCATATTTTTTGCAGTTTTGGGACTCACGAATCTGAGTCTCAAACTTTTAAAAATGTGCTAGTTAGTGTGAGTTCCTATTTTATTATATGGAAATATTTAATGAAAATATAGTATTTGCAATACCATGGAATATAAGAAGTCAGACATTTATGAATTTGCTAATAGACTTTACATGTGACTAAAAATAGTCAGAAATGTATGAAAGGTTCATTAATGGAAGTGCATATATTAATGCAAGATTAGACAGTAACATTTTACTATACTATGTAGAATGGGGCCATACCATGACAAATACAGTAATTAAATCTTAGGGTATATCTGAGATAATCTCTTTCACCCAAGTCAATAAGATTTGTTTATAAAATAACTATCTCTAATAAAGAGGTGCTATAGTACTGTAAGAAAAGCCAACACATTGAAATGTATAGAAACATTATGGATGAATATAGCTTAAATGCAAACTCAATCTAGAGCATTTGTAAGTGAAGAGCACACCTGCTATTTTTCCCCCACCGTCTACACTACAGACAATTAAGAGAAATAGTTATGCCTTTTAATCACCTCAGACAATGAAAGGTAACTACTGAGGAACTGAAGTGAATTTGCCTTTAGTTAGTGTCAGTTTCATTTCTGGGACTTGAAGTCTAGGAATCTATCACATCAGCCATTAGAGATCTAAAGTCTTACATCAAATTCAGGTCAGGCACCTTAGATATTTATTACAGCCTTGCTCTGTAGTGCAGAGAGATAGCACTCTGACTGCAAGTCAAGAGAATGGGGTTCACTTAGAAGCCTCAGCATTGGGGGGGGGGGACTTTTTGGAAGTGGGAAGAGTAAAGGGCCATGTCCTGCCCACCTTTCCCAGAGAGGTAGGGAGGGTTGCATGCATTCAGGGTCCCAAAGGGTGGTGCAATTTTGCTAATAAGAGACCAGGAAATCTACAACTCCTGCTTCATGGGAGGAGCAGGGTTGTTTGCATGGCATGCCCCATGCAGAGGTATGGAGCCCATTGTTTGTCCCTCCTTGGCACTTTGCTGAATGTATGCTGAGGACTGAGCCGTACGACAGCAGAAATTCCAAACCACCCCTGATTGCTGCCTAAATGATGGCACTTGCAGCTCAACCCTTGCCTCAGTGATGGGGAGCAAATTGGACAGGAGAGGGCTGACTATCAGAAGACAGTGAAAGCAAAAACAGTGAAGACAATCTTTCATACAAAAACATGACAGTATATGCAGGCTACAGACATAAACACAGATATAGCCTCTGGGAAACAACAAATCTGAAAAGAGATTGATGTGACCCTAACTCTACGTCTTTATAGTACCACAGTACTTTCACTGTACGTACAAGTAGATAAATATCTATGTCTACAGATAGAGACATTCTTACCCCTTTTGCACTACAATAACCTGTATCTGTGCTCCTCTTCCAGGCAAATATCAAAACTGCAAGCAATCTGTGATGCACCCTTAAATTCTGTTTAGAATTCTTTTACTACCTCTAGTCTGACAATTTACTTCCTCCGCTGTACATGTTAATTAAAATCTGTCATATATGATGTTGTTATTATTTGTGAAACATGGCTAAAGAACAATGACTGGAAACCAGTTCTGTCAGGGTATAAATGTTTTTACTGTAAAAGACATTCTAACAAAAAATTGGATGGAGGTATTATGATAGGGATTAAATATCATTATGAAATCTGCCATTATTGTATGTTCAGTGATAACATCAATGCTGCAAATTGTGTAACTGTGACAATGAAGACAACCTTGAAATATATACCAATCCTTGTAGTGTACAGACCACCAAAGTCAAGCACTGATAACCTAGAGCAATTCATACATTTCTTGCATGAAACATAGGAGGGAGGAATACTATTAGCTGGGGACTTAAATTTACCAGAAATAGACTGGAATAATATTGATTCAACAACATTAGTAAGGAAATTATTCACAATGAATATTCAGGAACAACAATTGCTTCAGACTGTTAAAAAGTCTACCATGGAATGGAACATACTAGCCATTGTGTTCTAAGAAAATTACTGTTAATTCATGTCAAGTTTACCACCTTTGATGTGTAGTAATTATGGGGTTATAAAAGTTTATTTGTTGCTAGATAATTCTGCTAAACTGAAATTTAACCCACTGTGCATAAGACTGCTAGATACAGAAGAAAAACAGTCACTATATAAAACTAATTGGAGTGATGCATTCAGTGGAAAAATTGCAGGAATAATGTGGAAAGTTTTGAAACAGAAATTGTTTGAATGCAGAAAAATAAAAAAAAATGTTTAACATCAGAATCTAAGCACACAACATCAGGGGGATATACTTCCATAAGAACAAGATACTTGATTAAGGAAAAAGAATTTTGAAAACCTTAAATAAACAAGCTCTACAGGCAAACAGAGTGAGACAAAATTAAGAACAATTTGAAGAAAATTTATATAAAGATATTCCACATAGTACAAAACCATTTTATAAATACATGAGATGTGGAAGTTGTAAAGACATACAAATTGATAAACTGTGTGTAAATTCTAAAATTTATTCTCAGACACAACAGATTATAAATATATTTACCAAATCTTATGCAAAGCAGTTTGGCTCCACAAAGGTTGTGATAAATCATCCTAGCAACAACCAAGTTATAACAGATACTAAAATCAAATTAGATTATATTGAAAAAGAACTATGCAAACTGGATGCAAACAAAGGACAGGGAGGAGACAGAATTAGTAACAATGACATGAGAACACTTCAGCAAGAACTTACAGTACCATTATGTCTGTTATTCACTAGGTCATATTCTCAAGATTCCTCAAGATTGGAGATATGTGCTTATTAAACCTGTCTTCAAGGGAAAGGAGAACAGGACAAACCTAGAGTCATACAGACCCTTATGTTTACTTTCATTTTGTGGAAAAGGCAATATTGGATAAGTTATTCTCAGAACTGGAAATGTTGCAACTTGAAACTATATATCAGCATGTATAGGTTGAAAATATATCTACTACCACCTGCAACATGATATTCTATAAAAATATGATAGCAGCTATGAATGAAAAATTATGCTGTGATGTACTTTACACAGATTTAACATCAGCATTTGGTAGGGTCTTACACAAAACACTAATAAAATAAATTAGAAGAAGTAGGTATTCCTGGTAAGGTGGAGAGCTGCATGGCTTGCAAATAGGACATAGCAAGTATCATACAGCAATTGGGCAGGTGAAATCCTTGGTTACAGTCAGGGTGTCCCACAGGGCTCTGTCCTAGGCCCTTACGTGTTTAGATTGTATCTTTCAGACCTAACCTTTTCATCTGAGGTGTTCCACAGTCTATATGCAGATAACCTGAAATTGGGTAACTGATGACATGTGTTACAGATAGGGCATGTCTGCAAAAGAACTTGACTAAATTGACCACTTGGGCACAGAAAAATGATATGCTGATAAATGCATAAAAAATTAAACATATAGGATTTGGGAGACATAAATTGAAAGGATAACACATAGAGACTGAAACTGTAGATTAATTTAAGGACCTTGGTATATGGGTAGATTCAGCTTTGATTTTTTTTTAATCATGTCAAACAATTGGTTAATGATAATTATACAACTATAGGTTATATAAAAAAGATTTTTAAAGTCCCAGAAATCAGAAATAATGAAGTCATTGTTTGTTAATTACATTAAACCCAAACTTGAATAACAATATGGAAACCTTATAAGAAAACAAGCATGAGTAAACTGGAACGAGTACAGCGGAAATATACTAAGGGTATCCATGGATGTGAAAATGTAAGTTATTATGAAAGATTAAAATATCTGAACTTGTACAGTGTCTTATATAGATTTCTAAGAGAACACCTTATTCAAGTATACAGGACATTTAGAGACAACTACCTCTGGGAATGTTTGGGGTTATCAAAAAGTAATAGACAATCATCAGACAACCTATGTAAATATAATGGTCCATGAAAAGAAGACAAAAGTAGCATTGATCATTGAAATCTCCATACCCACTGACTACAGTGTCTTTGCATACAGAGAGACACAAAGTCATAAAATATCAGGATGTGCAGGCAGAAATGAGAGTAATGTGGAAGAAAGATACCCGGACAGTTCCAATAGTAGTAGGAGCAATGGCGTGTTATAAAAAATAATCGAAAATTGTGCTTAGATATGTTACCAATACATGTAACTCCATACAAACTGCAGAAGGAGTCATCACTGGGCACACTGTAGGTGCTGCGAGGAGCACTTCTGGCTGACATCAAAGACTGAAACAATACTAATTTTGTGAACTTTAACCGTACTTTGACTTAAGAATGGGGTCCATTCCCATCATGGTATTAGAAAACCAAAAGATTTGGAGAAATTAAAAAAAAAAAAACATTCTATAGGGCAGAGTAGCTGATGCATGGAACAGACTACCAAATTACATTAAAGCAAGTACTAGTTTAGCTAGTTCTAAGAACAGTCTGGACACTTGTTATGTAAACAATGGTTTTGATATGTTGGCAGGCTAGAAGCCAATTAATGCCATGTTCGAAACATTTGTATGTGTATATGTATATGTGTGTGTGTGTGTATATATATATATATATATATATATATATATATATATATATATACACACACATATATATATACATATATATATATATATATATATATACATATATATACATATATATATATATATATATATATATTATATACGCATATATATACATATATATATATATATATATATATATATATATATACATACATACCCCATATTTCTTCATAAATAAGACCTAACCAGAGAATAAGGTCTAGTATGGTTTTCCAGAAATAAGCCCCAGTTAAGATCATAAACACATGACGGACGTGTCGAATTATAAAATAATATTATTGATACCTGTTGAGGTCATCATACTCTGCTCGCCATTTTTGGACCATTCAGACACCCAACTTCTTCTCTTTGCAGAAAGTCCTAAGATTCTTTCCCTGGGAGTCATCCACAATTCTTACTGTAACCCTAATCATCACTCACACTTGACGGTTGGGATCCTTCACTCATAAACACTGGCAGGTGTACATTGATTGGTCAAAGTACAGACAAAGCACGTAAAACATGAGCACTTGATAACAAATGGCCATAGTTGTGTCTTCTTAACCGTCGCCATTTTGTGTTGCCACTCTGGTCTCATAAATCTTCAATTAATGCCCCCAACCCCTGACAAGATGAGTGCAAAAAAAAAGAGCTATTCCATCGAGTAGAAGAAAGGAATCATGGAGGACTCCCGCGTGAAGAATCTGATGGCTTTCTGCGAAGAGAATAAGTTAGAGCTCTGAATGGTCTGAAAATGGAGTGCAGGGTATGATAACTTCAGTCAACAGGCTGATGAGGGAAAAGAAGTGCAAGTGTGGATCAGGTCAGCAACTATTATTTCCTGAGCTGGAAGACATCATCTGTGAATGTATTGCTAACAGGAAAGCACAGGCTTTGGCTGTGCACAGGGCTGATATTCAAGCATTTGCCCTTGCAATGGCACCACAGAAATATCCCCTGAAGAATTCAAAGCATCACAACATTGGCTGGATGGCTTCCTTCAGTGATATGAACTGGCTCTGAGAAGATGAACAATATTGTTCAAGCTGGAAGATACTGGAGTTATTAAACGTGAACCTGCATTCAAGTTCTTTATTGATGGCATTGACTTTTCTAAATACCAGCTCTCCAACATGATTGCTATGGATGAAACTGCAGTGCTTGTGGGCCAAGGATCTCAAACAACAACAGCAATCTACATTTCCTCCACTGGTTTTGAGAGTGCATGTGTTATCTGTATTTTGGCAATTCCTCTAGATGGAAAGAAAACCCCACCTCTAATCATTAGTAAGGGCAAGAAAGATAAGATTGAACATGTTTCAGGCATTTACATTCTTGAAACTGAAAAAGCCTGGTACACATAAGCAGTTTTTGAACAAAACATGCTGGAGGGATAGGTTCCTGACCCAGAGACTCCCCAGACTCTGGAATGGACTGCCCATACATGTCAAGCAGATCGCCTCTCTGGCCCTCTTCAAAAGGAACCTTGATGATTGGATGGAAGATAGGAAATTCACCCCAGGGATCATGAATGTAGCCCTGCTAGACAGTGGTCCAGGGAAGTAAATATTGGGGGAAGAAATAGCCAGGGAATTGTTATGGCTAGGCTTGTATAGGCCCTAGGGCCGATAGCCTAGTACCAACCTATAAACCTATAAGGAAGTACGATGTAATGCTACCACTTGTTTTGCGAGGTGACGAAAGAGGTCTGCTAGTTTGAGATTCAGATAGCACTCACCATGCTAAAGATGAAGAAATTCCTTGCATGGAGAAGAATAGATCAAATAATGATTTCCGCAGGAATTACTGCCTATCTCCAGACTCTTGATATCGCAATAAACAAGCCATTCAAGCACATGGATCTCAATGACTACATTGAAAATAGAATGGAGAGAAATCAGCATGGAAACTTTGTGAAGCCTAGCCTCCAAGAGGTTGTGACTTGAGTGAAAAAGTTCATGGGATAAAATCACTGACAGCTGTGTTGCCAATGCACTACGAGCAGGCTACTTGGACAAGCAGTGCTCATTTAGGGAGAGCTCTGTTGCTAGTCAAGACAGATTGGGGCCAATGGTTCTACAGGAAATGGAGTTGCAAGAAATTCAGGCCAGAATTCGGGGGTTGGAGATTTCTGACAATGTTCCACAAGAAGATGACATGACTGTATTTGAATAACTGTTCCATTATCAGGGCAAGAGAATGGATTGCTTCTGCTTTCAGTTTTATTCCCCTCTTCCAATACACATGTATTGAGATTTTTTTGCACTTTCTGTTAAGCATGAAATATTGCACTGTGAAAGCAAAGGTGTAGATTTTCTGAAGTTGAAATGTTTGTTGCACTGTTTATGTAGAATTCTCACACAACTGTTAATGCATTACTTAGAACTGTTGCCCAATAACAGAAAAGTACCAAATAAATGTCAATTTGCGTACACGAATAAATGTCGATTTTTGTACATTAATAAATGTCGATTTTTGTACATGAATAAATGTCGATTTGTGTACATGAATAAATGAATAAATGTAGATTGTTGTACAGGGGGGGTAAATAAGGCATCCCCTGATAATAAGCCCTAATGCATATTTCGACGGGGGAAAGAGTATACGACCCGGTCTTATTTTCATGGAAATACGGTATATATAAATATATATATATATCTATATATATATATATATATATATATATGAATATTTTCCATATAAAGATGCTTTTACCTGCCTTCCCACTATAATTTGCAAGGCTTGTTTCCACCATCTGGAACAATTTTCCTTCTGACTTAAAGGGCAAAGGAACGTACATATTTCAGAAGAGCTCTAGTTGAGCAGCTCCACAGTGGCACAGCATGTGCATGCTTTATAGATAATGGCCAGCAATTCTCTATCTGCTCCTCATGGTTTGTCCACTTTGTGTAACTGATCTATTCAGCTGCCATTGATCACTATATGTCTTATTTGTCTTCTATGCCACCCATTAATTACCTATGCATACTTCTTCTTCTGTGTTTAACTGTATGCAGTGTTCGTCCACGTGATCTCTCTCTCTCTCTATATATATATATATATATATATATATATATATATATTTATTTGTGTGCGTATAACCTTAACTTTGTATTTGCATAGAACATTGTAGAACTGTATGTTCATAGAGGTTCATAGGTAGGTACTAGGCTATCGGCCCTGAGGCCTATACAACCCTAACCAAAAAGGTTTCCTGGCTTTCGCCACCCAAGAAAATTATTTTTCTGTGCCCTGTCAAGCAGTGCTGCAAAAGTGATCCGAGGGTGAATTTTCTATTTCCCATGCAGTCGTCAATATTTTTCTTAAAGAGGGCCAATAAGGAGCTTTGCTTGACATGAATGGGTAGTTTGTTCCAGAGTATGGGAAGTCTATAGGACAGGAATCTATCCCTCCATCATGTTCTGTTTATTGTGGTAACAAGGTTTAAGTCCCTGGAGCGTGTTGTTTGGAGAGACTGGGATTTCTTTAAGTGTAGCATGCCCAACAGCTCTGGGTTTGACATAGCTTTGTATGTTAGGCAGAGATCGCCTCTGAGCAGGTGCTATGCGACAGAGTAGAGCTGGAGTTTTTTGAGGCGGTCTGCATATGGCATCTGTTTGAGGCCAGTAATCCTCTTAATGAGGTATTTCTGTGGCCTTTCCGATTGTTGTAGGTGTCTTGTTAGATACATGCCAAATGGGGCATTGTACTCTATACTGTGTCTGATGAGGGATGAGTACAGAGGAACAATGATCTCCTTTTTTCTAGAGGAGAACCCTTTTGTGATGAGGTGTGCCACGTATAAGGATTTCCTGACTACTGTGGCAATATGGTTATCAAAGAAGAGACTACTGTCCACCTGTGTCCCAAAGTCTCTTATCACACTTTCAGTGTTTAGTGAGGTACCACCTATGTGGTAGCTCATGGGTACCGAGTTTTTCCCAAAGGGGATGACAATACACTTCTTGGCACTGAGCTTGAGGCCATGACTTTGACACCAAGTATCTGTGTCTGTGAGGCCCTTTTGTAGAATATCTACATCATTAGGTCATTCTTATGCTGTTTTCTTTGGACTTCTGGGCCCAGATCAGGGCTGAAAGGGGGCTTCGGACCATACTATCTTCCCAGTTGTTAAATATACAAATATATACATACATACACACATAATATTAAATAAAATGAATGCTCTTCTTCTTCTCCTTGTTATGAAAGGTGCTCCACACCTAAAGTAATCTCTACACTCTCTGTATTCTAAGACTCATACTTTGCTGCCCCCATATTTAGTTAGGATGTGTATCAAGAGCATATAAATAATTTCACGTCTTTTCAGTATAACATTACCATTATTGTCTGTAATTTCCATCATTGCATAGCTACCATTCTGCTCTGCATTGCATGTTTTAAACTTTGTTAATAATTATTCAATTATTTCCCCACTATTAAATTACCAGGCTGCACATTAAGTAGGTCTGCTTGGGTTGTTCTACCCTGCATAACAAATTTAAATTAATAAATAACAAACCCCTTACTCTGTATTAGCCAATGACCCTGTAGCTTTTTTGAATTATCTATCAACAATGTTTATGAAAGCAGATAAAACAAGAATATGCATGACTGTATTTTTGCAAAAAATAAAATGACAACAGCAAAAAAGAAAAAAACAATCAAGCATTTTACATGATAGTTAGCAAAGTTATTCTATAATGTAAATAATTAGCAAAGTTATATAATGTAAATAAGACTTTCTCTGTGTAGCTATAATCATCCATTCATTCATTCATTCATTCATTCATTCATTCATTCATTCAATTATTTGGTCATAACATCCTTGTACTACTCCCTTATCACACCCATTATCAAGTACAATGCCCCCTTCATGTACCTTGTCAAGCACATGCAGCAGTTGGAGAGAACATAGATGTTCCTGACCAAAAAAATCTAGGGTCTCAAACACCTATCCTATAAAGACAGGCTAAAAGGCCTATCCCTCTACTCAGTCTTGTACAGATTGCTCAGATGTGACCTGTGTCTGGCATACAAGGCCATCTCAGACTCAGTCTTGATAGAGTTGCTGCATATCCAGAAGTCAAACTCCACTCATGCAACCCGCGCAAGGTCTCAACATGGTCTGTGTCATTAATAGAACTTGTTGGTGGGATACTGTATGTCCCAACGTATCCCCCATCTGTGGAATACACTTACTCTCCGTGTCAAGCAGAGCACCTCAATACCCTTCTTTAGGAGGAACCTGGACGACTGGATGGGAAACAGAAAATATACGTCTGGGATCCCACCTGTGTCCCTGCTGGACAGGGAAAACAAGTGCTGACTTTATGGGAACATGGGTGAAATTCTTGGCTAGGCTTATAAGGGCCTCCAGCCAATAGCCTAGTATCATCCTATGACCCTATGAACCTAATTCCTCCATTCTCTGATTACCTGCATTAAATAATCCATAGCTGTGGGGAAGGCTTAGTCTATCCCAGCACTCAGTGGGCACCAGACAAAAAGCTAAGGCAGTCTGCTGTGGGACATATATACCCACTGACACATACACACACACACACACACACACATGCACACACACACACACACACACACACACACACACACACACACACACACACACACACACACACACACACACACACACACACCTGGAGTCTCATGAGTTCCCCTACTACAGCATATCTTTGAGATGCAAGGAAAAATAACCATTTAGTGAAGCTGAAATCAGACTCAGACATTGAAAGGATACACTGGCATTACAGAGAAGGGTACTCCAAAGATGAACTAAGGATTATAGTCAAGCGGTGTGGTGCCAATAAATCAGTTAAATTTAATGGTGATTGTGACAAAATAGTTAAACTTACTACCTCACAATTTTAGTGTCTGGGTTCAGTTTTGGCTTCTGGCCACTAACAGTGTGGAATTTGCATTGTCTTCTCATGTCTGTATAGATTTTCTCCAGGTGCATTCATTTCCTCTCCAACTGTCCAAAAGCATGCAGGCTGATTGGCTATGCTAAACTAGATAGCTGTACTGTATTTGCTCTGGAAGAATGTCAGTGTGTCCACAGCAGTTAGGTGACTGCTTTTTCAGCAAAACTGTTTTTGCCAAAAGCACTTTCTGTAATGGTGGAGAATTTCTTTTTCTCCACTGTTATGTAATCTCAGAATATGCATATTAACATTCCTAGGGTATAGGACATGTCCCCCCACGTGAGGTGTTGGAGGCCTTAATAACCTTGCAAAAAAATATTTAATTAGTTTTACAGACTGTGCTTTCAGTGAAAATTTTTCAGAGTTTTTGCTTTCCCAAAAAGTGGTGTTAATCTATCAAGAATCCATTTTCTCTTACCCTTGTAGGTCACAGCCATTGCTAAAAAGGGCCTGAGGAGCAGTTCACTTTCCTGATTCATAAATAACTAAATAAATAAATAAATACCTAGGTCTGTTAAGCCAAAAAAATCATAAAAGGAAATTAGATATTAGTAAACTGTAGTTTCTGATTTAAGGTAATATCAAGGAGGGGTTCTGAATATTCATTTTAAAAACATTGATGATAAATCAAGATGTCACCTTGTAGAAATAAAACATATCATCTGTGCACTGCTGACTAAAATGGAAGGAAATATCAAATTACCTCTATAACTTGTAGGTGTTGGGGGGAGACAAATTCCAGTGCACTCTGTCAGGGTCAGCTTGGGAAATGTCCTGCAAGTGCTTGTCTGATGGCAGGAAACTCTACTCCTGTTGTAAAAGATATCATTTTTACATCAGTTTTGTGGTTCCTACATAAGCAGGATTCTTGAGAAAACAGGAAACAGCCTCTTAAGACCAAAGATTCATGAAGACAGAACGACAAAGTCTGAAGAACAGTCTGACAGATAGAGCCTATTTTCCCCTAAAAGGAAAGCAGAGTTATTCACAATTGCGAGAATACTTCCACAAACACTTGATATGTGCCATCTTGTGGGACCACAGTATCAAAATGTAAAAGAACTGGTGTGCAGACAGCTCATACTCATTAGTAATTCCAGTATAAATTTGGTTGAAAAAAGATCATTAATTATGACAGCAGAGAAACATCATGTATATGGTAAGCTGTAAGACCTGTCATGCCCTACATAAGTACCATTTTTTGGCATAAATCCTTCAAATATCTACGTTTTTTTTTTATAATCTGAGATAGAATCTGAGGGCTACACTGATACATGTTAATATCTCTCCCCAGCAACAGTCCACTTTCGGGACACAGGTAATCAGCTGCCTTTATCTGTGTTTCTGTTTCAAGCAGCTGTACGGCCATTAATGTGAACTGCAGAGCAAGTGGATGGAGAACCATGCTGTTGCTCAAGGGACCAGTTTGATCGGCTCTGTTAAACTGTTACAAATGGAAGGAATGGGTCCAGTGGAAGCTGCAGCTTGAGTGAAAATAATGCAAACAGGAGGAGAAAAACAGATGATAAATTCCACTGCAGCTGTTGAACTCATTGTGACCTGAACAGCATGTACTGTGTCCATCAGCAGGTGACCTTTGACTTCCAAATGGAGGTAGCAATTCTGAATTTCAGTGCTAGGATTTGTGCCAGAGCCTTATTTCCCTGTACCCACAAATTGAGAAAAGGCTTTACGGTACAGAGACCTTTTACATCTCTTCTAATTGTTTAGCATTGGACAGAGTATATACATTTGTCAGTGACCAGAAGTGTAGTGAAAAACAAATATGGTACAGTCAGCTAACAAATTTGTTTAATTTATTTGCCATTTAGGTGTGTGTGTGTGTGTGTGGGGGGGGTCTTATCTCACTTGAACCATTTTTTTGTCATGACGCAGGCCAGGAGTGCAAAGCTAAATGCAATATATATGTACAGTTTAGTGTAACAAATCATCTAGTATGCTTCAGGAAGGTAGAAGGAAACCAAAGGGCCTAAAAAATAGCTACAAACACTGAGAAAGAATGTATTCTTCTTCTTTTGGCTTTTCCTGGTTAGGGGTCACCACAGCAGATCACCTGTCTGCTCATGATTGGCAGCAGAGTTTTACAGTGTCAAGTTGCCAGCCCAGCGCCCAACCTTCCACAGAAGGCACACACACACACACACATGCCTAGGTCCAATTTAGAGCATCCAATCCACATACAGCATGACTTTGGGATGTGGGAGGAAACCCATGGGACCAGAGGGAGGACATGCAGACTCCACACAGAAGGCACCCCAGCTGAGGATTGAACCCGAGAACCTCTTGCTGTGAGATGACAATGCTAACCACTGCACCACCACAGCCACCCACAGAGAAAGAATGTATAAACTCAACAAAGCTGGTGCTATAGGTCAAGACTGACCTTTTTGGCCCTCATACTGTGTGATAGAAACCTTAACATCTGAGCTACTGAACACTGCACTTTGTATAAATAATGTTTGGTTATTCCTTATTCTCTGATTTTGTTTTATCTCATTATCTCAGAGTTTGTGTGTGTGTGTGTGTGTGTGTGTGTGTGTGTGTGTGTGTGTGTGTGTGTGTGTGTGTGTGTGTGTGTGTATATATGTGTGTGTGTGTGTGTGTGTGTGTGTGTGTGTGTGTGTGTGTGTGTGTGTGTGTGTGTGTGTGTTTTGGAGAGGGGGTGCTATTATTGGGGAGGAGGGTCAACTATTTTATAGTAACTGTTTTGTTGTTTATGGCTGGCAGGGATTTTACTTGCTATGCTTTGATATAGCATGCAGCTGATAAACATTTGTTCTGATTAAGTTAGATGTTATTTCAATTTCCCAGTAATTGTTTTCATATCTAATTACTACACAACAGTCCTTATTTTCATGGTATAAAATCTGTCATGCCACCAGCCTAAGGTATTATAGGATGGCATAATACCTGAGAGTACAGTTATGATGAATTTTTAGTGCCACAGAAAATGGTGGCATACTCAGAACACGGCTACCATCAAAGCTTCTTCTTTAGAACCAACTAGAAGGTTCTATGTATTATAAGTACTCATTTTTCTTAAAAGTACAAGCCCAGTTACACATATGCATACACATATACATTAGAAAGCCATACCTAAAGCTGATATTACCAGAGTGACAATTCATAAAAACGTATGAGCGTTATGATAATAAAATAATAAAAATCACATGAAGTGCAGCTTTAATGACATATATTTTTGCCCGGGGATAAAACAATGCTATGTGAGATGAGAAGATTTTGAAACTTGAGCTTAAAGAAACAAATCTTATTTGTTAAATATTATCTCAAAAGCCTGAAACTTTGATCTCAGTCACCCTTTATTCGATGAATGAATCAAGTTGGTAGGATAAGGTTTCGTCCTGATCACAACAGTGCATTTACACATCAGGTGCTGTGTCACCCAATGCTAACAACTTGAAGACTCCCCTAAGAGTTGTCCTTAATAAATGTTATCCATTCATAGAGAACAGTATATATTAAGAGTAAGAAATGGTTCAAATCACATTTTCTTTTCATCTCTTTGCAGGCAAAGACTTTTCATTTGAAATCTACAGGAAATGGTCATTTCTCCCTCTCACTGGGCTGCTGAAAACACGGAATATCAAAGCTTCCCTCATAATTCGAGTGAAAATAAACATTTGGCTGGCAGACATCACAGCCATTTATGATAATGTTGAAGAAGCTTTTTTTGTAGTTTTTTCACAAAATTGTGGATGTCTAGCAAATTGCTGGAAAATCATTGAAGACTGAAGTCAGAAAATAATGACAGGCGTTTGAGTTTCTGACTTCATACTCTTCAGAAAATTAATGCTAATGCAAAACCTGTTATTCTATCAACTGTCTAAGTATGTAAGATGAGTATTTAAAAATTGTCCTATTTTTGGGCCTTTGTCTCCCCATTTTGTATGACTATCCAGATTTCTTGCACTAAGAGATTGAGAGGTATGCCTGGCACACACAGGAATGAAACATGCATTTCATGTTCATAAGTTGTTGATACTGTGTGGATTTTATTACCAGCTTGTGTAGTCTGTTCAGTTAGTATCTTCTTAAGGATTAGTGAGTGACCTGAGTCACATCACTGCACTAATATGTTTCTAGGCCTTTACAGCCTTTTCCTTAGAATGAACAATCAACACTTTCTTTTTTTTTTTTTTTTTTACCTTTTTTTGCTTATCCCCCCACCTGCTGTTAATCGATCCTCCCACAATTGGACCAGTGGACATTTGTTTCCATGCACTAGGTTTTCCCAGAAGTGCATAGTGATCACCATCCAGAGAGGCCATCATTCAGACAGCCATAAGGGTTCTTTGGGCTCTCCTTGGCATCTTGGCTAAGAAGGCATTTATGATAACCCTAGCCTCACCCATGGGTAGATGGAGACATGATCTATGTCACCTATAGACGAACACAACACTTTCCATGTATGGGTACATGATTCCATGCTCCTGCAGTGAAGGCTACCACCAAACAGTGAACAGCTGAATGACTGCCCCATGGCCAAGCACTTGCATTAGCAGCCTTCCCCTCAGGGTAAGTGGCACTGTGTAGAGAGTGCCTAAGCACTATCTGTCCAGGATGGGCATGCATTTCTCTCTAGCCAGCTCTGCAAAACACGAGTCACTGACTGAATTCAGGTCATTAGGAACATAGTCACGACTTTATCCCTCTGTGCTACCAGAACTATCTGAGAACAGCCCACACTTTGTCTTTACAGCAACAGTGAAAAGGCTGCAGAAGATCCTAGGAATATATTTATTTTATTAATGTTGTGTTTTTCAAAATAGTCTGTGGCCAGATGTATGTACACATGCATTTGGAGATCAGGGATATCTATATGATAAATGAGGGTTCTTCGTACTGGGTTCTGAGGTGCACCACCAGTTACCTGCTTACTATCTGAAGTGGCTTCTGCCATGGGTTATTTCTTTAAGCCATTAACACAGGAAGTGCTGGTGAATCTTCATGTCTCCTGACTGAGGAAACATAATTCTCCTTAGATTATGGCTACAACCGTGCTTTTTAGCAATGTATTGGAAAGTCTTGTTTTTACACAGAGTTGACTGTATTGTGTTAACAATGCAGTTATACACTCTTGATCTGCACACATTTTACACACCATAGATAGACCCCCTACTCTTCATCTGTATTCTTGAGGTGGTATGTTTTATGAATTGTGTCGAGGCTCATTCTATCCACTTCTTGGAATAATATTCTTATGCAATACATACCATGCCTATGACTACAACCCTATGTTTACATCTCATTACATGCTCTGTATTTATGGTATTTAACTTGAAGTAGCATTAATAACAGATAGCATGTCATTTATGTGTGTGTAGGTATGCATGTGTGTAATTATTTGTTTATATATAGTGACCTGGTTAATGGACTATTTCAACAATGACCTGGGAAGTAACTAAACTAAAGTGGGCAAAATGTGCCACACAAAATGCAAAACTGATAAAATGTCAAAGGAGCTTAGAAAAAAATGTTACTGACAGTTACATACAGAAAATTGAGGAAGATAAACAGCCCTGTTTGTTGGAGCTGGTTTCTGGTGACTGAAATGGATAGAATGTACCAGGATATGTTGGCTGAGGCATACAAGGTATGTACACGATGAAATGTGGAGTTGTTAAGGTGATATAGAATGAAGGCGTATACTATATCTAATAGAGCTATATATCCTTGTTGCTCAGAAATGAAGTTCTTGAAGTAGCATAACTGAGGAGTTAGCAATGAAAGGTAACAAAAGAGTAAAGGTAGTTTTGGTCTCTCATAAAGCAGAGCTTACTGATGTCAGTAATTTACGGAGGTAAGGAGTTCCAGGTGACAGGCCAAAGAACAGAAAATGGATATTAGGTGGTATATTAGATGATGATGATGATGATGATTAGGATGGTTTCCCCAAGTAAAGAATGTGAAAAGATAGTGCTCCTTTCTGCAAATCTGTAAGTTCAAGTTGTAGTCAAGTGGGAAACGGAACAAGAAACATCATTTTGTTAAGAAATATTTGATGTAGCACTCTCATACCAGAATTGCTATCCAAATCTAGGTCACTAAATTCATAGATCAGAGCTCGCCTTTATGTACCATCCAGCTGGATTTAGAGGACATCATGCTATTAAGTGCAGACTTAAATTAATTCTGGAGAGTTTTGTTAAATAAATTAATGGTGCTAAAGAGTTATTTTGCTTGACATAATAATGAGATCTCATTCATTCTGAATTAGAATAATTTATGAAATTTCACTTTTTTGTAACAAATTATTAAATGAGCATATTGCTGACAGAGGAAGGCATTATGAGCTGTATTATATAAAGACCACATGCAGTCTGTTTCACATATTCTGTTGTTAAGCTGGGTGATGAGTCTCTTCAGTGACTCTACTCAGAACTATCCCTTACAAAATAAAAACATTTAACTTGCAATTGCAGGGGAATGTTTAAAAGGTATTGTAATGCTGCACTGATGTTTGACTGTGCAGTAACGCAAGTCCAGTTGCTGAAGGAGAAAATAAAGCAAAGAGCCGCATTTAAGAACTCCAAAAGTAATTGACTTAGAGGGAAGTTTAATGATTTGTTGGTCTGGTTGGCCATGGCAGGTCAGTGGCTGCTGATGGTACATGGCTAGATAGAGACCTTAATGATCTCACCTGGATGATTAGCCAGGGCCTAGTCCAGCAGGATTCAGACTCCACTTGTGGCAGTGGATGTAGTACATACCTAAGCAAGTCCATCAGTGCTAAAACTAAATATACTACGGACCAGTGGGGAAAGAGAGAGAACATTATTACACTGGTTCTGGATAAAGTGCCTACATTTCACTTTTTATTGCTTTCTTATAAACAATTCAACTATCTGTAGGGCATTAAGGGAGATATACAGACACTGGCAAGCATTCTTGTTTGCTAGTGACATTTCTAGCCAACAACCAGCTAGAATCAGAGTCAGAGTCAGAACTAGTTATACTTTCTGTTTAGAGGGAACATTCGAATAACATGGTAACAAGTAATAAGGAGCCTTGGCCGACTCTTTCACCTGGGCCAATCATTTCTGGAAAAAGAAGAGTTTCAAAAGGTTGCAGGAACAGACATCCCTGGTGTTCACTGGGACTGTAACACAGCAACAATGTTTACTTTGCATGAAGCACTGCAGGCCTCAGCTGTATCATATCTGTATTGCATGCGTGCCACTGGCATTTAGGTATTTATCACAGATTCTGTTATTGTGTGGGACAGTAGAGAGGATCACAGGGATATCAAAGATTAGTGAGAAATATGATGGACCAGGTGTAAGACCAGGACTAATTTTTATTACTGACACTCAGGAGATATTTCAGAGAAATGTTTCAGAGAGTGGGTTTCTAGCTTCACACACATGTGCTCTAACACATTTTCTTACCAAAAGAAAGTATTGGAATAAGAACACAAACTGAGATGCACTAAAAAACTGCTTTATGCAGAAAATAATTTAAAATGTTATTTATGAAGTAAACAGATGCAGTTGACCACAAGGACTTTTTTCACCCTAGCTACTTTGAAGCAATAGTTAAATTTAAAATTAAGCAGCACTCAATATAAAATACAGTAACTTGCCTTTTGCAGTCAGCTATAAAGGAAAGAACAAGAAAATAAAATATTTATCATTAGTTGATTGTCCTGGACTAGGGACTAGCTGAATTCAGCCATACTAGAAAGCAAATGGTGAGTTTTCCATAATTTCAAGAAACAGAAATCTAAGTATGCTGAATCTTTTACCACTGCAATTTTAGAGAATGGAATAATGCTAAGTAAAAAATCAGATATAGGATGTGCTGTTTTCAGAATGCTTCACACAGATATTTTTGTGTAAGAGATGACCATTGATTTAAGTTTAATGATTTGTAAATTAGTTTTCTTGTTAACATGGTGGATGTTTGGGATATAAGTAGCAACAGAAAAGGCACACTGCTGAAAATAGCCTTGGCTTATTTCTCCACTAGTTCCACTCTTAAGACTGTCCTTAACTTAAGACTGTCTTTAAGACTGTTAAACTGTTTGGTACCTGTTCAACGTTTTGTAGAATATTAGTTAGATGTGGGTACGTCTCGCTATTGCACTTTTCAAATATAAATAGGTGTTGGGATTATTTTGTTAAGGGGATATGTTGGAAACGCTTCTACAATTATTTTTTCTCTTCATGTTGTTGCACAGCATTCTATGGATATTGCTCAGCCATGCAAAGCAAAACCAATGTATACCAAGAAACAGCAACTCCTAGCATTCTCTGTCCATCCAGTCCCTCTGTAAGCTCATTTTATGGTATCCAGGTTCCATAAATACAGGAGATAAAGCTCCTATAATAAAAAAAAAAAAAGAATTGCACCCTGAAGGAAAATTACAACTCGTTTGTATTCGCCCATATGTTACAGGATAGGATCATGTTAACTAACTGTCTGTGTCGAATAAATCTCTCCAAATTGGGGGTCAAACAGAAAATAATCTGAACTGCTACCAAAAATGCGGAGTTTATTAAAAGCAGCAGTCAAATATGTTAAAGATTACACTTAATTTAGTTGGACAGTACAGAAAAAAACTTTAAAAACGGCTGCCAAAGTGCTACTAACTTACTTACTTAAACAAATGTATTCTGAAAGGAAGCATGACAGTTTGACCTGGATGATCTGGCCCCAGACGATTTTGACCCCAATGCAATTGGATACACTTTCATATTTAAATTCGTATTTATTGTCTATGAGAATATTTATTGGAGAGTTTGACCCCAGATGATTTGACCTGGATTATTTGACCCTAATTAAATTTAATAAAAGCAATTTACTACTTAATATTTTACTCAGGAAATTTATATAGCGTGTTAATATATTATTTAACATTTTAATATGTTTAATATATTATTTAATATGAAAATATTATTAATTTAATGAATTACAATTTTTAACGTGTACAATAAAATCAATTTGGAATTTTAATTAGGAAGATAACATATTATTTATTATTTTTAGTTAGACTATTAAGAAATTGTGAGCAGCTCCACATAGGTATTCTAAATTTGTGCAACTGGCGCGACATAAATGTATGTATCCACGAGTGCTTTGTAACTTTTTTTTTATTCAAATTGTCTTGGCTCAGACATTAATTTTATTATTGCTATTTTAATGGGGACCAGCATGTGGCAGTAGTTACACTTTTTAGTGTGCTATGATGAAACTCTACTTTACATTTCTTTTCCTTTACTAATAACGCATCATGGTTTGCATCTCACAATAATATCACAAGAATTAGTTTGGGACTTAAAGCTGGGAGTACATTCTCTGTGTAAAATCAGTTCAAGCAAGTATTTTAGCAAGATTTCATGCTGGCAATGCATTCTTTGTTTATGGCTCATATTTGCTGATTTAATCTCGTACTGTCATGTACGACTGTCAGTTCTGGTATTGAATCCAGCGGATTTTATTGTTTACGTAGTGTATATGAAGCTTTTAATGGTTATTTTATTCTGTAGATGTTGTTCTGGTTTTTATACTATACTAATGTTACATCTGTATATTTAAAGTATAGTTTCGGAATCTGTTAATGCTGGGGTCAAATCAGCCGGAGTCCAAATGTCCTGTACCCTCTGAAAATGAATAATGAAAGAAACAGTGGAAGGTTGAACCTTGACGACTTCTCCACTACTACTTATGAGTCTGAGATAACACAAACTGATTAATTTCAATGCTATAATAATTGCAGTTATTTTTTATTCATCAATATCACCGTCCTCATCAAGTCCCTTTTTTCACTTTCTACGTGGGGTCAGGTTTTCGTGTCAGTGGTTAACATCTCTCTTGGTTTAATGCCAGTCCTCTACCTTCCTTGATGGTCAGATCTCTTTGCTGGATGCTCTCATTTCTTCTTCCTTTCTACCTGCCCATCCCAAACCTTCTTTAACAGATTGTCTTCCTGCTTTCCTGTACATGTGCCCAAACCACCATAACCATAATCTGTTTTGACCTTTTCTGCAATTGGAGCTACTTGGCTTTTATTTGATGTTCTCCTTTCTTCATCTGTCCTACAGAATGCATCCTACCAGCCAGTTCAGGGACTTCATCTCCATCACCACTAGCGTCTTCCTGTGCTCTGCCTTCACTGCCTACACAATTGTATGGGAAGCATCACTGTTTTTTTCAACTTACTTTTCATCTTTTATGGAATTCATCTCTCCCACACTACATCAACGCTTTGAGAGAGTTGGTTGCAGCCCCTCTGATCCTAGCTTTGACCTACTCATTCAGACTTGCATTCTCCTCAACAACCCCCTCTTTGATACCTGAAGCTGTTAAGTTATTCCACCATTTTCCTCTTGCGTCACAATTCTCAACTTCTTCTGCTGCCATTGCATCTATCTTATCTGTTCAGACCTCCTGTCTTTGTTTGCATTCCATGTCCTTGTCGTTTGATGATGTCCTTGCTCAGAATCTGCCTGTAGTTCTACACTGTCTGCATACAGCAAGTTTGTTGATCTGTCCCCTCTGACCAGTTTGGAAATGTAGTCCTGTTACCTGACAGAGTTTCTTTGTGCCATCTGTTGAGTCAATTCAAAAGCTGGTAGAGTGCCTCTACTGACTTGTTCTTTGCTATTGAAATTTCTTTCTTAGTTTCTTTATTAATCAAATAGTATTTCTTCTTATCATGGTCCATTTTTTCTGTCTCCCACTTTTTCTGGAATACTTTCTTTCCTTTTTTAACTTTCTGACTTCAACATTCCACCACCAGTTTTCATTTTTCAACTCCACCTCTTTCCTCTTCTTCCTAAGATGCCAAAGCCTTGAGTATATCCTTGAACTCTAGTGCTTACTCTCAAATGAGCTTCCAGATCCTCAGCAATGTCTATGTCAACAATAGAGGCTTCTCTGACCACTGCTTGCAACTGATTATGGCAAGTGGTGATTTATGCTGCGACCCATCTGTTTCAATGGCAATGACTTGGCATTTGCTGATTCTACACAATGCCCTTTCCTTACTAGGAAGAAATCTTCTTGAATATCATTGTGGCCACTTTTATATGTGAGCTTGCAATTGTCTTTCATGCATCAAACAATTGAATGGCCTGTCATTCCTTATTCCTGTTGCCCCAACCAGGTGTACCCAGGCAGTCCTCATATCCTGATCTGTCTGTCAAGGTGCATGTATTCAGATTTCCCATTATCAAAACCAACTGATGTTATCCTGCTTTATCTAGTAGGTCCTACAGCTCCTGCCTGAATGTACTCTTTTCCTCACTATCATAACCCTGCAGTGGGGCACAGGCTGAGATTATGAATAGTGCCCTATCCATACACTGGTGTCTGACTGCCATGAGCCTGTCACTTATTCTGATGATATATCTCACTGTCTTCTGAAGCCTCTTCCTCACAACTCCCACACAATTTCAAATCTGTCCTCTCCCATGATAGACGATTCTGGATCCCAATTCAAGTGGATTTGCTAGACTGCCCTTCTGTCTTGTCTGCCAGATACAGGGGATGTCCTTCTTACCATCATGTCATCCACTTCCAAACTGCATCCTGTCAGACAGCCTATAATTCATGTTGCAATCTTTAGTTCATGTCTGGCAGGTTGATTGGATTTACATCAAGATTTGCTCAAAAGATCTATCCTAGTTATCTCAAGTTGGGTGACAGAACACTGGCCAACCTGTAGCTTTTTTGTCCCAGGGATGCTGATCTAGATGGTGGTTTCACACTGGGCCAATGGAGGCACATGGGCCTTTGGCATAGGTGATGTCCAAAACCCACTTATCAAGGCAAGTGCCTACACCCATTTTAGATGATATTAGTAAACATGATCAAATAACCTTCAGCCAGAGTTTGAAATCAGCAAATGGCTAGCCCTGGTACATATGTGAGCTGTGTTCTCCTATCAAGAGGATACTGAGGATACTGTGTGGTTATTCTGTACAACTCTTCTCCCAACAGTTGCCATCAAGTGTTTCTTCTGATGCCCATAACTCCATTCTTGAGTGAGTTTGAGGTGGAAGCACCCAGACTGTTGTTGTGAAGTGGGAGGAGCCCCATAGAGACAAAGGGAGATCATAAAAGATCCACACAGGCACTGGATGATGGTTAGGATTGAACCTTGTACCTTGTGCATGGGACACAGGCCATTGCTTATTTTTGCTTGCTGTTACAATAGCAGCACGTCTCAAGCATTAATATCTGCATTGGCTTTATCAAACTCAGTGATCATCAGTGCCAGTAACTAATGTAGCCCATATGTCCCCTGGAATTTATTCAGTTTGTCATTCACCTTCACCCACTTTATCCAATTCACAGGAGAGCTGGATTGTATCCTGGCACACAGTGGGCACAAGAAAGGCAATTAATCCTGGAGATGATGAATGTCTGTCCCAGAAATGCATGTATGTCCACATACACACATGAATGCACATGTCCAGACATATATACATGTCTAAACACACAGGCGCATGCACTCATGCACACATACACATGTATGCACACACATAAAAACACATGCACACTCATGCATACATGCGTACACACATGCATACACACACACACACATACATGCACATACACACGGAGTAAGAGGATCAGTAATTCATCTACAGCATGTACCTGGGATGTGGGAGGAAAACAGAAGCACAGAGTAAAAAAAAAACATATAAACACAATGAGGACATGCAAAATCTACAAGGATGGAACCTCAGGTGAAAACCAGAGTAGAGAAATCAGCTCTTTAAAGCAGCAGCCTCTAATAACCTCACATAGAGCTCATGCAAGGTATAACATTTAGATCTATGTTATGCACACATGTACATACACCCCCCCACACACACGCACACACAAGATATATATATATATATATATATATATATATATATATATATATATATATATATATATATATATATATACACGCATGCATGTGTATATGCACACACACACACACACACACACACACACACACACACACATACACTTGCATATAACATGCAGATTTGTGGAGAACAAGTGAATAGAGGTCACAAGTAAAACTGGACCCCACAGAGATGTGAAGCAGGGATCTTAACAACAAAACCTCTGCGTCGTTATATGTGCTTCAGAAAGTATGACTGCTCTGATAGTTTCAGTTGTCTCATCACTAGTTTGCGTACATGAAATGTATTTGTGAATCAAATGTCAGTTACAGGTAAGTTAGTGGAATATTAATGTAAATTTTGATAGTATTTTATAAGCTTAAGAAAGAATCCACCAAATGTCTTAAAGTATTTGAGCAGTTTACTTTATTCTGTGTACATCATTCATTATATTGTAACAGACACTATAATTTTATTCGATATTCTATGTAGTCACTGCTGAGACAATAAAGTTTGTGTTCTGTATTTATATTCCTGGATGTCCCCAATTAAATGTTGCATTTTTATCATGTGTTGGATGCTGGGTAAGCAGTTTGAAGGCAATGTAATTAAAAAAGCTGAGTCTTGTTTTGACTTTTTAGTGGCTCTCTCATTTCACTTACTATATAAATGTACTATATCTATAATTTCTCAGTGCCAGGAGACACTAACTGGGGGTAGATTGAATCTTCTTATGTGTGGTGAGCTGCTTGGCAACTTAATTGTAGTAAGCATGACAAACAGGCTGTTTGCAGTAACAAATGATAAAAACATCATGAATGCTTTGGCCTTAAACATAGGATGGAATAATATTACACATATCTGGAAAACATAGGCATGAAGCAGTTTTCTCTAAAGGAGAAGTTTTTTTTTGATAACAGGAAGTGTAGCTGCATCTAAACTCAAAAATCTGGCATGCTATCAAGAGGTGTTGGGTTAATCTGATCTGAAGTATACATATAGATAAGAAAGGTTGACATTTCTCAAAAGATCAGCATGAATGCACAATGAAATGCTCTTTGGGACTTGATGAACTCATTTTCTTAGACATAAAATAACAAATCTGGAATAAATCATCATAAAAGAGGCTGAAAGTGACTTTGCAAATATTATGTTCACAGTTGGTGACCAGACTTTAGACTGAAATTGGAGTTTGAAGTCAACAAACCATGTAGTACATAAGGAGAGTACAGATAAAATCTGAAAGAAACAGAAATCATTTTAAAAAGAACAAAATGTTAGTTGGTCAAGAAGATATGGGTATCATTCACCAATAAAATCATCAAAATACTTACTAACATAATTTTGAAATGGGTTCTGTTGGGAAATATCTAACTTCATATGATGAGTTCAAATAAACTGACTAGTTTAATAAAGCAGAGTTATCTGGAAAACCTTCCCAGTCCAGTAGCTGCTGCGTTAGCCTCCAGACTCAGAACAATAATGATAAAAGACAATGACACAAACAGAACCATGAGCACCACAGTAGTGCAGCAGTTAGCAGTGCTGATCCATAGGTCTCGGCACCTATGTTTCTTCCTAGCTGGATATCTTCTGTGTGGAGTCTGTTTGTCCTTCCTGAATCTGTGTGTCTTTTTTGCCCTGTGTTACAGTTTTCTTGTCTTGTGAAAAAGTATAATGTGGTAAGCTGGCAAGCCTGTAAATTATCCATAAGCATTATGATTATGTGTATGCGTATGTTTCTTGTAATTGAGTGGTGTTCCATCAATGACTGTTTCTCTGTCTCTTGCCAGGATAGACTCTGACTCCCCATTACCCTGAATATGATAAAGGTTTATCCATAGCTGAATGAATGACTGTGAACAAACATCTAACTGCTGCTAAGACATACAAAGCCTTTAGTGAGTGGCCTTATCATTGAGTACAAGACAATCTTTAAGGATTGCACTTCTAAGAATTGTTTTGGAGATGTCATCAAATGAAATAGAGCAGAATATCCACTGAGAATCAGAACACTCTTTATCATTTATGCAGATAGACAATAATCAAAACACTGGGCAAGATCTTCGTGTGCCCTATGTTTGGTTTGCAGTACAGTGTCCTGGAAAGCCTAAAAAACCTTCTGCAAATGGACTGATAAGCATCTTCTGGTCTCACTCTGGGATAGTTTAGGTCATTCCATGTGCCTGTGACAAACTGCAGATGAAATCACCACTACAACGTAACCTAAATTTCACATCAGTGAAATAAAAAACAATTGCAGAAAACTGATGGTGAACCAAAGTCCCAAAGACAGGCTATTATGGAATAATCATTTTGGCATAAGAAACTTTGCACAGTGAGGTTTTTAGAGAAGTAAACATAATTTGAAGACTAGTTTACCTCAACTTGATCTTTTTTCCCCTGTCCATAAGTAGTAACATTTTATTTCTGTGGCATTTGTAGACATTGACTAAATGGAAACGTGCAAATAAGTTTATGTTACACAGTGAGACAGAGAGGGAGATAAGCAGTTAGAGCAGGGTGAAGGGGTGCCTCGGGACAGTTATTAAGGTGGAATATGATTGGCAATGCAGAGTGAGGTAATAGTCTAAGCTTAGCAAACCTTGGGGGAAGTGCAAGGCAGCTTCATTCTGTGGGTGTGTGGGAATCTTACCTTCCAGAAATCTAAAAAAAAAAAAAAAAAAAAAAATACAATTTCAGTTGTGGGCAGACTCCAACTCCAAAAAGGAAACCGCACACTAGTAACTTATGAACCACAAAACAGGTCTATTTAAACTGGCACATACACAATTAGCTTTTCATCTTGAAGAACAACATGAGAATAAAATGAGACAATACAATGAGCCTTCTTTATAGAGAACCAGTTAACTAAGTTTAAATAAATGATTAAATATTCTAAAACCTTAAAGCCACCTTGAACATGCCTATGTATATAAAACATGAATTACATTTTTTAAAATATACAAGTACCACACTATTAAAAGTTCAAGTAATAGTGTCTCCATTTATGTAGTGCATAGCATGTACAACTGTAAAACATTTCTGTGTATTCAAACATATAAAAATATAAAACATATGTATCCAAAAAAACAAACTTTGAGAATGTTGCTCAAATCTGAAAAAAGGTGCTTTTATGTTAAGAGCTTCTATAAAATAAACTAATGATCATATGCATGCATGTACGTGACAACAAACTATATGAATACATAATAAATATTAACATTTATAAAAATGTAAAAAATGTTAAAAAATGGAGAACTAGGTAAGTAGAAATAGTGATCATATTCTATTGGCCCTTTTCTTTAGAACTGGTACCAGAGATATAATATCGTTGATACTGGGAAAATGAGTCACATCCGGTTTAATTTGCCATGATAATTCTTTCAGTTCAAGATGGTCCATCCAGGAACCTCCCATTGGATTTGGGGTTACCTTTTCTAAAATCGTAAACAAAATACATCTGAAGCCAGGACAAGCTGATGAATGTTTGAATGGGGCATTATTTTGGTTATGTCTTAAAATGTTGTAGCTGTGCTCATAAGTTCACTTTCTCAGCTGTCTCTCAGTCTTGCCAATATAAAAGGCAGGGCCAGGGGAACAGATAGCCAAGTATAGTAGTCCTTTTGTGGTGCAGTTGCCACCCTGTGCGTATTTAACAGTCTTTGACTGGTTATTCAGTTGTATTCTCTGGTGATCAAGAATGTCCTTACAGTGGGCACAGCTATAGCATTTTCGAGTCCTCTATTCCCTTTCTTACTAGTTTTGCCTGATTCCAACATATTTTTTTATGTTGCAAGATCTTTTATAAGTGAATATGGGTCTAGGTCCTAAAATTTCTTTTAGTATTTCATTGCTGGTTAAACTACCCCAGTACTTCTTAATAATGTCCTTAATAATACTGGACCCTGCATTGTATTGTAGGACCAATGCCCTAGTGTAATCGGTGTTTTGATCTAAAAAATCTCTGGTGGTATTTCCCCCAAAACAGTTCCAGCCACTCAGTGAGGTGTGTTCAAATGCAGTATTCCTTTGATTTGGGTTGTTTGATGTAACAAAACCAACACAAAACAGTGGTTGACACCTCTTCCCCCATTCATTAAAAAAATCTTATAAAACATCTAACAACATAAGAAATGTTTGATTCATAAGTTACTAATGTGTGGTTTCCTTTCTGGATTTGGAGTCTGTCCACAGCTGGAATAGCTGTTATTGATTTCTGAGTCGTTTTATATTTTTTCCAAGCTGTTTTTTCCTCATTTGTATTTTATTGAAGCTTACCTTCCACATGGGGAGTAATGCGTGTCTTATCCCTCCTCTCCTGCAAAAAAACCTTAGTTTGTTTCTCACTCTTGGTCAGAAATTAGCTTGAGTATATGCATCTCCAGAATACATATACATGGGCTGTAATTGTTTTACTTCTTAAGACCAGGCAAATGTGGTTTGATTTTTCTAATAACAAAGATTTGTAGTGGTTGCATACCTGTTGCCTTGAGAAAAGATGTATCAAAAGTACAAACATGCATGGATTTCTTTAGACTTCAAGTGTCATAATTTAGTCATCAAGTATTTTATATTTTATTACATTTTATAGCACCAGTCATGTATTTGTGGTGACACCAGTGTTGCTGTCCATCACTTGTACTTTTTTATGTTTATTTTTTCTTTTAAATTTACTACCACTGTCCATGACACTGTACAAAATGCAGATTAGCTGCAGGTGAGAAATACTAAGGAAGTGATAACAGTGGGTGTATATATTTCCAATGTAAGACCAGTTCAACCATTCAGAAGTAATAAAAAAGGGTGTATATGTATACCCTAGTCATGAACAGCTCATGGTAAAGGCTGCGATCCAGAATAAAAGTTTAAAACAATAGTTATTTAGTTTAAATTAGAAAACAGTTGATTTTCCCATTTCATTGCTGAGAATGTTTTATAAAAAGAAAAAGGTAACAGGCTGCAAGTACATAGCAAGAACGAGTATGGCAGGCATGCCTTATAACAGGTCCTCCTGCTATTTGGGTATCAGAAATGGTGCTTCATTGGGGGTTGGCTGGACTGACAGAAGAGGCAGCAAGTTGCAGTTCTTCATTTGCTCAGGCTGCCTCAGATGACCCATGACTGAGACAGTCTGAATGAAATTCATGGAATAAAAGTTGTGGACAGGCTTCGACAGAGGCAAACACAGAAAAGCTGTGAATGAGCTGCCATAGTGGTGGTGTGATACACCGTAATAATCCCACAACAAGCCCAGTCCTCAGACACAACCCTGTCATCACTAGAAAGGAAAAGTAAGTAGGTCATACAAGAAAAAATAAGCAGATGGAAGTGGAGAGAGCCAAGCCCCAGCAACAACATTAAGATTCAGGATGGCCCCCAGCATACTGGGGGGTGTAAGGAGATTGACTGGTAGACACAGTGGGACACTGGAGTACCAGGCCAGTAACATGACAGAAAGGAGACAAAAAAATCTAGCTTCTCTCTGCTCAACACCTACAGGTATTAACTCACTAGAGATCTGAAGACCATGCAGCAACATTTACTTTAAGTGCCAGATTCCCATAACTCTTGCATATTTAGAGACTAACCCAAGGCAAATCTACTCTAACTGTCGGCCTGTCAACATTAAAACACCTTTGTCATTCTAATGACTCCACAATACATGTGGCCTTATTCATGGCTAAGATCTATGCCCACCTCCAGGCTTACATTGAAGTTTTGGGCCCCTTGAGGCATACATGCAGTGCCAGCTTTAAGACCAAATCCATTTGGTGGAAGCCTTGTATCAACAAATTATACAATAAGAGGAAAAAACTCATAGCCTAGAAAAGCAAATTTAACACTTGAGCAGGTAGAGAAGGACTTAAAAATATTAACAAAGAACTTAGAAATAAAATTAAATCCTACAAAAGCAAGTATGATCTGAGAATTGCTACCCATACTAACAACAGCCTTAAAGTTGTCTTTAGCTATGTCAGAAGCACAGATATAATACCCAACAGTGCTCTGAACTAAAACAAAATAACACCACACTCACCCCCTAAGGACATGGTCAAGCTATTAGGGGAAAAGCTCAGCTCAAGCTTTGCTCTCCTGTTGTCATCTAATTATCCACAAAACATCAGTATGCATAACCCACCTTCCTGATTACCTCTGAGCAGGTGCTAAGTGCTGTCTCCAAACCTAGAACACTAACTGGGACTGGATAATGTACCAGACTGTCTTCTTGGCAGCACCAAACATTGGCTGATTTGTTAAGTCTGTTCATTCTCAGCTCCCTCACTGGATTCATGCCAGAACTGTGGGAAGTGCTGTAGTCATTCCATTCTACAAAGGGTCCACTACTGATCTGAGACCCTGTAGACACATACGCTTTACCAGCCTTATCTGTAAGGCAATTCAGAAAATCATTATGGAGCTCGTTAGCAAGGACTTTAAGCAATCCTGAAACCTGGAGACAAACCGGTATGTAGTTGTTAAAGGCAAATCCTGCCTCCTAAACCTTGTAAACTTTTTTGAACAAGGCACCAAACCTTTGGATTCAGGCAAATCATTCCAGACTACACACATGGACTTTGCCAAAGCATTTAATACCACTCCACTTTTGGAATCATTAATAAACTAATCAAGCTAAACGCAAACCCCTGTGTTACCCAATGGTAAACTGGCTCACTGATAGAACACAGATGGCTATGGCTTCAGAGAGGAGTTGTCCCAGTATAGACACCTGGATTACACTGCTGGAGTCACAGTGTCAGCCAAATGAGTGCTTCTCAGCAGTGGACTCCAGGGATTGGTACTGGTGAAACTCCTCTGTGGTATCTATTTCTGTTTTATGAAGTGATAGCCAATATCAAGGTCCTGTGACTGATGAAGTGTGCTGATGATTGCAAACTGGGAGCCATCATAACATCCCCAGCTGACCAGTAGATTATACAGGAGGGCCCAAAACACACTAACAAAAGGTGCTTAGACCAAAACCTCAAAATAAGTGTTAAGAAATGCAGTACTATGTCCACTGGCAAGCCTGGGCAACCATGCTGATACCTCACATCTATAAATGGACTCTGTCATTTGGGATTTCTTTGACAATGAACTATCTTTTGACCACTAGGTTATGACTGTTGTTAGGAAGTACTTTTATATAGCTAGACTGATCACTAGGGGTAGACCTTCTAGCTCCAATGATGTCATCATCCCCCTCTACTCCTCCCTTATCAGGGTAATTATAAAGTATAATGCCCCCTTTGATATATACTTAACTAAGCATATGATGCAGCTCAGAAGCCACAGCATTTCCTTAGTAAGCCAATTAAGGGCATGTCCACCTTAAGCTACCCTGACCCCTTAAAGTGCCTTCATGTTTTTCCATGTCTTCTGAGAAGGGGACCTCTGACTACAATGCCTTGAAGGATCCTGTCCTATACAACCTCCTTTACACCCACAAAACTAATAAGACCCTAAACACCCACTGAAGAAATATAAACTTCCAATATAATATAAACAGGGACTGTTGGAATGATAAATATCTATCACAGAGACTACATCTTTTATGGAATATACTCCCTCTTGATGTAAAGCATAGTGGTTCCCTGATGCTTTTTTAAGTGCAACCTGGATGACTGGCAATCATTAGTACATTCTGGTTCTGACCCCTCAAGTCCTGATGGAACAGGGATGTAACTAGATCAAAGTAATTAATCCTGTTTGGTGTGTGTGGGGGGTCTCACCTGGCCCATCAAACCATTACAGAAAGGGACGGTAACTAGGTCCTAAGTAATTCATCCTGTGGAGGGCTGCTATTAACTGTATGTCTTGGTACATTTAATGTGGGATCATGCTGAAGGTTACAAATGGACCACCGTATCAACAGCCTACTATGAATCTATGAACTTTAAACAAAAAAAGTGGTCTATATGTACCTAAAAGCCATAAATTACAGTGAAAACTAAACAAGACAATGGCTCAGCAATGAGAGCTAAGAGAAGAATAACTTTCATAACAGACTTCAGTTAAGTGGTGTTGTTCAACTGCTTTTCCTTCAATTATTTATTCATTCATTTGATTATGGCCAGTCGTCTGAGGCAGACTTATTCTTAAAAGTGTCTGTAACTCTGCAACTAATGGGCTTATATGTGTGTGTATGTGCATGTGCATGTGTGTGTGTGTGTGTGTGTGTGTGTGTGTGTGTGTGTGTGTGTGTGTGTGTGTGTGAGAGATTCTTTAGTTTAAGCTACAGAAAAATGTTAAAATTATCTGAAACATTGCAGAAAGTTGCACCAAGTAAACTCTGTGCAAAATTCAAATGTAATAGCAGCTTCAGACTTATATATTCAGGAAATCTTTAATTTACCCCATTAACTGCTGCCAAAAAGGGAACTGGTACAGTAAATAACCCATCATATTAATTACTTGTCCTTCTGTACTGTATCTGATTAACAGTTTCCTTTACAGACATCCTCTGCTGTGGTGGCTCTTCAAAAAGAAATTGTCCAGGATTGCCTCAGTCCCTTGTGGCTTTCTCCACTGCATGATCTCTTTGTTTTGTATCATCTGTCCCCTTATGACCTCTGCCTGTTTACACTATCATGTGCAAACTCCACAGGTTGGTAGAATGCTCCTGCTCAGTAAAGAGTTTTGTTTACAAAGTGTTGCATTATGATGCATTCTCATGGCATAACTGGATTTCTAAAGTATAATTAGTATAAAGTACATCAATTGTCTAAAATGTACGCAGTTTCTCAGAAAATTGTCTGTTTAAACTGCAAAACTGTGCAGTTGTTCAAAAAATGTGACTTTGTAAGATGTGCCCAAATAATGAGCTTGTAGTGAGTTACTTTGAATAACTTATCGATTATGACCAATCCAACTGCAATAATTTTCAAGATGTAGAGATAGCCATGAGGGAAGACACCTGAAAGATGCATAGGATGAGGGGCAAATAATATGACAATAGACTAGAAGAGCTAAAGCATTTCTCCCTACATGACATGGAGATGTAAAGGGTCATAATGATCAAGAATGGCAGAGTGGGAAGAAAGGGCTATAAACATCAGATTGCAGGGACTAACTTCTCGCTGGATTCTGAAAGTATATTTTCACACAGAAAATGTTCCTCAGGAACTGATATTGGACATGAATGCCCAGACTCATTGCAGAGGGCACATTACAGACAGAGAGAGAGTGAGAGAGATGCTGGGATGGAAAGGGAGATAAAGTATAATGTTAAATGCACTTAAAGAGCAAAGTCAATATTGGCTCTGTGCCATCAAGTTAGTATAAGTTAAAATGTCAAATATAGTTCATAAATGTATACCATAAAAAGTATACCATGAAGAGAGATTGTACCTTGCAAGGTAGGATGCCAAAAGTAATTCCATTTGAAGCAAGATGCAAAAGAGGAATCTGCTTGCCACAACAACAAAATAATCTTTTCAGAAAAGACTTATGAACTGCTCTGCACGTCAAACCAATCATCTAGCTGATGAAAATAAAATAAAAACATCATAAAAGTGCCAGCTGTCACTAGTGCAGTATTATTTTTTGCACTACCTCAATGAGTTCAAACATTCATCCCATGTGTTCTCTGTTTTACAATAAACACGTCCTAAAAAAAACTCTAAGAATTAGAACACACGGTAATTTAATAAGGCACTTGCTTCCACACAAAACTGACATGATAACAGGTAGTAAAATAGGGAAAGACAACAGTCCCTTCCATTCCAGGTCTTTGAAAACATCTTTTCAGGCTGATTGCTATATGCCCTGCTTTTCTAGTAATTGCATCATAGCACAAACTTCTCCAAGGATGCAAGACTTAAATGCAGACCTCAGGTGTAGAATTCCAGTATGGCTTCTACTGACATTATGAAGCTATGGAATGTCAGAATGCTCAGATATTTTGTGATCAGGGCATAGGTGACATTTTTGGAATACTACGGAAACTTGTAAAATACAGCCTCATCCCCCTCAAATGTACTTCCCCCAATCCTGCCAAAACCCATCTAACTGAATATTTAACTATAAATTATACGGGTCTATATCACATCATCGAATATGTGAATATCGAACGCTCACATGAGCGAATATTCACATACTTGGAGTTTCTGAAATTTTTTTTGCGGTGCAGTGAAGATCGGGATTTTTGCCCTTTCCTCACTGTAGTGCGATCCTGGAGTAGGAATATATATTTGGTGTGGGTGGCACAGCCCCCTACAATACCGTTTTTGAGTATGTGAATATTCACTCGTGAGCGTTCGATATTCATGTATTCGATGATGTGATATAGACGCAATTATAATATATGTGCTACTATAATGAATTCTGTTTCATCTCATTGATTAAAATAAAAGTACTTTTTAAAAAGTATACACCATGGCACACCTGAAGTATGCCTGGCTGCACCCATGTTTGTGTTCATTACAAATTCCACCTGTCAGATCTGAAGCAGAGTCATTCAGAACAGTTTATTCTCAGCAGTTCAACTTCAGCACAAGCTAGAGTGTCTACATTACATTATTAACAATTAACAGACACAGCCCAATCATCTCTTTTATTTTTCACCAGTATGCTTGTCATACCTCTCAGCTGTCCATGATTTGGGAGAACATCCATCATTTTACCTCATATTTTGCTCTGTCCATGTAAAAAAATATATTTTCTAGTAAATCACTAAGGATTAGAGTCAGTCAATAATGTTAGACATCAGTGTTTCACACAACTTAGCGTTCAGAAAATTTGTTGTTGTATAGCCATTTTAACTACATTAGAATAACATTTAAAATGTATCCCTGACTTTCTGCCTCTCCCAATTATTTTTTGCATTGCCCCTAATTTTTAGCAACAATGTTCAGAGCCTTGATCGTTGTGTCCAGAGGTGCAGAAAAATCACCACATGTAATGCAAACACTCAAAAACAAGCCAAGTGTGATATGCACTGTGGAATAAAACTTTCTAGCATAAGAGTTGAAAATCTGGCTCCAGTCCTTTCAACCACTAGCAAAACAGATCAGAATGTAAGTTGTATGAAACATAAAACAGAATTCTGTATTATATTACAGATGTAATGCCTGGGATAACTGTGGATTATGCTGAGATTCCCAAGTGTCCAGGTTTGATCAGGAGTATAAAACCTGAGGGATCACAAGTTTAGGCCAATCTGTCCTACAACTTTAGGTTATACAGCTATTGTTATGTCATGCTTCTAAAATGTCATTTTTCATTTTGTTATCCCTCTCCACCCCTGTATCAATTAAGTACCAACTAGCAAGAGCAGACTTTCACTCTTTATTATTTACATTACCCAAAACATATGCAGGAATCAAAAGTTAAGATTCTCTGTGGGCTGGGTGTGAAACTTTACAATAAAATTATAAAGAACTTGCTAAAACATCAGGTGACACTTTTTATAAAGCAACACTTCTTACATACTGAATATCCATTGTGTATGTCTACACTATACTCCACTTTGTTTCCCTTTGCTAACAAAGCAAAACATTCTGGTATAGCTATAGTGAGTGGCATTAATCACTTTGTCGGGGCATTTTTTTCAGTTGCTTTTGGATGCATTAACCAAACAGTGCTCGCTTCTACCTTTCGTTGTTAGATTCACCCAAAATATCTGCACTTCTGTTTCAGAGAACACACTGCACTTTGTAACAGTGACAAGGACAAAGCAGCAGAACAAATAAGTGGCTAACAAATAAACACAGAGTCATCTACTTATGTGTCTTTGGTCACTTTGTCTGTTCAGTGAACAGAGACTGTGCCTGACATTATCCCCTTGTGCCCCCCTACCCCACCCTCATTTCCTCTCTCTGTAGACTGGATAACATTTTAAATGTAGATTACTTCTTCATACTTAACACCCAGAAGTATTTATTTGCCATTATTTGTACCTCTGCTACATGGGTAGGTAATAAGCTTGCAGTCCTGGAGATCACGGAGTGGCCTTGCCCAATTTCCCAATTACACCAGACCACAGTGGGGTTAAATGTAAGTTGGTCACACTAATTAAAGAGAAGTAGAGGGAATCAAACCACTATTACAGGAAGTAGCTCATTACCAGCTAACAGCTGTAATCCTCTGTGTTAACTGCTAGGCATGATTATTGCTAAAAATATACGTCCATCTCAATAAAAAGTTTTACTGTCTATCACATTCATCCTAACCTCTTTCAACAACAGTATGCATAGACTCCTTTGTGTACACATTGTTTTCTGAAAAAAATGTTTTCTTATGTGCTTTGTACTTCCAGATTGTCTTTTGAAAATAGTTATGTATAAAATCTTTGTACTGCCATTAATAGTAACATTTTATTTTGTTTGTGTAGTTCTGTACTAAATGCATTTTTTTCTTTCTTTCTTTAATTTATAATTGACCTTAGTAAATCTTAAACTTCCCAGTAGATGAATGAGCTAGAAACAGAAAACAGTAAGCAGTAACAACCTGTAAATTATAACAACAGAGGATTTGAAACACATAAAACCTACTTCCCATTTTAACAGATGAAACAGAACAGCAATAAAGAGAGCAAGATAAAAAGTAGAAAACAATTTTGTGAAGGGGACAAAGTAACTGCAGCAGTAAGAGAGGGCATAAACTGGGATTATTTCAGGGATAAGTGACGTCATGTATAATGCTGTAGTGTTTTCAGAAGGAGACCACAGGAACATGTACAGTTCCTGTACTCAGTGAGCATAAGAGCAATGCCATATAGCAACTGTGTGTCATCTTCCTTTCCATACCTCTGATCTGGTACCTTCCAAATGTCTAGATTCACTGGAGGATTAAATGTACCTTTAAGCCTCCATGGGCCCCCATAAACCTGATGTCTGCATAGGATGCAGTATCTGTTGTAACACATATCACTTCCCATTGAGACCTGAGTATTATAATACAACCTATGTATAGCTATCTATCTATTTATATATATATATAGATATATGTATATACACACACACACACATATATATATATATATATATATATATATATATATAGATAGATAGATATACATAGATATATAGATATATATATATACACACACACACACACACACACACACACACACACACATATATATATATATATATATATATATATATATATATAAACTGTATATATATTGCATGACTTGTTGCCTGCTGCATATTCCTGAAGGTTTCCCTGACAGCATTGCTGATACAACTGCCTGTGACATATAACATGGATGTGCGAACATGGTGAAGCACCTTACAGGCTACCTACTGACCACTGCTGCAATTACTTTAAAGCTAGCCACTGCTGCAAGTACACTAAATGCCATATAATTGATAGTGGCAGTGTTCGCAGTGTGACGCTAAAGAATTATTTTTTTTCTGAATGTGCACGTATATGCCCCACACACATTTGCATGGGCACTTTTGCTGGGTAATATGTCTCCACCTGCCTACCATAGACAGTGCTATATACATCCTAAAAAAGTGCAGACAAGTGTCACACAATATACTGTGCTACTCTGGAACATTACAACTGGTGATTAACATACAGGTAATACTTGGCCTATGTTTCACTGTCACAGGGATGTTGTAAACAATACATGTAACTGCTCAGCCAGCTGTGTGATATGTGCACTCTTTCCATTTGTGTAGCTAGGATTTATGTAATATATACAGTATGATTATTGACAACAGAGCATGACATGTCTTACTGTCCAGTCTTTCAGCTTCACCTGTACATATGCACATACCCTGCTGACAAATGGACTGCAATGCTGTGCATCCACTGGAATATGAGTAACCACTGCTGAAGCTGTAAATACAGACAGACTCAGTAGGGTGCACAGATGTTGTGTACCCATCTCGACCTATGACACTACTGCTGTAATCCTAGGCCACTCCTCCTGGAGACCACCTAACAAGATATGTATAAAACTGTTTCATAACATGATTTTCATGCTGCACTTCTGACAGCCCTCATGTAGTGATATCCACCACACCTCTTCTACAGCCACAGGGATGTAGCTCCATGGCACACTTAAACTCAGGAACATAATTTGTGTGCTGTGGGCACGGATTTCATTGGATGCCTGTGTTCATATTCCATCATGTATGATTGCGCCTTTCTCCAACCTTTGTCATTGGGCACCTGGCTAGTTATTTCTCATTTCTTGTACCACTGTTCCCCACCAATTCCCTGGTGCTATGCATTGTAGTATTGTTGGAATGATAAACCTTTTAATGCTGAAAGCAAAAAACTAAATATTCAGCATGTTTTAGGAAATGTTCTTGTCCTGTTCAGAAAACTTGCCAGCAACATCTGCTTAAAATCACTTTCATGCATGCTGTTTTTGGCAGTTATTAAATCATTGTGCTATTTAACTTTAGGACAGTACTGATTAGAATGCCTGATCAAATATTACAGCTCAGCCTGTCTATTATTCATGCCTGGGAAAAATGGCATCCTGGGTAGTTGTACCCAAACTGTCTAGCTGTGCAACAAGGCAAACATGACAAATGACAGATAGATGCTGCTTATTGTTCATTCCCCCCTCATGCCTTTAAAATCAAGCCATTGTCCACTGTTTATAATTCTGATATTCCAAGCAGCAGACTCACTGCTTCACAGGGACAATACTAGAAAACTGACACTTTCAATGTTCTGTAAGCCATAGCTGGCCTTATTAATATATATCTATATGTATATGTACAGTGTACTGCTAGATGATTGTATCCTGTATTTAAAACTAGATACTACTCATTAGGCTACTACCAATTCCATTCAAAAGCCACTGGGAGCATTTATTTCAGCAGGGTAAGTCAGTCGATGCATGTGCAGTACCTAGAAAAAGCCTGGTATCAGGTCAGAGCATCACTGGTATATACCATACATGCATAGCTGACTTAAATACTTGTGTTGGCATTTAAAACTTTACTTTTATTGGAAGAAAATGTTAGTGACTGTTACATTCAACACTTAAGCTAACTAAAATGAGTTAGAAACATAGCTAAAAAGAACAAAATTTCTGTAAATAAAAGTATTTAATTTTTTAGACAGATGGCCCAGGCAGTATATTTGGTATTGGACCATGGGACCCCCCTGAGCAATGTGAAATGGGAGGTCATCCAAATCGGCCTATTATTATCTGCCATTGGCTAGACTATCCATGCCAAGCTTATGTGTTAAACTAAATGCTCTTAGTGTTCACGCCATTGATACTTTTTAATCCTTTGCTGGCATGTCCAGTCATAATTTGCAAAGGGAGGCCCCCCACACCATGCCACACTGAAAGAAATGTTACCCAGAGGCACTCTGTAAATCATAGATCAAGACTACATATCAGCAAATGGTTGTGCTCGACTTCAACAGGACTCCTCAGTATTCTTTAAGGTAAAACAAGACTTTGGTTCTGTGCAATTAGAGTAGCAAAATAAAGCATCACTGTGTTCTGCACTGCAGTCATTTTACTGACAATAGGGCACTGTAACATTTGAAAAAATGTACACACAGTCACTCTGTATCTATACAACTCTTGAATCATAATACAAAATAGTGCGCATCTCAAAACTCACTTTCTTTAGTCCACTTAAGAAATAGACTAAGAAGTTGAACAGTATCACCCAGTTCACAGCCTACACTGTTTTGCCAACTCCATTCAGAAACATTTGCATTGTGACATTTTCAGAAATTAGATGGAACATACAGCATGCAGATAAGACAATCAGCTTTGTATAGCTATACAGTACAGTACAGATGAGAGAATAATTTATATGATAATGAGAAATAACATCTGTTTTGCTGTTAAGGTAGAAAGGCTCCAAGCCTGTCACGTTAGATGCTTTGCCTGATCCACATTTTATACCATAAACTCTAAAGTTGCTGTGCCTTCAAAAAAAATAATTATCCCAGAGACACTATGTGTAACCGGTATTGGCTGCAGCCAATGTATAAATTAAAGAAACACAGCAGAACTTTGACAAAAACTTTGACAACTGAAAGAACTGCAATGTAGAGACACCAACCACTTAATTTAATAGAATGTTTAGGGCTTTTTTTCCACAGTGTTACTGGACTACCTCATATCTTTAATCACACAGGCAGGTTAATTAAAATTTTGTCATGCTCTTGTGTTACAACACATTCAATCTCATTGGTCCGATAAATTTAAAAACATGACACGCCCTTAAATTAACCAAAAATACTAAATATTTTAAACACAACTGTTATACAAGAATTTACCTTACTTTACTTACTGTTAAATTATTCCTAATCCAATAATATCTTTTATAATTTATATTATATATGCACCAAAAAATTAGCGCTCTAAGATAACGATAAAAGAAACAAATTAGAAGAATCCCTTAATTAATGTTCCATAAATACAAGGAGCTATTAGTATTCTCCTACCTTCCCATAAAATTTAAATACGTATGCCCTAATACACTTACAACTCAAATACATTCATTTATGCCTGAAAATTTGTTCTCAGATAACCTAATTGAATGAGGATACTGAATTCCACTTTGTCCAATATCGAAAATTAAAAAATAATTATCTTTATGATCATTAATATCTCTAAATGAGTGTTGTTTAAGCTACCTTTGTCACATCATTCATATGCTCATACATCCTTTGCTTCAGGGGTTATTTCTATTTTTCCAGTATAAAATCCTGAACATTTCTGACATAAAGCCACATATGCAACACCCTTTGAATTACAATTGCAATGCATCTCAAACTCAACCTGTCCTTAACAATCTATCTTTACAGTGGGTCCTTCTAATATGTGTTTACATTAATTACCAGATGATCTGCTGGTTTGATTAGCAGCCTGGCCATCTGACAGAGTGGCAACGAGGGATGGGCATTATCATCCCTGGGAAGAAGGGAAGTCCTGTGGGGACCTCCTGCAATCATTCCTGGTAGAAGCTGGGGACATTAAGTTTGGGAGATGTGGAGAAAGGGTCTATGTTAAAACAACGAAAAGTATACATATTGAATGCTCAGATGAGCGAAAACGCATATGATCGAAATCGCTATTGTAGGGGGCTGCGCCCCCCACACCCCCCTTAAAAATATATTCCATCTCCGAGATCACACTACTGTGAGGAAAGGGCAAATTTCCCCCTTCACTGTACCGCGATCTCCCAATATCGATGTTGATCATATGCGTTTTTGCTCATCCAAGCATTCGATATGTATACTTTTCGTTGTTTTAACATATACCCATGGAGAAAAAGGATGGAGTTATGGCTGAGCAGCAGTAGGGGCAATACATCACGTCTCCACTGCATGCTCGACTACTCTTCAGACATAATCATGGGATCCGTAACTGAGGAGGGGGGAGAAACAGGGTAAGTCAAAAAAGTGCAAAACCCCTCTTCGGCTTCAAGAAAGACAGCAGCATCTCTGCAGGATGTCCTTAAGATCCTAATAAAAGATAATACTCCTATCACTTTGTACTAGTAGTGATTACAGTCAAGTGGTGTGTCAACTATTTTATGGTAACATCTCTTAAGCAAGTCTCATTATTATGTTTTATCACATCTGGTCCCTTGGTTCGCAGTTTTTCTTTTTCAGCTGCGGCATGCTTACCTTGCTAAATGCATGCTCTTTATCCAAATATCCCAAGAACAATGCCCCTGGGTAAAGAATATTAATTTAAATTAACTTTAAATATGATCTCACCAATGCACAATTAAATCACTTCAATCACCATTCAGTCCAGCAGAGATATCTGTGTTTAAGGTTATAATAATCAAGTGTCTTTATACTATAACTGTAGGTAGCTGACAGAAACCTTTCAGCTTTGGAGTAGTGGTTTTCAGTAGTATTTGTACATGCACTTAAATGGTTTTAAACCATGTCCCACTCATGCTACAACATATCATGCCAGTCTCAGGGATGCAATGAATTGTGATGACTATAATTATATTTCCTGGCATAATTACCGCTACAACTAGTTCTTTATACTACTGACATATGAACAGAGCAAACACTGGATAACATCTAAAATATTAAGGTCAAACTAGATGAGGACATGAGGACCAGCTAGTCACAAAAATAAAATAATAACAAAAATTGCACACTCATTGGCTAGACAGTATATCCACATCACCACTGATTGAGCACACGTGAACCAATACAGTCATCTCATAAACTGTAAAGTTGTGCAAGGAAACACAAACGCACACAGAAAGAAAGCAGCACATTACTACAAGCAACCACACACAAAGCACATTTCTTAAGTGGGTGTTAAGCCCCCCCCCCCACAGCCCCTAAACTTATATGACCATCTCTGAGATCACACTTACCTTAGGATAAACAATTTTTGAAACACAAAGTCACACTATCACCTTCTCACCTCTTTTACACAGCCCTCAATAAACACATATGATGTACTCCAAATGCATATCCAAATGCAATCCCCCTGACCCACACACACACACACACACACACACACACACACACACACACACACACACACACACACACACACACACACACACACACACATGCACGCAGACACACACATGCACACAAACACACACAGGCACCCAGATGCACACACCGCACAGACACACACAAACACACACACACACCCAGATGCACACACCGCACAGACACACACACACACACACACACACACACACACACACACACACACACACACACACACACACACACACACATGCACCATACCTCTCAACTTCTTTAAGAATCAGAGAAAAATAAGAATAATAATGGACCAAGTTTTTTAATATTACTCTGATCTACAAAAGGTGTTGCATGAATATGCATTTTCTAAACAAAAGAAGTATAAAACTTGAGTGTCTGACATTATTGACTGAACCTCAATAATGTACCAGGAAATCAAAAATGTTATAAGTGGAATCCCAAAAATATGAAACCAAGCCAGTGACATTCTACAAAATCAGGGATATCTGAAAGTTAACACACACACACACACACACACACACACACACACACACACACACACACACACACACACACACACACACACACACACACACACACAGACACACACATGAATGACCTTAGTTAAACTAGGGCTCTTGTAAAAAAGACTCCATGGTACCCCCCTTCCCATCCCATCCAGGTTTACTCACATTATCCAAATTACTTTTTCCTTTCCTTTTTCTCTCAGTATTTCTTACTCTTCAGTTTTTCCCTGCATTTATTCATTCATACATCCATCATGTTCTATCTAAGTAAGACTACACTCTGATGACTGCGGATCTAGGGATCTGGGAGCTGCTTGGCCCCCAGAAGCCACAAGGTTTCTAGATGCTCTGAGATGCATTTTAGAGTTTTTTTAAAACACATTTTGTTCAGTAATTGCCAGAACAAAAGAACATGATCAAAGAAAGAAAGTGAATATTACCCTTCCTGCATCCTTTCAGCACATCCCAACTGACCAAAACTATTCTGTAATAATTGCAGTGAAAGTAACTATATTAAGCCAGGTGGTGATGAGCTGCTAGATTCTCAGGACCCATGTGGTTTCCAGATGCTCTGAGATGCATGTTAAGGAAAGAAGTTCAGTCTTGTTCATCAGCTTTGTTTTTTTTTTACCCCTGCATCCTTTCAATGCATCCTAACTGACCCAGACTTCAGTGTAATAACTGCAGTGGAAATATCTGCATTAAGCCAAGAGTATTGGGGTTGCTAGGCCACTGGACATCATGAGGCTTCTAGATGCTCTGAAATGCATTTTAGATGTTTTTTTTTTATTTAAACAACTTTTATATCCAATGATGGCCTAAACAAAAAAACATGATTAAGGAATGAAATTTAGTCTTACACTTCAGGTTTTTTTTTTTTTTCTGCATTTTTACATACCTCAGCATACCCTAACTGACATCAAAACTAACTAAAACCTAAAATAACTAAATTAAGCCAGGCTCCAAGAAGCAATGGAGTTATAGATGCTCTGAGGTACATTTTAGAGCCATGTCCAAACTTTTTATCCAGTGACGGCTTAAAAAAAAATATGCATACAAAAAGGAATTTCACTTCGAAATAGGTAATCACTTTATGTATATCACCCCTCTGGTTTTAAATTATAATTAAAATTAAGGCACAACTGTCTACAAACATATTCCAAGCTGCTGCTGCTGTCATATTTATATACAGCTTGCCTTCTCAAAGCTACCTCAAAATTCAGCCACCTTCTGTGTACCCTTCTAATGTCAGACTGGGACAAAAATGAAAAAAAATAGTGTATAACATATTCGCTGTTAGACATATATAAATAGCATGCTTATTTCCTCACTCCCAAAAATAACCACCTGTACATGCATCAGATGTCTTTGAAGACAATGAAAAAGAATGATTATAAAACTGCTTCCAGCTTGTTACTTCTATGGACAGTACCGTTCTCCGACACTAGGTATAGTTACCCTCTGTGCACCCATTGAAGTCTGTGAGGAAAGTTTAAGAAATAATAATCAATCTATCCCCAGCCCAATACAAGATATAGTGACCTCTGAGGTTGGAAAGGGAGGTTAAAAAAATAACAACAATGTTACCAGACCCACTCCCCCACACAAGTATAGTGACAGGGTTGGTTTTAGACTAGGTGGGGTTCAGAGAAGAAGCAATTACTAAACACATGTCAAAATCCACTTATACAGCCTTGGTCCGTGGAGGTTACTAGCTCCCAGAAGTTCTGAATGTCTGGATATTGTGTGATGTATTTATCCTTTCTTTTGTGAAAGAAAACTTTTAAACTCAGAAAGTAATAATAGAGTCAGATACTTTCATCAAGGCAATCCCTAATTAGCAGTTATAGCTACTTCCATGTACATTTCGGATATCTGATTATGAAGAAAGAGCATGACCACAAAATGTATTTCACCATTGTTTCAAATAAACAGTTGCCACACATTAAAGTATTGCACTTTGTTTCATATAATCACATTAGTCCCGCAAAACCAAAATAATGAGCAAACAGCATCAGGCAGCATTAGTAATTTTCTTCCAAAGAAGATAGCCACAAGAATTATACCTACTCTGCCTTTACAAATCAAGTGTCCAGTTAAATAGTCCACCTGACTTCTCACAAAAACACACTAGTCATTCAAAGTCAGATAGCAACTGTTTAAATTGAGCAAAGACAAGACAGTTAATTACTTTCATCCAGCCAACCCCAAACCCCACCCATCAGAGCCAAAATGTCTGATGGCTACTATGTAATATTATTTCACCTCCACAGTTGTCACAAATAAGTTGCCACACATTAAAATATGCTGATCCAAGTCACTCCAGACATATCACAAAGACGGAAATATTTCCAAAAATATCTGTTTGATACCTGTCAGTGTTGTTGTAAAGATAATAACAACATACTGCTCACAATGCCATTCCTTTCATTCCAGTTACTCACACAAATCAGAAATCCAGAAATATTGCCCTAAATATTTAGTTGATCATTGCCAGCAGCATTATCATAAACATAGTAATACTGCAATAACACCAATATTACCGATGCTGTGACATTCCTCTCAGCTCTGTCCAGAATTCAGCAGAATGTCCCTGATTTTCACCACCATCCCTCCTATTTTTCAAAACAGTCTAGGAAATATGTTGCCATTACAGTCATTCAGTAAAGCCAGGCACTAGAGATTTAGATATGTTGTATTGTACAAAAAAAAAAAAAAAAAAAAAACACCACCTTGCAATGACTTTGAACCTATACATAAATGTTGCAAGGTCTGTAGTCTTGTGACCTCATGGCATTTAAGCTTACTTATCATGCTTTGAATGTTAAGTCAATTGGAGTACTGCCCTCCCCGGAGGGCCTGATGTTCTGCAAGGGGATTTTCTTTTTTTTTCAGTTAGGAGAGGCCCTTTATTTATTTATTTATGTATTTATTTATTTTTGGAGCATAAAAGCATTGCTGCAAAAATTAATAAATAGGTAAAATAGTGTCCCTGCAAACATAGCACCCTAAAAACCATCTAGTTCACCTATGCACAAAGTTGGCCCTGCATACACATTATCTGGCACACACACGCATGTGGACACACTGTCCTTAAAATGCTGTCTAAGCAGCATCCTCCCAGCCTTTTTTTTCAGTATGTCAACCTGTCCAAGAAGTGGCACCTTTCATTTCGTCATTATGACTTACCAGTCCTAACAAGATCTAACATCAGGCCCGGCATAGTGCTCTACAGAGATGACAGGCTGAAGCTGCATTCTGAAATCATGAGTGATCGAACTGTCCTATACAATGTGTTTCTTTTACATTTTCCGGTGCACCGTAGTTGATTCTTCTCTGAGATCGTCTTGTTTTGTTGTGCTGTAATGACAATTCCCTGAGAAAGACAACTGCCCTAGATGTTAGTTCTTTCTACAGTCAAATTTTACAAAACTTATAGAAAAACATTATATTTCTCTCTTTTCCATAAAAATGCATAACTACACCTATAATCACTTTCCTATCTACAGATTATGTAACCATTTGTCATCACTGCTGGTTTCTTCTAAATTACTTTCTTTAATGTTATATAGTATGCACACTCTCCCTTATACACTGGTTTGTGCATGGTGTTAGTACCTGGAAGGGAGATTGCTTTTCTTATTGTGGGTGATGAAGCTGAACTCAAGAGTAGATGTCAAACCTTCCTGCAGTGTCTTCTGTGCCCTAATATAAAAAGCAGCACATGGTATTTCCTATTACATCACTCCATTCATGCCCATGCATGGCAGTGGTAACACTGAAAGGTGTTTGCAGCGGAGCTCAGGTAAGTATCATTGTACAAGTGATATGGCATCACAATAGGTATAAAAATCTAACCAATAAAATGCTTAACTTACCTGAAAATGTATGGCCCTCCCTTCCTTTCTAGTGCATTGGCACATATTCATTTAGCAGCAGAATTTGTATCAGACAGGTGGGGCTCATACCACAATGCATGTGGTCTCAGTATGAAGTTAGTGTATTAAAAGAGCAGTAATAGCACATTCCTTGCAATTATTAGTAAAAAGAGCTTGGTTATGCAGAATACTGAACACATAAGAATCTGATCTGATGTAGCACAAGCTAGTAAAGCTTGCTGAGTTACTTTTGAGGTAGAAAAAAAGCCACTATAACTATCTTCATGTTAATTCATTTTCATTTTGAATCTTTACTGTAGAGTGCATTGGAATACTTTTCTGTGTTCCATGTGGCATCAAGTAGAATCCTGAATTGCTGTGATGACAAATGTTTAAAAGACTCATCTCCAACTAGGGAAATCATTTATTGCTGTATGTGCTTGCAAGTACTTTAAATATTTGTTTTTATTTTATGAAAATATTTATATTGCTAAACTGCCTTTTTTCTATGCTTTTATTCAAACCATACAACTAAATAATTTGATGAGTGATTTATTACAGCAAACAATGACATATAAATGAAACAGTATTAGAATGTGTGTGTGTGTGTGTGTGTGTGTGTGTGTGTGTGTGTGTGTGTGTGTGTGTGTGTGTGTGCGTGTGTGTGTGTGTGTGTGTGTGTGTGCGTGTGTGCGTGTGTGCGTGTGCGTGTGTGCGTGTGTGTGTGTGTGTGTGCGTGTGTGTGTGTGTGTGTGTGTGTGTGTGTGTGTGTGTGTGCGTGTGTGTGTGCGTGTTTGTGTGTCAGTATCTGTATGAACTCATACATTTTATAAGGGTGCTGCACACAAACCAAAAGGTTGTATAAGAAATAGGAATATTTTACAAGCATTTGCAAGAGCAGAAACTACAACATTTGATGGAATGAATAACTTTTAATTGAAACTACACATTACAGCAATTTTACAAGGTGTCCTTAGTAGAAAATATAGGAGAAGACTTGCAGTCTAATGTGGGTAGCACAATGTGCATGTTCAGTGGAATCATCTGTTTCCTGTGCTGCAGTCTCTTTCTTATTCTCTCTCTAAAAACTATTCAACAACACTTTGAAAACAAGGACTGCTAGTTTTGCTCCAACTAAAAATTAAACAAAAGTTTTGTTTTCACATGGCAAAAAATATCAAGAAACAATGGTACCATTTCTTCTTTAGTAGCAAACCCCATTTTCATTGCAATGCACATATTGCACTTCCTGTAGCAGTTTCCTCAGTGACAGCTGAATCTTTAAACACAATTTATAATAGTTGCATTACTTATCAATATGGACACCAAATCTATGATATATCAAGCAACAGATGTCACTTCATGTTGGTAACAGGATAGCTGGATATTATCACTGAACTCACTTTTATATTGTAGTTTTTGCTTCATGCAATTGTTTTCCTGTTCCTGCCTGTTAAAGAGGCAGGAAAACCTAAAATCATTTTCATTTAAATTTTTGTTCATTTTAAGCAATGCAGCTGCATGTCAATGAAAAAAGGTAACCAAACAATTACCTGAACCTTGAGCCTTAGACCAAGGCTTGTTGTCATTGTTATATTCTTGAATCAAGGAAAAAAACTATTTAATGCTAAGCCCTGCTCCCCCAGAGGTATGTGGGTATCCTGTTAAAGCTCATTGTACTAGAGCTGTGCCGCTCAGATAATAATAGGTGAGAGTACATACCAAGTCCAAGGCTGGGGTGCCTTGCACTGTTCCCTATGCACCAAGGTACACTGATCATAGAGATAGTGCATGTAAGTAGCAATGGGGTGGGGTGCAGATGGGCAAGCCACCAGCAAAACTCCTTTATTCATAGTAAAGTGAGTTCTGGCCTTTGATGCATTTCATTTACAATTGTTCATATCCTGAAGTTGCAGCATCTTCTATATACTGTACACGAATCCTTCTTTCATGTAGTGTATTCTTGTTATTCTTAATACTATTATTAGATACTCTGCACTTGCAAGAATTTAATATATATATACACACAAAAATATGGAATCTTTGTTCAGGTCTTTTTCTGCATATGTCTTTAACCTATGCCATAGCTAAAACTATCCAAGTTTGGAGCATTCTACTATCCCTTCTAAGAAATAATTAATAAAGTAAAAGACATTGCTTCAGACTTGCCAAAACTGTAAGAATAACAAGCAGTAATGTAGGATAGAGTTTTGACATTGCACGGTCTAATTTTTTAACATCTCACAACTTGCTTCACACTCTTAGCAGTGAGCAATTTATTTTAATGCACCTCCTTTATTCATAAACTAACAGAATGATTGTATTTGTCTGATTCCTTGACTGAGTGGTTAATGGAGTTATTGACTGGCTAAGTGAAGTGGCTGAGCAGACAGAGCAGTTTCTGCTCTGAAATGGGCCATCAGTAACACAATGCCAAAGTAGTGAATGGTAACTGCTGCTAGCAAGGAAACAAAGGCCTTCAGTTTTAACAAAGAGACAGCTGTCAATAACTGAATATGTAATGCAACAAAAGAGGTATTGCATTAAGAACACCCATACATGGGAAATTATAATCCACTTACAAACAAATATGTATGCCATGCTTAGATGTATTTTCAGAGTAAAAAAATAACTGAGATGCCACAGACCCATCGCTGCTTGGTGGTATATGGGGACAGAATACCGGAAAGAAAGACAGAGAGAAAGACTGGAGGAAAAGATGCTACATTTCACAGGAATACATGCTTTACCAGCTGTAAATTACATTTCCACATGCTTGCCAGAATAACCATAGTACTGCACCTCCAAGGCTGAGGTAAAATACACCACCAATAGCATTAATTGAAACTTGCACTTATAATCTTATCACTATATATTATATTATATTATATTATATTATATTATATTATATTATATTATATTATATTATATTATCACTCACTAAGCTTCCTCTCTCATTCCTTTCCTCCCTCATCACATTTACTTAAAAGAGCCTAGCACTGGCATGCAGACAGACTGACATACTAAGCATGTTAAATACATACCTATACCAGCTGAACATGTACATCAACTTATTAACCTTATTACTTTGCTTAGAGTAATCACTATGTAATCTTTAAAATACCTGACTCACATGCTGTATGACAATATCGTTGGTCATGCACACTTGAACTGTACTCTTTGCAGTTTTACTGTGGCTGAGCAAGTATTTTTGATGTTCACTTTATGCTAACAATTCATGTCTACTTGTTGTAATATAACTTTGTTATGTCAACAAGACTGTATGAATGATGTCTTGTTCTAATAGAACTCTCTGGTAAACATATTCATAATAACTCCCATTTGAAAACTACTGCATGACTTGTAACTGAATGTAGTTAAAGCAATGCATTTTACCTAACAATATAATGGTTGTTTCCCAATGTATTGCAAACCAGCCTATAAGCTAATGCATGTTATATCTTGGGGAGACAATGTTTCTTTTAAGGGTGGGATAATATAATGCCCTTTTAATAATACCCATTTGTTAACGAGGTAGGCTCATTTTACGCAGAGTCTGTTCTCAGGAGCAAGTGATTTGCTCTAGGTCACATGGTAGGCAAATGAAGACTAATGGAATGACACCCTATAACCCAGGAACCTTAGGTCACAGTCATAACACCCTGCACCAGCTATGGCGTGGTATACTGTGTGAGCTAACATGCTAGGTGCTTGAATTTTAGAATATACCACTGGAGGGTTACCATAATGGGCTGCTATTCCTTGGATAATTTGCTCAATGTAAAATCCTTTGTTCTGCTTAAACATATACATGATTCAGTGCAGCATGGGGGGGGGGGTATATTTCTGAGTGTGTTATCCTTCAAATAAGATGTTAAACTGAGGCCCCATATGTTTAAGTTGGAGGTAGCTCAGGTGGATGTAAAAGAGTCCACAGCACCTATTGAAAAGTGTAGGGGAAGATCCCTGATGCCATGGCCAAATTTCCCCTAGTAGTATAAATACCACCTCAAGTCTCCCCTTATAAGAGCCCATTAGCCTAGTAGGAATAACTCTGTCAATAGTAAGATAAACAAACTAAATAGATAAAAATAACAACATTCTATTTGACACTGCTTTTTGGTTCAATTGTTTCTTAGCTTTAAAATGTACAGTTTTTATATGTCTATCTTGTCTTTTCTGATTTCAAATAAAGAATAAAGAATTAAGGCACAGAAGAATTTCAGCCTTGAATGATTATGCAGCATAAAGAGAAATGCCATCTTTACCAGTAGCATAAACCTGTTCCTTGAGAAAATAAGCAATAATAGGTTGCTATAATAAGAATGCAGGTACAGGTAAATGACTTTTCATGTGTTATGTATGACACCTTGAAATGCTTTGTTATGTAGTTCATCTGGACTCACTGCAGTGGGAAACAACATTTTTTGATTTTTTTTTAATTCTTAATGCACATAGTTGCCATGTATATCCTGCACTTATGATTACTATATTGTGTCAGCTTCCTGTGTGACCATTTTAAATGTAAATATATGGAATAAAATATGCTGTTACATATGGTTCATCCTGCACATCATAGAAGTATGCAATCCAGTGTTGTTAAAGGGGAGCTTACAGTAGCACCCTGCATGCAAGAAAACAATAATATCAGTACATGCAGAAAAAGCATTTTCAACATGAACATGTTCCTTGCATAACCATTTATCTAGAATAAATGGCTCAGGACAGAGCAAGATCCCTGACTAAACAATACAACAGTTCTCAAGTATAGATCCATTCTCAACTTAGCAAACATATAACATAGTTAACTGTTGCTTTGTAACAAAAGTTTTTTTTTTTTAAACAAAGTAACAAGATACTTTCTTATAAATGACCAGAATGGTTTTAGATTTAGTGTAACACAGTCAGGTCTTGAAAATCACACTTCTCTCTTAGCTAATAATTCATGAAAGAACTACGGCAAATGCAAAGTTCTGACATTAACATGTTTTCTGTAGCAACCCCGAGGTGGCATTTCAAAAATCACTGTTGATGCTATAACCTTCTTACCGCTTTATGAGAACAGGGCTAACTGGAATTTAATCCATTCTTGCAGCTGTCTGAAAACAAGGGTGAAGCAAAAAAATTTCCACTCTTAAGTTGTCTTTTAATTCCTCTGGACACACTCCTCATAACTGGCAAGTAAGCGCACCAGACGGAGAATTTTACAATAAGAGGCGTTGCTAAGGCTTTCCTGCTGGGAAGTCCTGTCTCTGTCATTATGTATTAATTTGTGTCAGAGCTGATTAAAGTGTTTTTGGTGTGGTTAGTATAAGAATGTAGTCATGTTAAGTTTACAGATATGTTTTTCGTTCGCCTTTTCCCGGTTAGGGGGTCGCCGCAGCGGAACTCAGGTCCGCTAATGATTTGCAGTAGATTTTTTTCCGGGTGCCGAGGTGCCAGCTCGACGCCCAACCTTCAGCGAAGGAACGCGTATTCTACGCATGTCTTTCGAACGCGGGGAGGACATGCAGACTCCGCACAGAAGGCGCTCCAGCCGAGAATCGCACGGGAGAACCTCTTGCTGTGAGGCAATAACGCTAATGCGGCACCACCGCGACTTGCTAGTTAAGTTTACAGATATAATAAATAAAAATATCTTTACCTTAAAAGTGAGTTCTTCAGCTATCAATCCTAATTTTGTTTAGTAACAGGGTCACATCAAGCACCGAGCTCTGACTTCTTCACTTCTGTTTTCCGCTTGTACATATTTACTAGAATGTCTAATGTGGCACAACTATTGAGCATATCTGAAAAGTTAAGACATCTTATCTGCATTGTGTTGACTTTGAAAGTTCCTGTTTTCCAAAGCTTTTCTTTATTCTATATTTATCTGGTACTAAACAAGGAAAGCTGCAGACCGGGGGATGGATCTTTAGCTCAAAATGACATCTTTATATATGCATTCATTCACACACACACACACATACACACACACAGGAAACCAGCCTCAGCTTCCTGGTTCCAAGAAGAAAGTGAATCTTCTGATGTCATTAATTCACATGCCATTTCCACATGTCAGTACAAAACTCAGAGAATTCAGATTCATAAACAGGAGCTTTGGGATCAGAATTTGAAGCAAGTAGTATTGTAAGCAAATAGACTGCGGTGGTGGTGCTGCAGTAGCGTTGTCGACTCACAGTTAGACGTTGCCCGTTCGATTCTCAGTTAGAGCGTCTTCTGTGTGGTGACATGCGTGAATGGGCATTCCTTCGTTGAAGGTTGTGCGTTAGGCACGGCAAGCCAGTATGTAAAAATCTACTGCCAATCATTAGCAGACTGGAGTTCCGCTGTGGCGACCCCTAACCAGGAAAAGCCAAAAGACACAAACAAACAAGTATTGTAACCAAATGAGCCTTTGCCACTTCTGTGGATTTCATTGGCATGTTTCATTTCAGTACTAGAAACATTCCTGTTTAGCCATGTGCTGGAAAGAAGAAAAGTACAGTTGTGTACTCTTACCATAAATGTAGATGTTCGAGTGTGTTCACTGTTGCAGTCATGACTGTAGGGTTCTTCCTGCCAGCAGCAGCCCTCGATCGGCCAGAATCCCAAAGTCTGGATGGGGCATCAGCTGAGGTCGCTTTTATCCTGACGTCAATGCGCCAGGAAGTATAAAGACCTCAGCCGACGCCATTACCCCAGTTTTTCTTGCCCCAGATGTCAGGTACCAAAAACCTCAGCAGCCAAAATACCTCATAACAGACAATACTCAAAGAAAAAACAAAAGAGGGGATAGGAGGGAAGGTAACTCAGACTGCAACAGTGAACACACTCGAACATCTACATTTATGGTAAGAGTACACAACTGTACTATGTCCTTCGTGGTTCACTGTTGCAGTCATGACTGTAGGGTTGAATCCCAAAGCTAAGAAAGGGTGGCTGGAGGAGAAACAGAAGGAGCGGCCACAAAACCTTGCAAAACTGCAGAAGGAAAACCGGCCCTAGATTTAGAATAGAGAGGGATGTTGTAATGCTTAGAAAAAGTATGCACAGAACTCCAAGTAGCAGCCTCTAAAATATCCTTGGTAGGAACCCCACAAAGAAAGGCTGCTGAAGTAGCAGTAGCCCTGGTAGAATGAGTCCTAATATTAACAGGAACTGGATTGCCATGAAAAGAGTAACAGAACTTAATGCAGTGGGCAATCCACTTAGAAATAGTTTGCTTAGTGATTGCTTTCCCTAGAACAGTAGGAGCATAAGTGACAAACAATTGGTCAGATTTCCTGAATATCTTGGTCCTGTCCAGGCAAAAACAAAGCTGTCTCTGCACGTCCAAAGAGTGCAAAAGACTTTCTTCCTCACTTTGAGGATTAGGATAAAAAGCAGGCAAATGAATAGTCTGATTCAAGGCCACTGCCGAAACCACCTTAGGCATAAAGGTGGGATTAGTCCTTAGGGATACCCTGTCCTGATGAAAAATAATGAAGGGTTCCACAGCCATGAGTGCTTGCAATTCTGAAATTCTTCTAGCAGAGGTTATAGCTAAAAGAAAAGCAGTTTTCCAAGACAAAAATTTTAAATCCATGGAAGCTGCAGGTTCAAAAGGAGACAAGGTTAATTTTTCCAAAACATAGTTAAGATCCCAAGTGGGAACAGGTGCTCTTATAGGGGGCCAAACATTCTTAGCCCCTCTAAGAAATTGTTTAAGTAATGGATGAGAAAAAATCGGAGGATCCGTATTGTAATGTGCAGAAATAGCAGAAGCATGAAGCTTAATAGATGAAAAAGATAGGCCCGTATGTAACAACTCTGCCAGATACTTTAAAATCAGAGGAATGTTCGGAACGGTAGAATCACCACCTTGAACCTGATTCCAGGAGCAAAATCTTTTCCATTTACCTGCATAAGATTTCCTAGTGCTGGGCCATCTAGCTTCAAGGATTACATCCATTACCTGCTTGGAAAGAGTAGAGGTGTTTACAGACCCTGGATCCACCAGGCAGCTAGATTCAGAGTTTTGACATGACTGTGCATGATCCGGCTGTCCTGTTGAGACAGTAGATGAGGGATTTGAGGCAGAATCCAGGGAGGCTCCTGAACTAGGTTCATCAGAGTGGAATACCAGAATTGTCAAGGCCAATTGGGAGCCAGTAAAATCATTTGCGGTCTGTCCTGTTTTATCTTCAGAAGTACCCGAGGTAGAAGAGGAAAAGGAGGAAAAGCATATACTGAGGTGTTTCCAACTGAATGAGACGGCATCCACTTGCCATGCTAGTTTGTGGTAGGTCCTGGTACAGAATGTTGGAAGTTGATGATTCTGAGGGGATGCAAAAAGATCTATGTCCGGACATCCCCATGCCTGTATTATTATCCTGAATATCCGAACATCCAACATCCATTCGTGTGGATCCGAAAGTGTCCTGCTCAATGTGTCTGCCAGAGTGTTGTCTTTTCCTGGCAGGAATTGTGCCTGTAAGTGGACTCTGCAGGTCAGTGCAGTGTACTACAGAGCCATGGCTAACCTGCACAGGAGGTAAGAGTGAGAGCCCCCCTGCTTGTTTATGTACCACATCACTGTAGTTTTGTCTGTCTTTATCAACAATTGCCCTGGTAAAAGAAAGTCCCTGAAGGCTATCAGAGCATTCTGAACGGTGAGCATCTCCTTCAAATTTATGTGCAGGTGAATTTGCTCCTTTGTCCAAACACACTGAAGACATTTCCCGTGCATGTGGGCTCCCCAGGCATAATCTGAAGCATCCGTTGTCAGAACTTGGTTGGTTGGTGGAGGACAAAAAGGCCTCCCCTTGTTCTGGAGACAGGCTTCAGCCCACCAAAGAAACTCTTGCTGTAGACAAGGCAAAATCGTGATCACTGTTTCCAAACGGTGGTAATGCTGAGACCACACACTCTTGAGGTACCACTGTAGTTTCCTCATATGCAGTCTTGCATATGGTATTAGGAGAATGTAGGAAGCCATGTAACCTAAAGCCTGCAGAACCTTTCTTGCAGTCAGCTGTTTCATTGAAGCCAGGTGTTGGAAAGAAGAAGACAGTTGCGCTTTTTTGTCTGGTGTCAAAGCACCCAGGAAAGTAATCTGTTGTGTGGGCACTAGATTTGACTTCTTTAGATTCACTGTGAATCTGAGGTACTGTAGAAGATGCTGCACAAAAGCTAGATGCTGAAGTAGAGTGTCTTTGTCGTCCGCTTGAATAAGACAGTCGTCCAGATAAGGGTATATTTGAATCCCCTTCTGTCTGCAAAATGCCATTACTGGTGCCAGGCACTTTGTAAAGACCCTGGGCACAGTAGATAAGCCAAAGGGAAGCACAGAGAACTGGTAATGCTTCAAGCCCGCTTTGAATCTCAGATACCTTCTGCGCTCTCGCCTTATAGGATTATGCAGGTAAGCTTCCTTTAAGTCCAAAGTCACCATCCAAGTGTTCTTGCCCAACATAGGCAGCAGCTGCTGCAGAGTGAGCATCTTGAAATTTGGTACATCTAGGAAGGTGTTTAGTAGAGAAAGGTCCAGAATTGGTCTCCACGAATTTTCCTTCCTGGGAACCAGGAAAAGTCTGGAGTAAAATCCTTGCCCTATTTCTAAATTTGGTACCAATTCTATGGCCCTCATAGCTAAGAGGGACTGAACCTGCAGTTGTGCCTCTGCCCATTGATGATTTGGCAGATCTGGCCAACCGTTCAGTGTTGGCAAGGTGTGGAAATGAAATCTGTAACCTCTTGAGACTATGTCCAGAACCCATTTGTCCCAGGTTATGCGGCCCCAATTTTGATAAAAAAGAGAAATTTTTCCTCCCAAAGGTGCTTCCAGCAGAGAAGCCCCTGAAACCAGAAAGGGAGAATCATAAAGACTGTTTCCGGTAGGGTTGAGACTTATCTTCACCTCCTTTGGGAGAGGGGGCAGTCCACTGCCTATTCCTAAAAAGGGTTTGTGCCTGTCCCCTACCTCTGGAATGCCTGAATCTGCTTCTCTGAGACCTGTCCGAGCTCGGAAAGGACCAAGGTTTAGCTGACCAGTGCCTGCTAAATCTAGGAGGTTGCACCTGTAGAAAATCCTTAACCATCTGCATAGATTTGCCTTTGTCCTCCATTTTCTTTAATACCTATTCAGCTTTGGCCCCAAACAAAACATTGTGCTGCAAAGGGGCATCCAAAAGTTTGTCTTTAACCTGATCTGGCAAGCTTTGTTCCTTTAACCAAGCATGTCTTCTAATAACTGCACCAGTTGTTGCAGCCCTACAAGAAGCTTCCAAAGAATCAAAACCACAATGCAGGGTATGTCTACCCACTTGTTCAATAGCATGCAATAAATCCTGTAACTCCTTATCATCTGCACCAATAGAAACAGCTGACATCTTTTGTTTAAATACAGACAAAAGGTGATACTTTAGTATATGAAACTGACAGTTCAGAGCTCTAATAGACAATGTAGCAGAAATATAAACTTTTTTACCCCATCTTTCCAAAGCCCTGGACTCTTGGTCAGAGGGAATAGGATGTTTAGCAGAGGCCGCTTTAACACCCTTAGGGCCCTGAGAAATTGTTTCTGGAGCAGGTGAAAGATTCTTAAAAAGAAACTTGTGAGAATTTGGAACCCTATAATACCTATCTAGTTTGACCGGAGCAGGTGGAAAAGAATCAGGAGAGAGGGAAGCTTCTGAAAAAACATCATCTACAATGTCCAATACAGGAGGAATAGCAAGAGGCTTATGCTGAGGGAAAAGAAGAAAATCCCTAAGCCTTTTCTTGGTTTCAGAGAATTCCTGCCCTTCCCAGTGAAAATTCTCCCTCATATCATGCAAAGTTTCACCAAAAGAATAATCCTCAGGAGGAGTGGCTGAAGGAAAGGAATCTTCAGCATCAGAATCCTCATAAGGAGGAGAGGAACAATCCTGCTCAAGGGAAGAAGCAGAAGAAACAGAAATTTGGTCTGAAGAATCACAATCGGACTGTAATCTAGGCTTTTTGTCAGGAGGGGGATGAGAACCCCTGATCATAGATAACAAATCTTCAGCCATCCTAAGCATCTGCCTTTGAGGCCTAGGACCCTGATCAAAAGGTGTCTGTGCTCGCCATTTCTTTTTAGCTGGAGCCGTAGTCATTGTCTTAGAATGCAAAACTGAATCCATATTTACATGAAGCTGTGAAGGCCTGAAAACTCCCTCAGAAGCCGTACCTGCCTACTGGCTCCAGACCCAACTGAGGGAGTAGTATCCGAAGGTCCATTCCCTGGCAATTCTGAAGGCCCCATCAGCTCCACACCGGAGTTGGTGCAGGCAATTGGTTCAAAAGAGGCGGATGACAGAGGCTGCAAAGGTGCCTCACTGACGACTGACGAACCAGCAACTGGCAATAACTGGGTAATATCCTCTGCTTTGGACCTTGGAGGCCTGTCTTTATCTTTGCACCTCATACACACACCAGAAGCCAGAAAAGAATCCAAAGACATATTATAATTAAACCTTTTACCAAAACAGTAGAAGGCAAAGTTGTACCTACGCCTAATAGTACGCTGATTAAATCTAGCACAAAACCCACAATTAGCAATGTTGTGGTCAGGCCCCAGGCAGGGAATACAATAAGAGTGAAAATCCCTATGAGGTATTTGTTTCCCACAAGAAATACAATTATTAACTTTTTCTGACATTTGACTGGAGCAAGAAAAAGACCTCCCCAATGGGGTACTTATCTTATAAAACGAAAAATCCTGGAAGTAAATCCAAAAACAGACAGGAGTAGGCTGACCAGCATCAGCGAACTGCTCAGGGCACCGTGCGGCAAGAAAGACTGGGGTAATGGCATCGGCTGAGGTCTTTATACTTCCTGGCGCATTGTCAGGATAAAAGCGACCTCAGCTGATGCCCAATCCAGACTTTGGGATTCTGGCCGATCGAGGGCTGCTGCTGGCAGGAAGAACCCTACAGTCATGACTGCAACAGTGAACCATGAAGGACATCAGCATTCCATACCACTGATTCTTGGGAAAAGTTTAATTTAATGATTCAGCCGAAGATCATAAATTTTATTACTGATTTTTGCCTCTATAGACTTTCCCTCATTTAGGTCCACTACAGTTATCACCTCTTATCTAGGCATTTTATGTGGATTTCTGACAGCTGCCTAACTTAAATTTCTGACAGCTAGCTAACCCTTTTTTAATTCAATCTTTTTTAGGCAGGTTTGGAAAAGGAGTCTATGTCAAAAGTATGACAAAGCAGTTAATGGATGCAAATCATTAGCTGAATCTTTGTATGTAATGGCTAACACACATTTCCATGAGTATGTGTTTGTTAGGGCAGTTTGAGCTTTAGCTATCTTGATATTGACAAGGATTTCTACTTGTTTATCTTAAAATTCACCTTTTGTATATCTGACTTGCTTTATCACTAGTCATTACATTCTTTCTTCTATGGGAGGGAAATCATTCCTCTTAAAGACTTACAGCTGTTGTCTCTCTACTTTCTTGAAGATTTAGCATTGATAAGACAATGCATCTTTGATTATATGCAAACACATATGATGGATAAACTTAATACATACAAGCTGCAGTATGTTAATATGGGCAATGGCACATGCTGTAGTGAGGAGCCCTGGAGTCACAGAATCAGTGCGTCCACCATGATGAGCATATACATACACATTACTTATCAGTCGCTAACTGTCTGTGAAGGTGACATCAGGATGCAGTGAGGTAGTAATGTCAGCCTGAGACCTGGGACATTCAACAGAAATTGACACATTGTAGCAAGGTGTGTGTGTGTGTGTGTGTGTGTGTGTGTGTGTGTGTGTGTGTGTGTGTGTGTATACATGTGTGTGTGTGTATATATATATATATATATATATTTATACATATATATATATATATATATATATATATATATATATATTTATACGTATATATATATATATATATATATATATATATATATATATATATATATATATATATATATATATATATATATATATATATATATATATACATATATATATATATATATATATATATATATATATATATATATATGTATATGTATGTATATGGGGTCTATATCACAACGTCGAACTAACAAAAGTTCGATCATTGTAATATCGAACCCTAAAGTCCAAAACACAATAAAACCAAAAACACAGAACAGCGATTTTTTTCCCAGGGAAGAAAAAATCGTTGTTCCGTGACAAAAAAAAATAACCTTCAACTTAAACTAAAGTGGGGTGCTTCGCCCCCACACACCTCAACATCGGGGGCTGTGGCCCCACCCCTCTACTTAAATATACCAACTCTGAGATCCCACCACAGTGGAGGAAATAGCAGAGCCCTGAAAACAACCCACCATTTTTTTTCCCTGGGAAAAAAGTCGACGTGACGTGGCTTCGCTATTTTCAACTTTCGAACTTTAGGGTCCAATATTGCAACGCTCAAACTTGTTTTAGTTTGACGTTGTAATATAGACCCGCTATATATATAAATATGCATATTTATATATATATATATATATATATATATATATATATATATATATATATGTATATACCATACAAACACACACACACACACATACACACATTTATATACATTTATGTTTAGATATTGATAGAGACAGTTGGAGAATGTCATGAGCACATGCACACGACATGCATGTGCACACACACACGCATACACATGTACACACATGTGCACACACACACACACACACACACACACACACACACACTCCCACACACACACACACACACACACACACACACTGAACTGCTTATAGTATGCTTTTTGCCAAATACACACATTGAAATGAAAGCCACATATCTGTTATAGCTGTGGGCATGCTGGAATGGACTTAGTCAAGTCACTTACATCCAAAAGGCTGCACGAGCCAAGCTCACCCTCTTCATTACCAAATAGCAAGGCAAATACACCACCGATCTTATAAACACGCCACCATATAATAAGCACTAACTATCCATTACACACATATGTTCCAACTTTATGCCATATTCCAATATATGACACAAAAGTGTCAGTGTGTGTGTGTGTGTGTGTGTGTGTGTGTGTGTGTGTGTGTGTGTGTATAGGTAGCATACTTGCTTTATGATGCATAAGGCGGTGGTTTCTTTTCCCACAGCATATAGATGGATTGTTGATACTGTTGCCTTGCCAGGCCCAGTTATTGAGAGCAAATTTATTGTGCCAGTTTTATTATCTGTCATTAACTTTTGTGCTTTCTTTCTAGGTGATCATGGTGGAGGCTTTGAGACAGAGATGGGCCAGTATTGTAATACAGGCTGAAGATTTGTTCAAGGATATTCCTGCTGAGGTACCATCAACTAGCAATCAGGGTGTGACCACTCATAAGAAATGGCAGATGACTTCAACCCGGGCACCCAGGGAGAAGAAGCCAAGCAGACAGCATGGGCAGAGAAGGCTACAGAGGTGATGATGCCCCTCATTATCAGCTGCAGGTAATAATTCATCATGCTTGCGGGAGTGAGGAGGCTGTGCAGGTGCAGGGGGTGAGGTAGGGGGCAGTGAGGGTGTCCAAAGGGAGCTACTGGGTAGCGGTTTGGAGGCCTTAGCTGAGTGTGGAGGGGTTTTTGAGGATACCCTGTCATTGATAGATCAGGAGTTAGGGCCAGATGTCCATGAGGTGGGGTCTGACTTTGGATTACAGCTGGGAGATGGGTTGACATTGCAGGCCCTATGGCAGGAAGGGGCTCCCATTTTATTGACTCTGCACATATCTCTCTTAGTTAAGGAAAAGATTTAGAAAGGGGAGTTTGCCAAGATTTTTGAATTGATTGATGCAGACAGGGTTCAGCGGTTGATGGAAGCAGAGATAGCTAATGGGAAAGACCTCTTGGCTGCATTGGCTGCAATAGGTCACAAAAGGGTAGGGAGGTTTCGGGCTAAGACATGGGATAATTGGGTCCTAGGTTTCATTTATTATATGGTGGTGTGTTTGGAAAGGGACACTTTGCTGGCTCTTCCTCTTTTGGCTTATTTTTTGACTATTAGGGAAGCACAGAGGTTGAAGCCCAGTTATGCATGGTTATGGTATGACCAGAAATTTTGCAAGTGTAAAGCAGTAGATAAATCTATGCGTTGGGAGGTCAGACATCTGGACATTTGGCTGTCCACCCTGATGGATACCAGTGGAGGGTGTAGCAGATTATCTCAGCCATCTGAAGGAGGTGCAAGGATATGTTGGACTTTTAATGCCAGCAGATGTTCCTGTGTGGGTTGTAGATTTCCTCATATTTGCTCATCAGGTTGGGGGTCAGGCACTGCACTTTGGAGGTATGAGAGGTTGGAATAGTTCCCATTCAGCATTGCTACATGGGTGTGGTCGAGCTAATTTTCGGGGCCATGGGGGGGGGGGTCCTTTTGGGGAGGTAGAGGGCATTTTGGGGAAATATTCACCTATTATGGAGAATGTATTGAAGGACTTATTGATGCATTATCCACTGCCAGTGGTAGCGGGGGAGTTAATAGAAGGTTTTTCTAAAGGGTTTTCAATTAAGTCTGCATTGGTGGGGAGAAATTTGAGGTCTGTCAGGGGGAGGGAGGTGATTTTGCAAGAGTTGACTGACAAAGAGTGCCAGGCTGGGAGGGTGTTAGGTCCTTTCTGTTAATCTTCTTTCCCTAACTTTAAGGTGTAACCATTAGGTTTGGTTCCAAAGAAAAAGCAGTGTGAATTTAACTTAATTCACCATTTATCATACCCTGCGGTTGAGTCAACGAATGATTTAATTCCTAGTGAAGAGGTTAGAGTAACGTATTCATCTTTGGATGATGCAGTTCGGGTTATTAGGAGTGTCAAGGACCCCTGGTTAGTTAAAGCAGATATTGAGTCAGCGTTTTGCTTGCTACCTTTGAGGGAGGAGGATTGCCCATTATTAGGCATAGTGGTAGGGGGCAACTTTTATTTTGGCACTGCCATGCCTATGTGATGTGTGGTGGCATGCATACCTCTCAACCTGGAAACATAAAAAATCTGGACGAGGTCCATGAAAAATAGGTACAAATCTGTATGCTGTTTAAAATAAAATTTGCATACATAATTATGTAACCTCGCCCCCTCCAATGGAATTGTGGGATACCAACTTTCAAATGCAAACTGAAGAACAGAAAACCAAAATATGGCAGCAGAGTCCCCCTGCAGCCATTCCAGTGTCCCATTACCTGGCTATTTGCCCCATTTACCATAAACACTAATGTGTGCATACTGCTTTACTTTTACAATGATCAGTTGGATTTTATTTTTACACTTTACAGCAGAATGCACAAATACTAATAGATATCTGATAAACAAAGCAATACTGTCTCACAATGAAAATATACTTGGCATTAAAACTTCTCTTCCCTTGAAACTCACATTCATGAAAACATCATTGTAACCCACACCACATCCAAAGAAAATGCATCTGGCCAGTTGTGGATAAAGATTACCTTTGGGCTGTTTTTGAATCATTGGCCTCTTGTGCACAAAACAAGAAACATACATGTGTTCTTTGATACAAAACCAAATAAAACAAAAAACGAAACCAAGTACCAAAAATCACGAGCACAATGGGACTGGTTGCTGCTTCTATAACTTCCATGAGAAAACAAAGGTGAATTCTTATATCCAAAAGTAGCGTTTATTATGACAAAAACGACAGAATCCCCTTGACATGAGCGCTTTTGTTTGGCTATGCCAAACTTTTTCAAAAACACTAACAAACACCCACAATACATTTAAATACATCTCCTTGGAAACCATCAATTAAACAACTAATGAAATGTGCTTTTAACCATTACAATACTAAACTAAAACTAAACCCTAAATAAAAACATGACAGGCATGGATCGTACACCAAACTAAAGAAATAGGACGTTCTAAAAACCTGAAAGGGCTCAAAGCAATATTCACTGGTATTAAATACATGAACCTAAACATATAACAAATCAATAATATAATATATTGTCGTATATTAATTAATAATGTATCAAAATTATTCTACATAGCTAAATACCATAAATAGACTGTAATATATTGTATATATAAATATAATATAAATATAATATAAATATTAATATATATGAAATCTCTATGTTGATAAACATATAAACATCTAAAATAATAAATTACTGTAAAACCACATAATGTAAAACCTATAATAAATTTTAATAGTCTCAAAGACCAATCTATCTAGATAGAGTTTTTAATTTTAAAATACTGCTAATGGAAACATGGTTATTCATTCCTGGCCAGTTGTTGGAATTTAATCTCAACTGCCATTCTAATTCATGTTTTTCCAATAGTGGTTGCCATGCCCCCTCTCTGACATCTGGTTTAATTACATCCAATACAATAAATTTAAAAGTGTGTCCTGGATAGAATTTTACATGTTTAGCTAGGGCATTAAACTCGTTTTCATCTCTTATTGCCCTAATATGTTCTCCTATCCACTCTTTTAGTTTCCGTTCTGTTTTCCCCACGTAAAACATGGGGCAAAATTGACAGAGGGCGCAATACGCCAGTCTTTCTGTGGAACAACATGCTTTGTGTTTTAATATAATTTTATTATTGGAAATAATTAAATTATTCGTCTCAAAGATAAACTTACAAAACTTACATTGACCGCATCTAAAAGTTCTACCTATCACATTTTTATTGTTACTTTCAAAAATATTTTTCATATTCTTACCCTTTTTGTATACTATTCTTGGTGTTTCATCCATGATACTATGTAGTGTCATGTCATTCATAATAATCTGCCAATTTTTAATTATAATTTGCCTAATGATATTACTATGGATACTATAATTAGTAATAAATGCATTTCTAAAATCCTTAGAATTGTCAACCACATTATTAATCATTAAAATGTTCTCCATCGTTTCAGTATTTTCTATATCAGATGGAATTAGAGATTGCGTAGAAAATGGTATTTCAAAATTCGTGTCAACAACACTATGTTCTAAACTAGATTCTGAGTGTTTCAATAAAGGTTTATAAAATAAACTTGCCCGTTTATTAGTAACTTCACTCATGACTTCATTAATTAAAAAATCAGGGTAGCCTCTATTTTTAAACATACATGATAGTAACTGACATTCTGATAGGAAATCTTCCCATTCACTCACAATCCTTGCAGCCCTCACAAACTGGCCCTTTATCACGGCCTTTTTCTGAGGGAAAGGATGGCAGCTATTATAATGTAGAAGCATGTTACTGTAGGTTTTTTACGGTAAATTTTCATTTTGTATGTCTTATTCAGCCTATCTTTTTCTAACCATACATCCAGATAAGCTGTATGACTCATATCATAATTTGCCGTGAATTTTAAAAAAGATGTTCGATTTAAATAATCTAAAAATTCATTTAAAAGTTTACTATTACCGGTCCACACAATAAAAATATCATCCAAAAAGCGGAGGTAAAGTTTACAATATTTAAAATAGTTAGAATTAAAAACATAATCAAATTCCCATGTATACATCACAGTATTAGCATATAGTCCACCGCAAGGCGACCCCATCGCTACCCCTTTTCTTTGTAAATAGATATTTTTATTAAAATATGTAAAATTATTCCTAAGCACTATATCCAACAGTTGCTCATATAAATTAATTACATCATTGCCAATACCTTTCCTTGTATAATAAGTGTTAAACATACTAATACCCTCACTATGGGGTATAGATGAATACAAATCTTTAACATCTATAGTAACCAAAAAATCTTCTTCATTATATACAAGGGAATTTAAGGTGTCCAGAAAATGCCATGAATCCTTTAAAAGATGTTTCTCTGAATTGATATAGTTTTTTAATTTAATATCTATAAATTTCGCTATGGGGTAAGTGATGGATCCCTGTGCATCAACAATAACTCTAAACGGCCGTGATAAAGGGCCAGTTTGTGAGGGCTGCAAGGATGGTGAGTGAACATAGTGTTGTTGACACGAATTTTGAAATACCATCTTCTACGCAATCTCTAATTCCATCTGATATAGAAAATACTGAAATGATGGAGAACATTTTAATGATTAATAATGTGGTTGACAATTCTAAGGATTTTAGAAATGCATTTATTACTAATTATAGTATCCATAGTAATATCATTAGGCAAATTATAATTAAAAATTGGCAGATTATTATGAATATTAAAAGTTGTCAACCATATATCATATGGAGTGCTGAGAGTGAAGCAGTGAGAAACAAGAATGGATTAGGTTCCACAAAGTCCAAGAATTCTTCAAATGATAAAAAGTAGATTTTATTCCTCTCAGACAAGCGCTTTCGCTAAAATTAGCTTCATCAGGTCTTTTACATTTACAAAATGAATTAAAATGCCATTTTTATATATTCATTACAATTCAATTAAAACAAATTGCAATCGTTACTTAAAAGGGAAATACCATGATGTTTAAAAACAATTGAAGTACAAAGTGTGCTTAACTTCCCTGATATGGCAAGCTTATAAAATCAAAGCAATGCATACATAAAACCAGATCAATACATGAAGAAAATATGTATATATGAATGTAAATATAATAATGTAATAATGTAGTCCTAAGTGTTAGGACTGTGAAAGCAACTGAAAACTGTGTTATGATAGTGTATGTGTATAAGTTCTAACATGGCCAAAGTACCTGTGAAACTATAAATGAACCAAACTGATGGGAAATGCATAAATAGGTTTTTAAGAAATCTATGTATGTCTCTGGGATATGTATATATGTATATAACTGCATGATTCATAAAAAGTGCAAATTGAGTATTGGTGTACTGAAAATGGACCAATGACTCCTGGAAACTGGTTTTATACGGGGAGCTGTATCTATAGATGGTGATGGATTATTATGTAACTGTTCTCAGATATTCTATTGAAAGCTTTTTGAGCTTAATGTACTTCTAACAATGAGTGTGATGTACATTTGATGAGCATTAAAAATTATCATTATGCTTGCTATAACACATATATATATGTATGCATATTACATGCAGAGAACAAATCAGACAGAATTAAAAATTACTAAAGAGCCATATAGTTAAGGTACATTCATAGGTCTAAAGTATATATATCTTATATTATGTGTATCTTACTTGATCTTCCTTCTCTTCCTCAATTTGGGCTTTATTGATACCCTCTCATTTAGGCCTTTCCCATTGTCTGCTCTTAGGCGTATGATCCAATCATTCTCTCTATCCTCCGTGTGATTCCGAATATCCCCTCCTCTTTTACTGGTAGGTATAATTTCCAAGACTCTGAAATGAAAGGTATGTGTAGTGTCATTGTCTGCCACATGTTTTGCTAGGGCATTATTCTGATGATTTTTCCTAATGTGGTAAATGTGTTCTCTAATGCGGTCCCTAAATTTACGGTTGGTTTTCCCCACATAAAAACACCTGCATACTTGGCATACTGCCAGATAGACTATATTGCTGGTCATACAATTCGCTATAGTAGTAGTTTTGAAAATTTTCCCTGTGTCTGGATGCAGAAACGATGGATTCGTATCTATATATATGCAGAAGTTACATTTACCACATGGTTCAGTGTGCCCTACATCTAAAGCAACCTGACCATTTTTCATGTCACATAACAGCCTTTTCAAGTTTTTCTGATTCCTATACTGGAATTTCGGAATATCACCTACGATGTTCTTGATGCTTTCATCTATCTCAAAGATTTTCCAGTATTTACTTATAATATCCCTGATCATGTGACTATCAGAGGTGAAGGAAGTCGTGAATTTTACAACTGAAGAATTGTGCTCATTGCTGCTATTCATACATTGATTATCAGGACCAAAATATGGGGTAGCTATGGTGCTTCTCAATTCTGCAATATCTTGTAGGTTCCTTTTCACCTCATGGTCCTGATATCCTCTTTCTAATAGCCTGGTCTCTAATAGGTCGAGTTCCATATTAAAACCTTCTGTTGTAGGATTGAGTCTAGAAGCTCTTATCCCTTGCCCCCTTATGATGTTCTTAAATACGAACGAGGGATGCATGCTGGACCTCATGAGTAAGGAGTTGCTATAACAAGCCTTACGGAATACCCCGGTGTTAATTAATCCATTGGGTAGTCTCTCTATATATAGGTCCAGGAACTCAATCTTATTCCTTGAGTGGTTCAATGTAAATGTAAGGAAGTCTGTTAGGTCATTGATGGTTCTCAAGAATGATTGTAGTTGTACTGCTGTGCCTTTCCATAAGAGAAAAACATCATCGACAAAACGTCGGAAAAATATAACATTTTCCATGAATATTCCTGTTTTGAACAATATCTCCTCCTCCCAATGCACCAACATCATGTTGGCATAGCTGTTGGCGCATGGGGTACCCATGGCAACACCATCTACCTGCCTGTATATGATGTCATCAAACATAAAAATGTTATTGGTTAAGACCAGATTCAAAAAGTATACTATCAATTCTATCTTAGTCTCACTATAGTTACTATGTTTCTTCAGATACTCATGGATAAAGGTCAACCCTGTCTTATTCGGTATGACTGTGAATAATGACTGTATGTCTAGAGTGACAAACATGAATGATTCCAGTTCAGGCTGATTACCAATGCACTCATATAAATCCAGTAAAAATTGTTTTGAGTCTCTTAAAACAAAGATGTTGTTATTCAATATAGGTCTGAGGTTTTTCTCTATATATACCGATAAGTGTTCAGTGACCCAACTTCGCCCTGACACTATTGGTCTCATGGGAGGGTTGACTGGATTCTTATGGATCTTGGGTAGGCCATGCATGATCGGTATTAGTGGTTCCTTTATCAATAAATAACCATACAAATCTTCATTAATCTTATTGTTTGAGTACAGTTCTGTCAATATCTTCTCAATCTGTCTTATAATGTCTTTGGTAATGAAGGGATCAATAGTTTCATAAAACCTATCGCCTAACATCTCCTTCATGGCTGAAAGGTACTGACTAGTATTCATGACTACAGTTCTTCCCCCTTTTGTCAGCTGGTCTGACTACTATACTGTTATCAGCCCGTAGGCTTCTTAGCCCTGTTCTTTCTCCATAAGTTAGGTTGTCAGAGTAATACTTCCTCTTATCTCTTTTCTCATTATAATAATTATGTAATTCTTCCTCTGTGAGCCGTTGGTAGGTCTCTATAATGGGGTGATTAATTGGAACATAATCACTGAGTTTTTTGAAGACAAAATTCCTATCTGTCTTTTGTGTAGTGTTAATATCTTTAAACTGTAGTTTCAACATGATGTTTCTACAGAATAATTTCAAATCTGATATGGTTTCTGTTATAACACTGTTACTTTTGGGGATAAAACTCATACCCTTGTTCAATAGAGAGACCTCATCCTTAGTTAGAACTCTATTGGATAGATTGAACACTGTGCTTGTGTTTATTTCTTCCACATTTTCTTTATTGTTTGGTTCTGAGGAAATTCCTCTGAGTATTTCCTTTTCTGGCGTCCTCGGCTCATAGAGCGCGTACGCCTCGGACCCTTTTCCATACGTATGGGGAGGGGAAAAGAAATATTCAAGGCTGTCTCTTGGCTTGTTCTCAAGTGGGGGTCAGGTATTTTCCTTCTCACAACTGTCTCACCTTCATCAACATTTACACTAGGGTTGTTCCTAATTACCTGCACAATAGGATACAGATTCACTTCTTCTTGCATACTAGGATGCATGATGTGAATAACATCATTGGAGTCATTGGTATTATTATTGATGTTCGATTCCCTATTCCCTTCTAGTGGTCTAGTTGCATCGTCATCTTTGTCCAGAGTTCCTAGCAATGTACCACTATCTTGTGTAATGTTTGCTGTATCTGGAGTATTTATATTGGCCTCAGTAGACATATTTTCACACATATTGTGTCCTATTCCTTGTGTAACTTTATTCAATTCAGTTGTATCAGTGATATTGTTACTAGAGTTGGGAACATTGGCAGTCATAGCATGGTTGGTATGATTGCTACTGTGTTCTGTACCAGTATTTCTCCTTCTTCCACTGATATTAAAGTTTTCAACTGCACTTATAGTTCCTGTAGCATCTGGTCTATTCATGTTTAGCATATATCTAGGTTTTATATTCATATTCATGCTACCATTATTATGGTGTACACATTGAGTTACATTACTACTAGTTGATAAAGGAACATCATTCAATACATTCGAGACATTGCTAGAGTTATATGCCAACGTACCATACACTGACGTTTGATTCGCATTACTATTATTGTTATTACTATTATATCTTGGCCAAGCAAAGACTTGGCCTAATTTAAAATCGTTAAAGTCTCTGTTAATCTTGTGTTTCTTCTGTGTGATTAAATGCCAACGTACCATACACTGACGTTTGATTCGCATTACTATTATTGTTATTACTATTATATCTTGGCCAAGCAATGTGAATTTAACTTAATTCACCATTTATCATACCCTGCGGTTGAGTCAACGAATGATTTAATTCCTAGTGAAGAGGTTAGAGTAACGTATTCATCTTTGGATGATGCAGTTCGGGTTATTAGGAGTGTCAAGGACCCCTGGTTAGTTAAAGCAGATATTGAGTCAGCGTTTTGCTTGCTACCTTTGAGGGAGGAGGATTGCCCATTATTAGGCATAGTGGTAGGGGGCAACTTTTATTTTGGCACTGCCATGCCTATGTGATGTGTGGTGGCATGCATACCTCTCAACCTGGAAACATAAAAAATCTGGACGAGGTCCATCTTTGAAATACCATCTTCTACGCAATCTCTAATTCCATCTGATATAGAAAATACTGAAACGATGGAGAACATTTTAATGATTAATAATGTGGTTGACAATTCTAAGGATTTTAGAAATGCATTTATTACTAATTATAGTATCCATAGTAATATCATTAGGCAAATTATAATTAAAAATTGGCAGATTATTATGAATGACATGACACTACATAGTATCATGGATGAAACACCAAGAATAGTATACAAAAAGGGTAAGAATATGAAAAATATTTTTGAAAGTAACAATAAAAATGTGATAGGTAGAACTTTTAGATGCGGTAAATGTAAGTTTTGTAAGTTTATCTTTGAGACGAATAATTTAATTATTTCCAATAATAAAATTATATTAAAACACAAAGCATGTTGTTCCACAGAAAGAGTGGTGTATTGTGCCCTCTGTTAATTTTGCCCCATGTTTTACGTGGGGAAAACAGAACGGAAACTAAAAGAGCGGATAGGAGAACATATTAGGGCAATAAGAGATGAAAATGAGCTTAATGCCCTAGCTAAACATGTAAAATTCTATCCAGGACATACTTTTAAATTCATTGTATTGGATGTAATCAAACCAGATGTCAGAGAAGGGGCATGGCAACCACTCTTGGAAAAACATGAATTAGAATGGCAGTTGAGATTAAATTCCAACAACTGGCCAGGAATGAACAACCATGTTTCCATTAGCAGTATTTTAAAATTAAAAACTCTATCTAGATAGATTGGTCTTTGAGACTATTATAATTTATTATAGGTTTTACATTATGTGGTTTTACAGTAATTTATTATTTTAGATGTTATATGTTTATTAATAGATATATTTAATATATATTAATATTTATATTATATTTATACTATATTTACATATATTACAGTCTATTTATAGTATTTAGCTATGTAGAATAAATTTGATACATTATTAATTAATATACGACAATATATTATATTATTGATTTATTATATGTTTAGGTTCATGTATTTAAAACCAGCGAATATTGCTTTGAGCCCTTTCAGGTTTTTAGAACGTCCTATTTCCTTAGTTCGGTGTACGATCCATGCCTGTCATGTTTTTATTTAGGGTTTAGTTTTAGTTTAGTATTGTAATGGTTAAAAGCACGTTTCATTAATTGTTTAATTGATGGTTTCCAAGGAGATGTATTTAAATGTATTGTGGGTGTTTGTTAGTGTTTTTGAAAAAGTTTGGCATAGCCAAACGAAAGCCCTCATGTCAAGGAGATTCTGTCGTTTTTGTCATAATAAACGCTACTTTTGGATATAAGAATTCACCTTTGTTTTCTCGTGGAAGTTATAGAAGCAGCAACCAGTCCCATTGTGCACGTGATTTTTGGTGTTCTTTGATACACCTTCCTGACTTTATTACATTTTATTCCTTGTATAATACAGCACACTTGTTAGACAGAGCGCATTTTAAATTTATTGTTTGAACATTTTTCCAGTAGGCAATGAAACAAAATGCATGAACCAATAATGACAAAACTGCCCAATTAAAAACATTTCCATCATAAAAGTCTACTTACACACACACACACACAAAATATATATATACATAAACATAGAATGACAGTAATGTAAGCCATAGGCATTTTACACAGCTTATTGCACTTATTTTCAATTTAAGTTTTTTTTTTTTTTGGGGGGGGGGGCAAAAGGCCAGGGACACATTTTAAACATTGCTTGTATAGTTTTGGAAAGTTGCTAGAATAAAATGGTGTGTTACCACCATACATTTCATTGGCAAGGCTTGAACCCAGGACCTATGCACTACAGTCAGAGCAACATACCACTATGCCAAATCAGCAGTTTATTTCCTGAAAGATAGGAAGACTGAAACTTAAATGGCAATCATTTAGTGAATTTGTTTTTGTCTTCTCACCATAGTTCTCAACCTCTTAGCACAAAAAAAAAACCTGGACAAAGCCAATAAAGGGAGACTACAGCCCCAAAATAAGGACAGATTTCAAATACTGATCTTAGAAAATTGCTAGAATAAAAGGTTTTGTGTTACCATTTATTTTCTGAAGAATATGAAGTCAAATTCAAATGCCTGTCATTATTTAATGAATGCAATCCTTCAGTGATTTCTCACAAAAATCCTCTAGCCACCAGGTGTATTAAATTGGGGGCCTTTTCTGTCTCTCTCTCTCTCTCTCTCTCACACACACACACACACACACACACACACACACACACACACACACACACACACACACACTAACTACAGCAAGTAGTTTTACATAAGCAAGATCATCTGAACAGCCATGTGGAAGGCTTTGTTCCATACCCACTTAACAAATATATTCACCATGTGGTTGCTGTAGTTCAGATAAAGAGAAATCACTATGGAATGAATAAAACTGTCTTAGTCTTTCCAAAATTATTTGATCTTGGATTTCAATAAAAAAGTCATATGTTTTGAGCACATGCATATTGCTGTAATATGTAGAAACAAAGCAATGTGCAAATTCTGTCTTGTGTCAATGCTCTATCAGCACACACATATTGCTGTACTATGTAGAAATAAACAAAGTAATGTGCAAATTCTAGCTTGAGTGGCCATGCTCAATCAGCAAAACAAGCATATAGGTATCAAAGCTGAAGTACAGATATTAAAAAGTGTAAAAATCAGCTGAAGTACAGACATTAAAACGTACAAATACTTAAGCCTTTAAAGCATATTTCTGCCACTAGGATACTAGAATGAGCAAGGTATAATATACATACTTTCTAGAAATTTAAAAAAAGTCCTAAAATACATTTATGTCTCTATTCTAGTTTATTATTAGACAATTATTTGGACCCCAAAACTTGGTAAAAACCGAGTAAATCGGTACAGTTGGAAGGTATGTTGGTATGTACTACTTTCGAGAAGTTTAGCTCAGTGTTGCACTAGATATGGCAGCAGAGGGTGGTGGATCAGCAAGTTGTACACTATTTAGATGATTTTTTATTGGTGGGGAAGGTAGACAGGGGGTGCATGTAGCTATGCAAGAGTTTGTGGGGATGTGTGAGGCCTTGGGGGTACCTTTGGCTAAGCATAATTTGGAGGGTCCGTCAAAGGCCTTGGAATTTTTGGGGCTGACTGTAGATGCAGAACAGGGTTTGTTTTGTTTGCCTCAGGGAAGGATGGTTAGGCTGCAGGAAAAGTTCATTTGGGTGAAGTCTAGGCCTAAGGTTTGGGTAAAGGATGTTATGGAATTATTGGGTTTCTTGAACTTCACGTGCAGGGCATTGCATCCTGGGCGGATGTTTTGCCAGTCTGTGGCATTTTTGTTGAAAGGATGTAAGAGTAAGCACCACAGAGTACGGGTTAGTAAGTTGTCACAAGAGGATTTATATTTGTGGATGGAATTTTTACAGCAGTTTAATGGAATTTCATTTTGGCAGTTGGACTGGGTTACATAAGGAGAACTGCAGTTGTTTACTGATGCAGCCGGGGGTTTGGGAATAGGTGCTTACTTTGCAGGTCAATGGTTTGCTGTTCCATGGCCAGAGCATTGGTCAGAGGAGTGGAGACGGGATGTTGCCTTTTTGGAGTTGATGCCAATTTGGGTGACTTCGGTAGTACGACAGGATCATTTGAAGGGGAGGAGGTTGGTATTCCTTTCAGATAATTCTGCGGCGGAGAGAGTGCTACAGACAAAAATTGTTAAAGCACCTCGCTTGTTATTTATTCTTAGGAAATTGCTGTTGCATAGCTTGCTGATTAACTTTTTTTTTACAGGGTCACATGTACCAGGGGTTTTAAATGAGATAGCTGATAGTTTACCTCGTTTTCAGTTCTGCAGGTTCTGTCAGGTGGCTCCAGAAGCAGCTTTGCATCTGTCAGTTGTCCCAACCAGCATTTAGCAGATTGGGCAATAGTGACTGGCAGGCTGGTGCAATAATCATGGGCAGCATCCATGAGATGAGCTTATGGTAAGGCACTGCTTAACTTTGACAAATATTTGCAGCAGTTATCTGATGAGGACTGTGTGTAGTCTGATATTTTACTGTTGCATTATCTAGCCATGTTGAAGGAGCAGGGAAGGGCAGTGCGAACAGTGAGGGTGGCCTTAGTAGCCTTTGCTGTGAATACTCGATTGGTTGGATTAGAGGATTTCACTAGGTCATGGGTGGCAAGTAGAGTGTTAAAAGGGTGGGCTAAAGTTGAAAGGAGCAGTACGAATAGGAGATGGCCGGTTAAGAAGGGTATTTTAAGGATGTTGTTAAAGGGTTTGGGTAAGGTGTGTGGTTGTTTGGATGAGTATGTGTTGTGGTGTACAGTTAGATTTGGATATATTGCGGGGCATTTCGTGTGTCTGAGTTATTGGGTTAGTTGGTATGGGAGGATGTGTTGATATTACCTAGGGCGATGCATATTAGATTGCGTTCTTCAAAGACAGATCAGGAGAGGCTTGAGATACCCATTGTTTTGGAGGAGGTGGGGGTAGCTTGGAGATGTCCCATAGCTTGGGGAAGAAAGTTATGGGGGGGGGCTCAGAAGCGTAGAATTCAAGGGTTGTTTTTTTCAGCAGTAAGTGGTAAAGCATTGACAGGTGAGCAATTGAATGTGGTTATGAGAAGGGCACTTTGGAGTGTGGGTTTGCAAGGGGATAAGTTTTCTTCACATTCCTTCTGGATGGGTAGGGCATCCGATCTGGCTAAAGAAGGTAATGGAAGTAATCTAACGGGTGAGTCGGTGGACATCCAATGCCTTTTTGAATTATATTAAGTAGCTTGTAGAGACTTTGTTTTAAAAAAATAAATAAATAAATAAATAATATATATATATATATATATATATATATATATATATATATATATATATTTTTTTTTTTCTTTCTTCTCTTAGATCGGAGATGGATCATCATTTTGGGCCATTATTTAATTTTCTGGGCTGCTAGGCATACAGAGGTTTGACTCAACAGCATGAATGATCATTTTGGTTTAAAAATCATTTGGCATGATGTTAGAGGGCTAAGGTGGAGTCAAATATTGCAGGAGTTTAATGGGTTGCAGGTTAAGTGGGGGTTGCCTCAGGTGTTAGTGATTCATTTAGGTAGCAATAACTTAGGCAGAGTACTGAAGAGGTCAAGTTTGTAAGGACACTTTAGCAATGCGGAGGATGTATCCGGGGATGGTTGTTATCTGGTCTGAAATTATTCCTCGGTTGGTATGGAAAGGGGCACGGAAGTTTTCCACCATGGAGAAGGCTCGCAGATATGCCAATTTTAAGTTGGCAAAATATTTGGGAGAAATCGGGGTACATGCGGTTCGGCATGTAGAGTGTGACAGTAAGGATCCAGTGTGGTATAGACTGGATGGAGTTCATCTTAATGATTTCAGCCTGGATTTATTTAATCTTAATTTGGATTTGATGGAAGATCTTATGAAGAAAGGTATTGTTTGAGGGGGAGCAGCCCTTTAAGGGCTGGTGGGTGGAGAAGAGGGTCAGAACTGACCCTCTTCTGGTCCCCCTCTACAGGATGGTATATGGAAATGTGTAGTTGTGTGGTATTAAGGTGAGCGGGGACGCTGCCTTTGTTGTTTATCCAAGGTGAGCTGGTACACTGCCTTTATCTTTAGCTATTTATATATATGGGTGAGCGGGGACGCTGCCTGTATGTTGATTTGATTAATGTTTGATACAGTTTTGTTGTTATTCCATTAGCTAACTGTATTCAAGGAGTGAGCGGCAACGCTGCCCTTATTTCTTTTATGTTTCAATAAAGTTATGTTATTATTCAATTTTATCACAATAAAGGTCATCAGATGTCTGTGGGTGTTTGTGTATTTTATTAGGACCATGACAATATACTTTCCCTGCCTATGCATTGCCATATAAATATAACTGCGTTTTCTCTCAAACCTCACTTTAAAACAAATAGGCCCATTTTATACTAGAAAAACAGATACAAAAATATTTCACTTAAAAAAAATAAACACCTGTAGACACAAAAACAATGACAGGCACTTAGGCTATCTGACCTAGGCACACCTTGATCTGTAAGCATTTTGCTTTGTTTTGCAATGAGTTTCTACATGCTTCTGAACTCCATATGTGTTAACGCAGTCTTCTGCATAATAACAAATTAATTTGTAGTTTAGGAATTAATCTCTGAAGTTCACTTTTTTAATGTTTCCTGGTAATCAATGGTGATTTCTTTATGTCCTGCTCTGGAGGTCACCCTGGAGCCATGAATTTGTGGTTGGCACTGTTCTCTCTTACATTATTTTCCATGTGACATGAATATGTTGATTGTTGTTTTTAAAGTATGACCTTAAGAGAACTTGGATTTTTAAGAAATCAAGTTCTTCACTAACAAAAAGGAAACTGCTGTCTCTATGGACTTAAGCTTGCTGTGTACAAATGTAAGAGATTAATTAATTTGATAAGTAAGAATAAACTTTAAACTAGCCAGCAACTATGGAGAATAACCATGCAGCTGTGCAGGCTCCCATTTCCCAACTCTGTTCCAGAATCTCAGACAGTGAAAAATACAGAGCAGTTTTTGTAAGGTCTATAATAATCTACTTTTAGAGACAAGCTTAAAACAAGACAATCCAAGCACTGTTTGTACTTAAAATGGAGCATAGTTACATAGTATACCTGGCTATTTTTATTTAATCATGTGTTTATTAGTGTAACAGTAGATTACATATTATACCCAGCATATTAGATCAAGGCATGGCTGACTGACAGAATGTCATTCATTATGATACATATTACATTGTCTTCTTGGACCAGGCTTTACAGTGGTTATTTCAAGGCCATTTGTTAGAAGCTATCATATTAAAAATGTTTATACTGTACATACCACAGTCTGCTTGCAAGTGGGCTGCTTATTCTAAGGATGCCAACAAGTGTTTGTACTTAGATATTTGTTTTTGGACATGGCATTACACTTCTTCTGACAGATATAGCAGATAATTACTTCAACAACAGTTAAGATAAATTTGCAGATGGAAAATTACAGATGAACATGTTTTATGTTTTAAGAACAGTAGGATTAAGTATCTTGGAAGGAAAAAGAAAAACATGATTTATATGAATAATAAGCCAGTGTAATGTGCTTTCATATAGCTTTCAATTATCTCTGGGAACATTTGAAGGAGTGTTTTATGGATATATGTTTAAGAACATAGAGGATGAATGCAGCTTCAAGGCAGTAATAATGTATTCATTTACATGTTTGCAAGTCTTTTGCTTTTTTTCTTCAGGAAATCAGTAGAAATGCTGAATTGCTGAGTAGAAATAATGATACATGAAAGTGTAGAAAGGCAAGGTGCTGAGAGTTACATTTATTGTCCAAAGAGACTATCCCTTTATTCCAAGAGAATGTAAGCAAGGATTTATATAAGTAGGAGAACATGCTTATTCATACTGTAGGTGTGTGTGTCTGTGTGTGTGTGTGTGTGTGTGTGTGTGTGTGTGTGTGTGTGTGTGTGTGTGTGTGTGCGTGCATCTGTGAGTGTGCACGTGTGTGTGTGTGTGTGTCTGCCTGTCTGTTTTTCTGTCTCTATATTTAAAGTGAATTATGCAGTTTTGCTGTCTTAAGTCATGTTAAATCAAATGTCCTCCAAAGAAAATAATGCCTTACAGTTTGTAGTTCTTCTTATGCTCATACATTCAGAGGAACATGTCTCTGACAGTCTATTAAACTCTTTATGGGCTCAGTTTGTGTATTTCTCCATAGTATTCACTATCTGTCCCAGAGTGAGAAACCTTTGTCTGTCGCTTCCTCTCACTCCCTTTCTTTCTTTCTCTCTCTCTCTTGCTCTCTGTCTCTAGCTCTCCCTTTTTTAAAGGAAGAGGGTATGATTTCTTCCTTTCATGGGAGAAATGGATCTTCCTCCTTGACTGCCCTCATGGCAGTGTATACTGGGAATGATAACACAAGACCCCTCCTGCTAGGTTCATGAATTCAGGTTTTAGCTATAAGACACTACACTTTCCTCTTGGTACTGGGACAAAAAACGATGTAATGCATTCCTCCTTCTATGATGTTTTCAGGTCCCTCTCATGATCTCTCATGCTTCAGGTCCTTTTGTACATAATACCTCTCAAATGCCCTCATTTGCCTCATATTTTTGTCCCATCCATCCTAAATTTTGTGATTTGCTGGTAAATCACTTAGTTTTATAGTCAGTTAATGCTGGATGTTAGAGTTTTATACTTCTTATTGTTCAGAAAATATATGTTGATGCAATTTCAGTGAATCAGAGTAATATTTAAAACGTATCCATTATTTTAAGGCTTTGTCTACTTTCTTGCACAAACAATTCTGTCAGTTGGTGCAATGAGCTGTTTACTGTGGACCAGGGCTAGAGTCCTTCAACTCCCATTACCTAACTGTGTACCTTTAAGCAAATCACTTAACCAGACACTGCTCCTGGGCTGAGTCTGAAAAGGTCCATGGAGAACAGTGCTCTACCCAGGTAAGCAAAGAAAAATGAAAAATAAAAAATAAAAAAATTGAGAGGTAAGATGATTCACTTTGTTTGTTTAACGTGTTGTGTATTGCTTCATGAGTCTTAGTATACCATTTCTTCTTCTCTATTAATTCTTCTACACTGCAGCCAGGGCCTTACTAAAGGCAGTCTTGATCTCATATGTGGATAGAGGTGTATATTTTTATATATATATATATATATATATATATATTTTTTTTTTTAGGGTGAGAGAATTAAAGGTTGCCCAACAGCCTTGAGAAATCATGTATTTTATTTTCGTGCCCCAGAATATGAATGCTATGAGATCTTTCTCCTTGAAGATAATATCCTATTACTTTTTAAACTCTTCTACAGTCTTAGTTATCTTTATATTTTATCATGCAAAGACAGACAGAATTGAGGGAGAATGCTGTTTATTTTCTGTAGCTCTTGGTTATGCTTTTCTTGTGCCAATAGATTTTTCTGTAACACGGTCTATTGTTTACTTCTGCAAGCTCTTGTTTCTTAACAACATTCTCTAATTTGAAACCAAAGATCTGACCTTCAACGTCATCTATACTAGCTCTGTCATTACTACCAGCTAAAATTTCATTTTGCATAATTGCAACACTGGACTGTAAAATGCTCATCTGCTGCTGTCCATCAGAGACAATTTGGCATTAAATGATCCTATTCTATCGCACTAGGCTTAGTTTGTCAAAACTACTTTCTTCATTTAATTCATATTGCACTGAAAAATCACAGTCTTGCTTTACTTCTGAAATAACAGAACAAGGATTTTGTTTATTACTTATGTTGCCTCTCATTTCAAGTACAGGCAATTCACTACCAGTTTACCAGTTTGCACATATTTGTTTTTCTTATGACACAGCAGTGAACCCCATTTCTGCTTTTAGGGGATTACTATCAATATCAACACATTTTCTTGTTTCACACAATTAACCTTATGTTACCTGCCAAAGGGTTTAACCCATAATTTTCTTGTTTTCCTATAAGTTCATAGTTGTTTGCTAGGCTAATGACCTTTTTAAGCCTAGCCATGCATCTCAGATCTTGACAAGTTCTCATATCCTTAATAACTGTAAGCAGGGGTTGGGACATAAAACATTTACAAGTAGGGGCTTGGGAGATGAACCATTTACAGGCTAACTGTGTCCATTAGAGACATAGGTTCATAGGTATGTACTAGGCTAATGGCCCGGGAGTCTTTACAAGCCTAGCCCAAATGATTACCCTGGCATCATGCCACCAGACCTTAGTTTCCAATGTCTTTGTCAAGTAGAGCCACTGGAGTGATCCCCGTGGTGAATTTTCTATTTCCCATCCACTCATCAAGATTTTGCTTGAAGAGGGCCAGTGAGGTGCTCTGTTTGACATGTATGGGAAATCTATTACATAGCATGGACAGTCTCTGGGTTATGAACCTGTCCGTCCAGCACGTTCTGTTGATTGTGGTAATGAAGTTGAGGTCTCTGGAGCATGTGGTGCGGAGGGATTGGGATTTCTTTAGCTGTATCACTTCTAACAGAGCTGGGTCAGGCATGGCTTTGTAAGTCAAGCAGAGATCGCCTCAAAGTAGGTGATATGAGACAGAGAATAGTTGGAGTTTTTTAAGTCTGTCCATATAGGACAAGTGTTTAAGGCCTAGGATCCTCTTTGTGAGGTACTTTTGTGGCCTCTCCAGTTGTTGCAGGTGTCTAGTGAGATACATTCTAAATGGGGCATTGCACTCGATGATTGGCCTAATGAGGGAAGAGTAGAGGGAGACAGTAGCCTCTTTCTTTCTGGATGCAAAACCCTTAGTAATGAGATGTGCCACATTTCTGACTGCTCAAAAGAGAGGTTGCTGTCAACCTGTGTTCCCAGATCTCTTATAACGCCTTCTGTGTTTAGTGGACTACCATCAGTGTGGTAGTTCATGGGAACTGGGTTTTTCCCAAAGGGGATGATGACACTTTTTTTGGCATTGAGCTTAAAATCATGGTTCTGACACCAGTTGTTGGTCTGAGTGAGGCCTTTCTGTAGGATGTCAACATCACTTGGGGAGTTAATAATAGCTCCCAAATTGCAATCGCCTACAAACTTTGTCAGCCAGAGTCCCTTCGTGTTGGCCTGGACATCTGAGAAGTAGATATCAAACAGGAGAGGACCCATCCTTGTGGAACTCAACTTGTGACTGGTTGGCAGTCTGACTTGGAGTCAGCTACTTTCACACTGTGGGTTCTATCTGTGAGCCACTTTGCAACCCACCTAGTGATATAGGGTTTGATGCCTAGCTTATTGAGTTTTTCTATGATTCCTGAGTTGGGAATGGTATAAATGCCTTGGCCAGATCAAGGTAGGCTGTATGAACCACCTTGCCTTCATCCACAGCTCTGGTGACTGACTCAAAGAAGGTGACCAAGTTGAGCAGGCATGAGCTACCCTTCACAAAACCAAACTGTGTGGGATCCAGAGTTTGGAGATTCCCTATAACCTTCTTTATTAGGTCCATGATGCATTCCATAGCTTTGCATATCAGATTTGTCAGGCTAATGGGGCGATAGTTCCCAGGGTCTGTAGTTGCTCCTCCTTTGTGAAGAGGGATGACTAAAGCAGTGCACCGTTCGGTAGGGACAAAGCCTGAGATAAGGCTGTGATTGAACAGGGCACACAGGTGAGGTACCAGTTCACTCTGTAGTTCATGTAGAACACAGCCAGGGATATTGTCATGTCCCATAGAAGCTGTATTCTTGGCCTTGGACAGTGCTGTTTTAACCTGTGCAGCAGTAATACTAGGTGCCCGGCAATCTACTGTTATTGTGATTGGTTCTTTGTGGGGGGAGAGTGGGGTAAAGTTGGCACTGAATCTGTCGGCAAGTATATTGGCAATATCTGTTAGCTCAATATAGGAGGTACCATTGTGCAGTAGCTCAGAGCAAATCTGGATATTGCCATGGAGGCAATAGGTGCCAAACCAGGGATGAATTTCCTGTTCTCTATTCAGTTGTTCAAGTTACACTTGAATTGGGTTAGGGAGATATTCTGTCGCACATGGATGGGGAGCCTGTTCCAGAAAAAGGGTAGTCTCTGGGACACATACCTGTCTCTCCAGCAGGTCCTATTTATATCACAGGCAAGGTTTAAGTCTTTAGAATGGTAATTCTGGTGCTGTTTGTTATGTGGAAATGCAGGAGGTCCATCAGCTTGGGGTCTGACAATGCCTTATATACCAGACATAGATATCCCCTGAATAGTCTGTAGGAGATAGAATACAGGGGATAGGGCCTTGAGGAGGTCTGCATAGGACATGTTACTTATACCCTATATTCTTTTAGTGAGGAGCATATGTGGACATTCCAATTGTCAGATGTGTCTGGTTAGGTATATACAAAATTAAGCATTGTACATTCAATGACAAGTCTATTGAATGCTGAATACAGTGGAACAATAACTTCCTTGGATCTGGATGCCATACCTTTGTTTATAAGGCTGAAGAATGATTTTCTCACTACTTTTACTAACCCCTTTTTTCAAAGTTTAACCTTTTAGAAGCAACACCATTTTCTTGCTTTGCTCAACAATTAACTACCTTTTCCCTGTCATATGGTTTAACCTTTTAAAAGCAATATTTCTTCCTTCAACAATTAACACCCTTTTAGTGGCAGAGAATTTAACTTTGAGAATCAATACATTTTAACAGAAATGAACTCTCTTATCTCTGTTGATGGTATTAGTTTTAAAACTAGTACCTTACATAAATTTTAATTATCACACACAGCTTTTTGCTTCAAGTCTTTGATTATAATGACTATAAAGAATAACCTTTTCAGGCTACTACTTTATTGCCACAAATGTTTTGTTGCTGGATAAGACACCAATGATAAGGGTACAGGGCAAATATTCTTTTAGGTAAATAACCTTTGTACTGCCACAAAGTTTGGCTAACACTCTGTATATCAATTACTTCACATTTTAAATGTACTACTTTTCCACACTTTTAATTTATTAGGGACTTTTCACAGCTTTTCCCACATGGCAGGTAATTTGACACTTCAGTGCTTTTGCAGGTTCTTAATTTCAGTTCTGCATTTAAAATACAATAAACTGTTTTTTGCAGTTCGGGAATTCATATATGTTTGACCTGGTTGTTACTTATATCTCTATTTTCTTTTTTGAGTACATGGTTTATACTGCAGCAACACATTTCCCATACATTTCCTTTAAATGCTTAATATATTAATGGCAGATATATTTGAAAGGAAACCTTCCAGCAATTTGCTATTCATTTCTTTTAATAAGCAATATGTTATGAAAGGAGATACTGCCAGCACAGCTATCTGGAATTGTGTAAATACTTATATGTCATTTGTGAATATCTAGCTGATAAGTTCAGTGCAAAGTTCACCCCCCTATCCCCCCAAAGGACCATTTGACATCCCTGATACTTGTCCTGCACCACACATCTGTGTAGATCAAGTGTTAAAAGCCCTATGCTAGGCAAAGAACACAGCTTCCATGGGACTTGATAGTATCCCAGACTGTATTCTACACCATCTCCAGCAAGAACTAGCTTCACCGTTGAGCACCGCTGTTCAACCACAGCCTAATTGCAAGCTTCATTCCAGCACTGCCATTGTCATTCCCTTGCACAAAGGTGCTGCCACTACTGACCTGGGAAACTATCGCCCCATTAGCTTGACAGGTACGATCTGTAAAGCCATGGAACATATTATTATGGATCTCATTAACAAGGACATAGGCAATATCCAAGCACTTGACCCCACCCAGTTCAGATTCATCAGGGGCAGATCTTGCCTGTTGACCCTGGATGACTTCTTTGAGACTGTCACTAAGTCCTGGATGAGGGAAAGTCAGTACATACAACTTACCCTGATTTGGCCAAGGCCTTTGGCACAATCCCCTACTCGGTCATCGCCGAAAAGCTAACTCAACTTGGCATAAATCCCTTTCTTGTCAGATGGGTTGCCAACTGGCTCAACAAAAGGACCCGCAAGGTCAAAATAGGTGCCACCACCTCCAACAGCAGACCTGTCACTAGTGGTGGTACCCATGAATCTGTTCTGGGACTCCTACTGTTTGGCGGCGACTTCTCTGAAGTCCAGACGAAGACAAAGGGCCTGTTGCTGACCAAGTTTGCAGATAACTGTAAGTTGGTTGCTGTCATTGACTCCCCAAATTATGTTAACTGACTTTAAGAGCGTCTCACAGCAACAAATGAATGGTGCCAAAGTCATGGCCTTCAAGTTAAATGCAAAAAAATGTATTATCATACCATTAGGTGAAAACATGGCCCCTTCTGATTACCAAATCAATGACAACCCCCTTAGCACACAACCTATGGTAAGAGACCTGGGTACTCAGGTTGACAACAATCTCACATTTGACTATCATGTAGTGGCAGTGGTCAGAAAAGCCTTTTACTTGGTTCATCTCATAAGTAAAGGGATTGCATCCAGAAAAAAAGGAGGTTATTAACTCTCTGTACTCCTCCCTCATTAGACCTATAATTGAGTATAGCACCACATTTGTTATGTACCTCTCTAAACAACTGCACCAACTGGAAAGGGCCACATAAATACCTCACAAAGAGAATCCATGGCCTCCAACACCTGTTCTATGAAGACAGGTCACATCATTATCACTCTATTTGGTATTGTACAGATTGCTCAGATGCGATTTGTGTCTTGCCTACAAAGCAATATCAGACCCTGCACTACTAGAGATGCTCCATATCCAAAAGTTTAACTCCTCACGCATTATCCATTCAAAAGGCCTAAATCTAATTTTTATTTATTTACATTTTGTTTACCATGTAATTGTCTGACTGGGCAAAAAATCCCATTTTCAGTGGAGACCTGGGGAGAAAAGCTTCAGTACATACAGCATAGGAAAACAGCATGAAAAGATATCTTATTTATACAAAAAGATTTTAAAATGCATTAAATACAATAAAAAATAGGTTCTAAGGAAATAAAATGAATCATAGTACAAATAATAGCTAGCATTTTTGATCATTACACATACTTTTTTTTTTTTTTTTATTAGGAAGAATTGACTAAGGAGGTATCAAATAAATACCGAATGAATAGGCATTATCATTGCCAGGTTGGCTAACCAAGTAAATACCAAATGAATAGGAGTTATCATTGCCAGGTTGGCTATGAGAACCAGTTAAAAAGCATACAAGCAGGACTATAGTATAGAAAAAGCGGTTAGTCAGGGGGTGAACAGGAGCAAGTCCAGTGGGTTAAGAAATATTGTTTTAGTGCATGCTTGAAATCATGTGTGTTATTGATGGCTAATATTTGTTGGAGAAGAGAGTTCCAGTATTTAGAGATTATACAATTGTATAGAGAGTCACTGAATGAGTTATTGGATTTGTTAATTTTGAGTAGTACCTTGTTAGCTGACCTGAGAGATTTAAGCTTTGTATATGGCTGGACAAGATCCCTTAGAACTGGACAGTTATCTGGTTTATACATAACTGAGTGGGTGATTAATAATTGATTAAGTATAAGTAAGTTTGGGAGTTCTACCCAATTGAGCTGATGGATGCCAATACAGTGATGTGTGTTTTGAGGGTGGTTATATGCAAACCTGGCAGTCTTATTGTAGCAGGATTCAAGGTTATTAATTTCTGTTTTGCAAAGGTTGGTGAATATTTGGGAACAGTATAGTAGTGAAGAAAGCAGGTGAGTTCTAGCTAAGGCCAGTCTGCCAGGATTGGTAAGATAGGGTTTGGCTCTGTATAGAATTCCAAGTTTTATATGTACTTTTTTAATTGTCAGAGCTATGTCTTTGTCAAACCTCAGTGCGCTGTCAATAGTGACCCCCAGAAGTTTTGTGTGTTCAACAGATACTATTTTATTTAGTCCCATTGGAGGAAAGAATTGTAAGAAGAGGTTGATTGTTAGGAGCTGAAGTATTTGAAAATACCATAAGCTTAGTTTTATTGGGATTTAATATTAGCTGATGGGCTGCAAGGCAGTTTTCTATGTTGTGAAGGGCAGCCTGAGTTTGCTCTTGAAGCTGGTTAATATTGGAAGCAGAGCAGATAAGGGTAGCATCATCTGCATATTGTATGATACTGGCTGGGCTAGAAGCTGAGTGGAGGTCATTAGTAAAAATAGTGAAGAGTAAAGGCCCAAGTATTGAGCCCTGAGGGACTCCTACTGATAGAGGAAGTTAGGGAGAGAGTTTGTTATCCCATAGGCTAGACTGCTTATTATTTGAGACGTAGCTATGAAACCAGCTTAGCCCTACATGGCAGAGATTGTAAGAGGTCAGTTTATTTAATAAGATCTGGTGAGATACAGTGTCAAAGGCTTTTGACATATCAAGGAAGGTTACAGAAATAAGTTGGGTATTGTTTTTCAGCTGATAGAGTTGGTAAAAGTTATAAGGGCTGTATTAGTGCTGTGCTTGGGCTGAAAGCCATGTTGTGTATTTGACAAAAGGTTATGCTTTAGGAAGTGGCCTAGTATTTGTCTGTGGATACACTTTTCTAATATCTAGGGGTGAGAGAATGGCTATTCATCTATAGTTAGAAATGTCTTTGGAAGATCCTCATTTATGAAGAGGGATGATATAGGATATTTTCCAGAGGTTGGGTATATACTGTTCGGAAATAGAATGATTGATTAAATTGTATATAGGGTAGGCAATGGAAGGGGCAGCTAGTTTCAAAAAGTCTCCAGGTAGCTGATCCGGGGCAAGAGTGCATGATTTAACCTTAGAGAGTAGGTTTTGTATGAAACGTGTTTGGATGGGCTCAAATATGAGATGGGGTGTTGCTAGTTAGATGAGGTAGGTATGGAAAGAGGAGAGCGAGTAGAATTGTTTAGAAGTGAGATTATTCAGGCAATAAAGTGGTTATTGAATTGAGTGGCGGTACATTCTGTAGTACTAGTTGTAGTTGAGACTGGTGTAGTGGGTTTTCCTGGTTTAAGAAGGTGGTTAACTGATTGCCACAATTTTTGGGGGTTTGTTTGGTATTTTTGTTGACAAGATTGAAAGTATTTCTTTTTTGTCTATTTTGATTTGTTTTTTAGCCTGATTTTGGAGTTGTTAGTAAGATGCTAGATGAGCATTGCTACTGTTAGAGCGATAACATGACCATGCTTTATCTCTTTCCTTGAGTAGATGAAGTGTTTCATTTGCTAACCAGGGGAATAATTTGTTTCTTGTACAAATTTTCCTAAGTGGAGCAAGAGCATTCAATGTATGAAGAAAAATATTGTTAACATATTGTACTGCAAGGTCTAGTTGTAAGGTTTTTAGAGGTGCCCAGTTATGTTGGTTTAAGATAGTGTTGAAGATCGATGGGGAATATTGTTTTTTGTTCCGGATAAAGGAGAATATGATATTGCTACAGTTATTTGAAATTTTTCTCATTAGATATGATGGGAAATGATCACTTAAAGTATCAGGTAGACAGCTGGCTTCATATTAAATATTATATTTATTTGTTAGTATCCAGTCAAGGATGGAATGTTTATTTGTGTGCTTGTCAATGCGTGTTGGGTGGAGAATATTTTGGTGAAAGTTATATAGGTTTATATAGTTAGTTGATGATTTAGAGGACCAAGTGAGCCAGTCGAGGTTAATGTCACCAAGTATTATTGTTTCCTGACTAAAGTTAGAGGAGGCCCATTCAAGGATTGTTTCAATATGTTGGAGATTATTAGCAGGGGGGAGCTATAATGCTATAATGATAATAGATTTTTTTTGTTTGTTTAAATTCAGCCTAGCAGTTATTCTTTCTGAATTAGGTAATTTAGGTGGGTTGGTTAATATGTGACATCGACAAAACCTGCTGGAGAGACATGTTTGTCTCCCAGAGGCAGCCCCATCTCTGGAACAGACTTCCCATACATGTCAAACAGATTACCTCACTGACCCTCTTCAGGAGCAACCTTGATGAGTGGATGCAAAACCACAAATTTGTCCCAGGGGTTCCACCTCATTGACAGGCATGATAGGTGATGGCTGAGGTTTCTTTTTTGGGGATAAACTCTTGGCTGAGCTTCTAAGGACACCAGAGTAATTAGCCCAGTAATCTTCTATGAACCTATGATCAAAATGATTTATATAAGATGCTTGTGTTACAACTATATTAAAACTGTAAGATTTTAACAAGAACAGTAAGATTTAACAAGAACAGTAAGCTCGGGCACCCTTTGGTAATGGCCTTAACATAGATGATAAGAATTGGCTGGTGGCAGTGATAACTACCTTATAGTCTGGGTAAAAGTGGTATAGCTAGTAAACCTGTGCCAGCCAGCCTTTCCTAGGTGTGTGTGTGTGTGTGTGTGTGTGTGTGTGTGTGTGTGTGTGTGTGTGTGTGTGCGTGTGTGTGCGTGTGTGTGTGTGTGTGTGTGTGTGTGTGTGTGTGTGTGTGTGTGTATGTGTGTGTGTAAATCAAATCTGAAAGAGTGTGAGTGTCTGCTACTTGAGCAGGGACCCAAAGCACTGATTGGGCAGAGAGGGTGCTAGAGGTCTTGACTTGACCACTAAGCTGAGATCTCAAGTCTATAGCTGTATCAATGGGGAGTCTTATGGGGATCTGGAGAAAGAGAGAGAAACTAGCCCCGGAATGACTGTTGTCTCTATGTGCTCTTAAGGGAAATTACACTTGACACAGAAAGCTGCATCTGGAAATACTGTGTGTGTACCTGTTATCTTCCCAATGTACATCTCCCACTGTTGCCAGTGTTGAGGAATGAGTCTCCTTAATTACTGGTCCAGTGGTGGGTTGTCACACAATATATTTCTGATTTTATATCCCTTTAACTCTTAATAGTACTTTATCATTCAGTCACTATTTGATAACATCATGCAGTTATTTTAAAACTTGGTTTAACAATTAATTGCAAAAGTCTCTCTTTCAGAGTTATGGTACACTGGTAATATATTATCTTTGTCTTTGAGTGTGTCCAAAAGCAGTATCTGCTTCACATTCATTTAAAAATTAACCTTTAAAACATACGTATTGGTGCACTTTGAATTTCACCTTTGTGACTCTGACAGTAACTTAGAAACTTTCCATTCCTTCTCATTGCAGTTATTTATGGTAGAAATCATAGTTTACTAACAGAAAAAAAGTAATTCTTCATGCAGAACACACAATCAAGATTTTCTTTCTACAGGTGGGGAAATTGACTTGCAGGGGAGGGTCTATTCATGAAGAAAGCAATGTAGGGACTGAAAATAATGCAGCTTGATAAATTTAGATCAAACTTTGGCAAATACAACTGGCAATGTAGTTTTAGCAATCAGTGCACTTTTTTACTGTGCATTACTGAGTTAAAAAATGAAAAGCATGTTAACTCCCATATCTATCAAAAGAAAATAATGGCTTAGAGTTTGTAGTCCTTCTTCTGGTCACAAATTCTGACACACAAGTCTTTTTTTCTGTTATATTTTTATTGTTTTCCAAATTAAGTTACACTTTTTAATATAACATAGATATTGCAATATATAAATACTGATACATAAATATTACAGAAAGTTTGAAATAGAAGATAATTACAACAATGATATTATAACAACTCTAAAACATAACTATTTACAAAGGCGTCTAGTCATTTTGAAAGAAATAATTGCATGTAATATAAATCATTTCAAATCAATTAGAGATGCTGTCCATTTTCTCCAAGGTTTCCATTACTATTATCTAGGTATTCAAGTATGATGTAATTTTGTTAATTCTTCTTTTTACAGTCTTCATGTCCATTTGACCAACAGTCAAAGTAAGATTTTTAAATTCCTTAAATGAAGGAGAATTGTTTTCCAGTTAATGGTGATTATCTTTCTGGCTATAGACAATAAAGTCTATAGAACTGATAGTCTGTTTCTTGCAACACAGTTATGTATATGCAAGTTGAATAAAACCAGTGTTTTAGTTAATTTAAAGTTGTCATTAAATATAGTCTGAAAGTTTATATTATTCCAGTAATTTCAGTCATAGAATACATGTTCCCAATTTGCTTTTAATTTCATTTCACATCTCCAACAATTTTCTTGTTTGTCAAATATTAAAGTTAATTTATGTGGAGTGTAAAAACTTCTATGTAGGAATCTCCATATGAACAAATGCCAATGAATTGACAATGTAGTATGTTTTGAGGACCTTAAAAAGTTTTTTTTTCTCATCATCTTGTGGAGGATGTTTACTAACCACTGTAAAATAGTTCCAATAAGAGTCTTGGTGATATATTTTCATTTCTTTAATTAATTTGCAAATGTTAGACAGGTATCCATTCCCTTGGAAAGGTTGGTTAGTGATGATTGTAATATAATCAGTGAAAAGAAATGTGCATTGAATCTCTCTTATTTAGTAGAGGTTGTCTCAATGATTGTAATGTTAGCCATATGTCATTCATTAAATTATATTTATCCATAAGATAAGTTATGGATGATATCATGTCTTTATCTAATAATTGATGCAGTATAGTAATTCAGCTTTCTTTAATGTTTCCATTCTATTAAATTGAAGAGTTTCAAATTTATTAGAATTATAAGCTATTGAAAGCAATAAAAATATCCAGAACTTGACACTGGGATCTGAGTTTACATTTTTTTTAAATATAGTTAATGCATAGTTTATATAAAATGATGATATTTTATTAATTTTGTTTTCCAAAATGTATGATTTTAAAGTCCAATAGAAGACATTTGATACAATGAATAAATGTTCTTAGATATGACTTTGCATAGTGTCTAAGCAAATTTGTTCATGTAGTACTTTCCACATAGAAGAGTATGAAGAGTTAAGCCATAATGGAATATTTTTAATTACAGCAGATAGGGCATATACCTCCATATCTGAAAGATTAATTCATCCATCCTTCCAGTTTGGTAAGTGATTGTTTAAAGCTATTTGAGGTTTAAGTGGATGCCATAGGAATTTTAAAATTATCTTATTATATTTTTGCATTATATGTTTAGTTGGTGGTAATGAAAACACTTGAATGAGATATAATAATTTGGGGAAAATTATTGATTTAATCAAATATAGCCCATCCTCCATTGTAAATAGATATCTATTCCATTTTGTAAGCAATGTCTCTATATTATTTATTATACTGGTATAGTTAAATACAATACTGTCATTTAAGTCATGTGTTAAATAAATTCCTAAGTAGTGAAGTTTACCCTCAGCAGCAAAATATTTTGAGATTTTTTTTTTATCTAGGTTGATATTTATTTTGGAACTCAAACATAATATATTTGTTTTTTTTTTCTTTAAACTGTAGTCCTGAGACTTTTTGGAAATTAGTCATGGTTTTAAATAATGCTTGTATAGAATGGTTTGCATTCAACAGAGTTATGAGGATATCATCTGCAAACATTTGGAGTTTTAAGTTTAGGTTTTTAGATATTTCTATACCTTGTATGTTATCTTGTAATCGAGTATTGTTTGCAAAAGGCTCAATCAATAAAAAAATAATAACGGTGATAACAGACAGCCTTGTTTGGTTCCTTTTTTGATTGAAATAGGACCTGATCTATAAGATTCAAATTTAACATATGCTAAAGAATTTTCATATAGGGTCATAATTAAGTTTATAAAAGCTTTGGGAAATTTATATTCTTCTAAATCTAATATTAAATATCTCCAGTTTACTGTATTGAAACCACTGTTGATGTCTAAAGAAACAAAGGTTAAATCTTTGTTTTATGTTTAGCATAATCTATTAGTGTTATGATTCTTTTAATGTTATAATAAGTATTTCTTCTTTTTATAAAGCCTGTCTGATCTTCATGTATTAATATGGGTAGAAAATGTTTGGTTATATTTGCAAAACGTGCCATAAACATTGTATAATCTATGTTAAGTAATGATATAGGTCTGTATGAGGAACAGTACTTTTCATCTTTACCGGGTTTTACTATTGGAGACATTAGTGAAAATTTCCATGAAGGTGTGTAAATAGTTCTTCTTTGGATATATTATACACTTTTAAGAGTAAAGATAATGACTGTCCTGGCAATAGTCTGAACATTTCTGGTAATATGTTATCTGTTCCAGGAACCTTATTCATTTGAAGTTTGGAGATTTGTGACTTTAATTCTGTCATTGTTATTGGCTTATTAATTATGTCAATTTGGTGTTGGGATAATTTAATAGAAATGTTCTTGCTAAGGAAAGCTTTGATATCAGTTATTGATATAAGATCAAGATTTGATTTATTAAAGAGTATTATAATGAAGTCTAAATGTTTCTAATGTGTTACTAAGATCTGTTACTACCTTATTTGTGTTTGGGTTTTATACACCTTTTATTTGTCTAGATTTAATATTTTTGTCCTATTTGCTAGTTGTTTTTGGTTGAGGGAATTCATAGACTAAGAGTTTAGTTTAATTTTCTCAAGATTTAACATAGTTTTGTGATGCAATATTTCAGAATATTTGTTATTGGTTTGTGTTAACTCTGGGATTAGGTTAGATTTGCCTTTTTGTATTTCTAGTTTAAGGTTATTTAGTTTAGTTTGCAGATTCATCATTTCTTTGTTCCGTGTTTTTTTTTTCTTGTCAATATACCACAATAGTGTTTTGCCATACATATATGATTTTAAAGAATCCTATATGTATAGTTCTGAAATATCTTCAGTATTACTTAATTCCAAGAAAGTCATTATTTCATTTCTGTAAAATTCTTTGAATTCTTTTAAATTTGTTATATATGAGGGTATTATAGTAACAGGCAGAGAGAAATATGACTCACTATTTATTTTGAATGGTTCTGTATTAGATGAACGAATGCTTAAAATGTCGACTATGATATGCTCAACAGCTTTTAAGCGAATTTTCATCTAATCAAAACCTAAGTATATCAAAACAAGGAGTTTCGAAAAGTTATAGTTGGCCAGCCATCAGGAAGCCAACACCTAACATCAGAACATTCACCTTGTCTAGCTGTTGTTATAGTCCTCCACTGTGTTGCGGTCTCGTCGTTCACCCTGTGTAATGTTATGACAGTCCTCCACTGTGGTGCAATCTCAGAGTTGGTATATTTAAGTAGGGGGGTGTGGTAGGCGAAGCCCCCCACTTTATTTTGTTTGTTGATTTGTTTTTGTTTTTTTGGGGGGGATTAATGGTATACAGTACATTTTAGCTGTCAGCCATTGGCTTCCTGATGGCTGGCCAACAATAACATTTTGAAACTCCTTGTTTCGACATTATGGGATTTTGCTCAGATGAACTTTCACTTAAAAGCTGTTGAGCATGTCGTATTCAACATTTTAATCATTTGTTCATCTAATATAGATCCATTTTGAATACTAGTGTGTTATGATCTGATAGAGGACAGGCTATAACTTTAACTGCATTTAATTTTATTAAATCATTTGATAAACTCTGTCAATAAGTGACTGGGACTTATATCGATGTGAATAAAAAGTAAAAAAAAATAATGAATTATTAGCAAATTGGTTAATATCTTTAATTATTACTGTATCAATAAATTTCATTAGAGCTATGGAGGCAGAGGATTTCTTTCAATTACAATGGGAAACAGAGTCTTTGTCATCCATACTACAACTGAAGTCTCCTGTTATTAAACTGCCTTTTGTATGCTGTATAATGTCTTCTAAATGGGTGTTGACTGTTTTAATGCCAACCCCAGGTATTCAATATATATAAACCAAAGTGTAATTTTTTTTTATTAAGTTCAAGAGTTACTAAGCAAAACATTCCTGAGGAATCTTGATATGTTGATATTATCTTGGGAGAAATAATAGAATTTCTAATTAATATAGCTACTCCTTATCTTTTGTTTAAATTGTGAGGTTGTTAATACTGTTTAATTATTGAAATTTAATTTATTTATATCATTATTAATTAGATGTGTTTCTTGAAGAAATACCAATAGGGGTTTATGTAAGTTTAGGTACTTGAATAAGCTTCTCCTTTTGTTGTTATTATTGAGACCATTAACATTAATAGATAGACACTTCATATTATATCTAGATGTAATAGTTTGTAGTAAAATATGTAGGTTATATATTTAAGGACGTGTATTATGGAGAAAAGGGTTTAGATAAGTATACAATATAATTTCTTTTTTGTAAGACACCTTAAAAACCAAATCTAACATGTTTGTGAAACTAAAACTATGAATAATACTATCTACACCTATCTCTATGAGGACTAAATCCTCCTGTCTGTGTAAAAAAGTCACACACAGTCCCTCTAATCCTAACTATCCTACACAGAGTGAGTCTCTCAGCCTAGTATAATTTTGAGTTTATAGAATACGCATTAAGATTTTATAGCTTCTATCTTATAATAGTAAATGAATGAGAGATGATTTTAAGCACAAGTCATGTTAACTACATAAACTAAGAATACTAATTAGGAAATTCAATCCAAGGTTATTAAATAAAATTATATGAAAGGTAGTGATGAGTGTCTAACTTTGTAACATATATGTACAAGTTATTGTAATGTAAACACCATTCTTTCATTACACTTTCATTACACTGTTAAAATAAGGATTTTGGTATGACACATGTTAAGAAACTTAAACACATAATCATGTTAATTGATATATATTTTTAACATGTTAAATAATGAATGTATTTCGTATAGTTTCTGAACAATAGATGAGATCCTAAGGGTCTATATGAAATAAATTTCTATTTCTTAACTTGATTTTAACAAAAAACTTATGCAACAGTAAATATTCAATTTTGAGGGCAACAATGCGTTAAGTATAGGTTTTGATTTATGAAATGCATACTGAAAGGGTTGACATACGAGGCTCTTCAACCAATATTATTTATGAATGATCTACCAGACCTTGGTATTCGCTCAGTTTTATGTACCAATTTATTTTTTCATCTCAGTTCTGTACATTCATTAAAATTGTATATATCAAGGCCATATTATAATCTATTGCTTAGGTTCTTATCATTCTTTTAATGATGTTAGTTTAAGTAACCTGAGTCTTGAGAGTGTTGTTACTATACTCTGTTCTGTACCAAACTTAGGTTAGTCACGCTGAATATTAATAATAAAGCTTAACTGAACTTGCTGCACTACATACAGTCTGTACTTGTGCTGCTTCAGTTCAACATGAAATGTAAATCTTAAAAGAAAATGTCTTTCAACGTTCTCCTACTGAACATATTAGATACATTCCTGTTACCTACTTTATAATGTACAGTGTTATGGGTTTTAGAATTATGTAAACATATACTTTGTCTGTTTTGTAGGTATACAGGTTCATCTCTTTTACAAAACATTTTTTTCCATAATATTCATTCCATTAGAAACGTTGACAGAAAAGATCAAGCTTAGTATTAATATTAAGGTCAGTGTAAGCTCTATACACTTTATAAACATAGATTCACAAGCTAAAATGCTTTGCACAAGTGCCTTCAAAGATGTAGCATCGTAAACACCTTCATATTAATAGTTTTGAAGATTTATTTCAATTTCTCATTTGTGCTTGGATATAGAGTGAGTTTTCTGTTCTTTTGAATAAAGTATACTTATTAACATATTAAAGAACATTTTACCTTTAATAACTTAATGAATCAGAACACCAACTCCAATACAGGAATCCACGTAGAAAAAAGGAAAAAAGCCGACCACAGTGTAAGCGGAGCTGACAATAAGGCACAGACCAGAAATTAAATGCAGATATATAGTAGAATTGTTTTATTCCAAATAAGCACACCGACTGAGCACTTTCACCAGGTAAACTGGTTTCATCAGAGTCATACAAAACACACCCAGCAAGATGTTCTTAAATACTCATTAAATTTGCAATTAATCAATCAATCAATCAACTAACATTCATAAAAATGGTCTTAACACAAAATCAGAATTTGTAAAACTCTTAAAGTACTGAACATTTTGACACCATGTAAAACAGACATAACATAGTAAAACCATGCATAAGCATCTAGCCTGAACAGTATACTATATAAGGAGGGTCTACACGTAAATTAATATAAATGTAAAATTACATCAACCTAACATGTAAAGGCTACTGAAATATAATTGGACAACCTGTTCCCATAAATGCATATTTAGATACTCTTTAGTGTATACTAATAACCTAACACAATATTTGAATAAACAAACAAAATACCTAAAATGACAAAGTCAAGTAAATAAAGTTAAATGAAATTGGCCCTATATTTCAATAAAGGTTTTAAAGAAATACTTTCATTAATCCCCGGAAATTTTGTGGCATTCAATCTTATCTGTCACTCCATTTCACGAAGGGCTACAAAGTTGTTAACATCACCATAATAACTTGACTTTGTCCTATCAACTATAAAAAATAAAAACTTTTTAAAATCACAACAAACCTTTGAATGCAAAGAGAGGGCATTATGTTCATCCCCTCTTCTAATGGAGCTACAATGTTCCCTAATCCTTTCCTTCAAACTCATCGTGGTCATGCCTACATAAAATGCTTCACATGACATACAAGAAGCTATGTAGACACAATTTTTCGTAACACAATTACACCGTCCAGGGCAAACAATTGTATGCCCAAAACCAGCCACCGCAAGGTAGGAACCTTCAGCTATGTACCTACACCATTTACAACATCCACATTTACCCATAAAGGATCGCCTAAAACCAGCATTACTCCTTTCCAGTATATCCTTCAAATTGTGCCCCCTACTATACACAATAGCAGATGCATCACCCAAAATTGCTCTTGTGTCAATACTCAAGAAGTAATCCCAAAGACCCCTCAAGCTTGCACATATTTCAGGTGAAACATCATTGTATTTCAATACAAAAGTTGGACCAATCACATCAGTACTATTGTCTATTGTGTCATTGTTAAAATTGACAGCAGAGGATACTGTACCCTTAATTTTCAAAATTGGTATATATTTACTTTTTCTCTTTCTATAAACCTCTTTTTTGGTTTTAGTTAACAATGCCAGTGGGTAACCCCTTTCAAGAAATGGACCAATGAGCATGTATATCTCTTTTTTGAATGTTGTATCATCACTAATCAGTCTTGATAAGCGGACCATTTGGCCCTTCACCAAACCTTTCCTTTGGTGCATCGGATGGCAACTAGAAAAGTGTAACATGGAATTAGCATAACTGGGCTTCCTATAAATGTTACTAATAAACCCCGTACTACTTTTGGAGATCTTGATATCCAAATAATTGGCACAGTCATAACTCCAGTTGTACGTAAATTTAAGGAACCTAGAAATGTTGTTTAAATAAAAATTCTCCAACACTCGATTCATCACCTTTCCAAAGAATTAACAAGTCATCAAGAAATCTGTTGTAAAGTAAAATGTTTTCAGCTAATCTAGAATCAAAAATATTTTCTTTTTCCCAAGCTAGGAGCACCAGATTAGCAAAAACTGGGGCACATCGAGCCCCCATTGCTACCCCAGTCTGCTGTTTGTACATTTCTCCTTCAAATATTAGGAAATTGTTATTTAGAACTAACTCCATCAACCCATAACAGATCTCCAGTTTTTCCAAGTCAAAATTCGAGCTGGAAAATAGACTGTCATAAAAGAGTTCTAGGCCCTTTAGATGTGGGATTACAGAAAACAAATTGATGACATCAATGGTCAAAAAACCAAAATTGCCCAATTTAGAATAGTCAACCGAATTCAATCTCTCAAGACAATGCCAAGAGTCCTTCAATATGTGCCCTGCATCCAATAAAGCTTTCTTACAATACAGGTCAACAAAAGCAGCCAATGGTTCAGTCTTTGAACCCTTGGCAGAAACAATGGGTCAAAACTGCAAATGCTCAGTTCCCTTATGCACCTTGGGTATTCCAAAAAGTTTAGGCATATTAGGGAACTTCACTGCAAGGTAGTTAAATTCAACCTCATTAATCACACCTTGGTACAAAGCATCCAGTAGATATAAATCAATTTTCTGATATGCCAAATTCACCTCATGCATAGAAACCCTACTATATGTGTTATCATCACTTAATATCTTCATGATTTGGCCAGTGTAGTCAATGTTGTGCATGATAACCATCCCCCCACCCTTGTCTGGTCTCATGCATCTATACTGCCTGGATGAAGTAAATTCATTAAGTGTAGTTCTTTCATTTTTGGTCAAATTGTCAATATATCTAGTTTTTCGTGCACAAATTCTCCTCAATTCGTACTCAACCATGTTTTCAAAAATGTTAAGTTCCTTGTTGGGGAGTGGCATGAAAATACTTTTCCTCTTGAGTGTTATATTCTTCTGCCCTTTGTCTTGAGTATTTGCACCTGGACAAGATGAATGAAAGGGCAACTTCAGATTTAGTTCCCTCACAAACAGTTTAAAACTTTTTAATAACTGTGTAGTGTCAATGTTGTAACTTGGCACAAATTTGTCACCTTTACTAAACAACTTGAAATGGGATTCATTAAGCACAAGATCGGTATAGTTGTATATAATAAATCCCATTTCCTTAATTATACTGTGCTTCATCCCCCCAACTGGGACTGCAATCACGTTGTTAACTTTTTTTGTATTCAAACTGGCATCACACCCATCAATACTGGACATCTCCTGGGCCACCTTCATATTAATAGTTTTGAAGATTCATTTCAATTTCTCATTTGTGCTTGGATATAGAGTGAGTTTTCTGTTCTTCTGAATAAAGTATACTTATTAACATATTAAAGAACATTTTACCTTTAATAACTTTCTACATTAAAACATTTTGATAAGTAGCTATTAGTAATTATATTTAACTGTCTCAGCTGTTAACAACATATTTGGAGCTATTAAATGTATTTCTGACCTTAAATCATGTTGTATCAGATGAGCTAATACAATAACTTCTTTTCAGGAAGTGTTTCTGCTCCACTGCAGTCAATGGCCACTCAGTAATGCTATTATCCCTCTATCTTAACTGTTTGCACTTCAGTTTGCAGCTTTATACTTAAAAAGGCACTTGTGGTGCACGTAAAGGGTCTAACCCTCTTCACGACATCTGATATGATGTCATCAGTTAAGTGACCTTTTATTTTAGGTCCGAGGTAGCCAGCTAGCTCGCTTGGAGTTCTTTATGCGAACAAACCATCTAGAGTGATGTACTCGTCTCATGGCGCTGGCGGGAACAATAAGCTGAAAGAAAGCTCAAAACTGAGACAATTTAGGTATGTCTCATGTCTATTAATAGCAGCAAATCGGAAACACAATGAAACAAAAGCACTTCAATGTCTGAGAAAGAATCTAATGCAAAATGCATTTATATCCAGATTTAATCTTAGCATCTGTAGTTTTGCAACAGCGTTATTCATACCAGTCAGTTAATTAATAAAAAGTGTAAAAACAGTTTGTATATAACCCATATGTCTGAATTATCTGAATAAATATATTAGGACATTTCTATTGATAGTCATTAGTCAAGAATAGTTATTTACATAACATGATGCATGTCTTTCTGAAATTTTAACATTTCCACTGCAGGTAATATGCAAGAATCAAACATTATGCCCCAGATTCTCACTCATTCAGTTATTGTGTTTACATATAATGATTTTCCTTTAAGATAGGTATGCAACAGAGGGCTATGAATTCATGTTTTATTAATTTATGATGTATGATGTTAAAGGAGTTTAAAGATTATGTGCTTATTTACATTAATGTTAAACTGGTATATTTAGATAATTATAGTGATTAAATGTATATTAAATTGCTATAGTAGTGTTTATGAGTAGATTATTAGTTCAACTCTAGATATATAGTTAAACTTTATTGCAATGTAAAATTAATAGGTAGTATTGAGCGGATAAATTGACTTATTTGTAATGATGCATGTTCTTATGATATACTTTTTAATATATTGGTTCATAGGTTCATAGGTTAGAACTAGGCTATCAGCCCTGGCCATAACAATTCCCTGGCTATTTCTTCACACACTATTTACTTCCCTTGCTTAAGGTAGTATGAATTGTATAATTAATAACAGATATAACATTGAAAATAAAATAAAACAGAATAGAAGGTGTACCTGTATTAATTGATGACTTTATGATGAAAACATTATTTTAATTTTATTTCCTTTCTCTCACTTATCCTCTTTTCCTTTTATTGAATTATAATTATGTGAACTTTATAGCTGTATTGTAGTAGGAAAAAAAATAACAAATTATTATTAGTTTATTTGTCTTTTAGATTTTTCTTCTTCTGTTCAACCACTTTCCATTCATTTCTCTTAGCATTTCTCTTGGGTGTGCTATTAGTCCAGTCCACAGCTTGATCAATTATGTTGTTGTTAAGTAAATATTTTGTTGCTTTGTCCATTGAGTCAAAGATTTTTATACCTTTGGAGAGAAAGATTTTCAGTCTGGCGGGTAACAATAAATGTGTCTTAAGTTGTTTTTTCTTCAGAACTTTTATGATGGGATAACATTTTCTTTTTTTCTTTTTGTTACCACATTTGAAGAGTAGTCATTGTCAAATCTGATAAGTGATCCTTGATATTTTATTAGTGAATTTGACCATGCTGTTTTTAGGATTAATTCTGTATCCTGACTGGAAAACATTTTCATGATGATGGATCTTGGTTTAGATTTTGCTGAAATAGATGTATTATTATTTGTTAAAGATCTGTGGTCTTGTTCTATGCCATAGGAGATAGACTGTGGTAGTTTAAGTATGGTTGGTATCCATGATGTAAGGAAATTAATGATGTTATCACCTTCTGCTTTTTCTGGGAGCCCGTATATATGAAGATTATTCCTAATGGACCTATTTTCCAAGTCATCCAGTTTGTCTAATAGGAAGTTGTTTTGTTTAGTAATAATTCTGAGTGGTGTTCTTCTTCAGTCTTTTTTCCATTTCATTTAAAAATTGTTGTTAAGCTGGATTTCATTTTCTTTCTTTAATTTGTCCTGTATAATGTCCATTTTAACTTCAAAGTTTGCAGAAGAAGTCAATTTTGTAAGCAAATTATGAAGCAGCACAATACTCTAATTTAAACTCACTAGTCTACTTTCCACATTTTCTAACAACAGCTACACATACTGTAAACCTACGCTCTCATTGAGCGCCTTCCACACATTAAACACATCTTGAGAAAACTCATTAGCTGCTGGCATATTATTCACTCTGAGTTCCCCTGGAACTCTTTTTGCTGCTAATGAGGCTTCAAAAAACATACTGTCCCATTGAAGCCTTTTGATTTTTAGTAAAGTATTTTCTAAAACCTGGAACTCCTTCAACAAATCAGGACCTCCACTGGATTGGCTGTCCAAAAGGGCTTGCATTTCTTCCAAAAAGGGATCGTTCAGATTCATCAGACATTCAGTCAGCCATTTACCCCCACTGCCGCTGTTGATATTTGATGTTTGACTGTCCATAGGGTTTAAGGTCTTTTTAGGAATTGCTCCCAAACTTGCGACCGTATTTGTGGATGTCCCTTTTGACAGTTTTTCTTGTCCCACCTTTTCCACAATACCCTTGCCATTATCAAGCAGAGCATCATTAGGCATATCATGCAGCATGAAACAAGAGGGAATAACCAAAAAGCTTGAGTTTGGCTGCGACAAAACATTAGCTTGTGAAAGTGTAGTACCATTCAAAAAAGCCACGGAATATCAATAAAAACTGTAAACTCAAAAACCAAAAACAAAACACTGTATTGAATACAAATTGAATAGCAAAATGGCACAAATAGGCTAAAAAATGATACTTTAACTTTGTAATATTTAAAAATAACAACCGGTAAGTGCTTTCATTCATAAAGAACTTCATCAGACCTAGTTGTAAAAACACATCATGCTTCTTAGGAACCATTAGTTTGATCACATGGTCCAAAAAACATCAATGCTTTAACCATTTCCTGTTTAAAACAACTTTAAAATTCTCTGGATCTGAAACTGTATTCAGTCTCACTTGCCAACAGTATTCTTCCAGTTTAAGTCATCTTCGGCATCCCATCTAGTTTCATAATTTGGAACTTGCTCTATCACTGAAAATTTAAAATCAGTTTTCACATTTTTATGTAACAATGCCACATGCCTTCCCAGGGCATTGGTCATATCCATTTTATCCACTGCTCTCAAATGCTCTTAGATTCTATAATAAAAACTACGAACAGCTCTCCCTATATAGAATGCCTGACAAACTACAAAAAACTATATAAACTATAAACTTCGACTTACAGTTAAAAATCACCTGATAATTTAATAATATAATACCTGGCCCTAGCATACACTTCTTTCCCCACCAAAATATATTTGCAATAATTACACATATTACACTTATACATGCCCTTGCAAGAAAGATTACTATATTGTTTAGTGGTATGTAATAAATATTTTAAACTACTCTCCTTTCTTGTTACAAAAAATGTTTTATCTTTGATTATTTTGCTAATATTTCAAAAATTCTTTAAACATTTCCAGTTCTCATTAATAATCTTTTAACATTACATCTAATACTCTCAGCAATCTGCCTAAAATTCTCTCTCGCATCAATGAATCATTTAAGCCCCCAAATTCAGTCTTTTGTTGAATTTTCTCAATTTCTGTCCGGAGTCTGCATGTCGTCGCTTGGGTTTCCTCCCGGCGCTCCGGTTTCCTCCCACATCCCAAAGACATGCCATAGGTAGATTGGACACTCTAAATTGGCCCTAGTCATGAGTGTGTGCATATGTGTGCCTTCTGTGGAAGGTTGGAAGCCGGACTGGCAACTCAACACCATAAAACTTAACTGCCAATCATGAGCAGACGGATGATCTGCTGTGTCGACCCCTAACCAGGAAAAGCCGAAAGAAGAAGAGGAAGATACAAGCATTGATAGACTCTTTAGGAAATTGTGTCCTCAAGAAGAACACTGTGTAAATATACAACAGATTCTTTATCATCTCCGTGTAACAATTAAATGTCTGTCTCTTTCTCCTTAAAACTCAAATGTATTATAATCTTTCAGAGTCTACTCCCCATGACATACAGGAATGTAAAACACATTGTATTTTCAGACTGTTCAGATTTACTAACTACAGGTAGTTAGAAATACATCAAATTTTTGGAAGAACAGCATCTAGCTTTAAAGTACCCTGGATGTGGCTCCTAGTAACTGTAGCAACACATTTCTTAAAGAAAAAATAGCATGTGATCTGTTTTGCCAACTTGTAACATTTGTTTATAGCTAAGAGTACTGATAAACAAGGCTGCATTTCAGACTCATCATTTTTTACTTTCAGACTGCACAGTAAAAACAAGGAAACAAACCTCTCAGCATAGATAACAGTACTTTGATTAAAATAGTTTTGCTTTTAGCTTTTAAGATATAAAGACAGGAACTGAATCTGTGTGTGCATGCGTGTGTGTGTGTGTGTGTGTGTGTGTGTGTGTGTGTGTGTGTGTGTGTGTTTGTATGTATATATGTTTGCATGCATAGTGGCAATGAGCATTCAGATAGTCCTGTACAAAAGGAACACTATCAACAATTTGTCCATACTTTTAACTTCAACAGAAATTGCCAAACAACTCTATCTAAAACTAGACCATGACAACTGAAATTAGTGCACATAAACTGTTCAGCACTGTTCTAAATCAGATTTGATTACCATGTTTAGAATATAATGACAGAAAAACAGGATCCAACACTGATTTATTAAATAATCTCTCTCAGAGAGAGATTATTTAATAAATCAGTGTTGGATCCTGTTTTTCTGTCGTTATATTCTAAGTACTTTTTATTTTTTGTTTTCTTTTGTTGTTATACTACTTGATTACCATGTTTTCCTGCAGTTCTTTATTCATTAATATATTAAAGATATTTTATTGAATTTCATAACATATCCAGTGTTTTATGAAACTGACACAATAATAACATACAAATACTAAATCCCTTCATGCACAACCTTTCATACGAGAAAAATACATCTGTAAAGGAATGTAAATGTGATTGCCATGACTTTTGTAACAACGGGAATATGAAGCACTTATTTTCAAACTTGTCTAATGTACAATGTATAAAGGAGAGAAAGTGCGCTGTACTATATGAAGTACCTCAAACTGTATTGTGACAGTGAGTATAAGGAAAGGGAAAAGAGATAAAGATAACCAATTAAAAAAAGTTAGAAAAACAATAAAGAATTTGAGGACTTGAATCTACTCAAATAAACAGAAGATTAACTATCGATGTCCTTGGGAGATTGTTTAGTCATTAACAGAATAGGTAATAATTATAAAGATATACCAAAAACGGACAGAGTGCTAAAAGTAGTCACCAATAAACCAAGAAAGCACTTGGACAGCCATTTACACCCCAGGACCTTTATTCACAGCACAGAACAGAACAGTAAATAATGCTGATCACTTCACAGTACATTTTCATCCAAAATGTCTTCAGAATAACCATCTAAACCCTTTCCGTCCATTATATAGTGCAAGTAATTCACATAAATTACTCATTAAATGGCACAATTAAGCATAATTAACAATAGTTAATTCATAAAAATTAATTACACAAACAATAAACCAGTTCAACACTAAAGGAAATATCTCGTGCTCATACATAATTATAAAGAGTAGTGATGGCAATGACAATGCAGCCATTTTGACTTGCTTGTTTTGAATACAAGTGTTAATAAAAGAGAAAACTGAAGTTGATAATCCCAAACTGAGGAGCTGATGAATTGCTTTAATGCAGTTAATGGCCAATGCTCAAAGTATTGATAATAAACTCAAAATTTTAGACTAAAGCTATCAGGAATCTGTACCCTGGTTTTAAATGCCTGAAATTGAGATACTTCAATACTATATCTGATGGCTGTTTAGATTTGATTACAGAATCAATGGTGTACAATTGCAAAGGAAGTTTAATTCATAAAGTGACTGTATAAGTGTATAATTTTGAAACAGTCTGACATTTTCTGGATGTGTTACTAACAGTAAATATAATTGATTTTTAACTCTAATGCCTAACATTTCTAAAATCTCTTCGATGTAAATTATTTTGTAAACAAAAATGAAATCTCAGCAGAACACACAATAAAAATTGATTTTACAGTGACCAGCCTCATATGTAAAGTATATCACAATTTTATAATTTGAGCATACATCATACTTCTATCTTCTACTTAAACCTTTTCAAGCTGCAGCAAGCAGCAGTAACTAGAAGAGACATTCTGACTTGTTATGCTAATAGGAAATGAGACATTAAAAAGTATAGACATCCTGATTGTATTTATAGAGTCATTACATGTTGTTTGCACTGCATCGATCTTTCCAAAAGTAACTAATGACTGAGCAGTCATATTACACCTCTCAGCTCTCATGATTTTTGCAGAATGTCCAAATCTTTGCATCATTTTCTGGCCTGTTAATCATAAAATTTGTGTTTCCTGGAAACAAATGAGGATTGAAGTCACCAGATAAAGACAGATATTTGAGGTCCAGACTTAATATCATTCCGAAAATATGTTAATGCAAAACCTATTATTTTAGCAACTAAACATATAAGAACAATATTGAAAAACATCCCTGATTTGGGGATTTTCAATCCCATTATTTTTTTTCTGATTTCTAGTGCTAAGGGATTGGGAGGTATTTGTGTGGTAGATTAGCATTCTGCCGGGAAAGACCTTCTCTAAAATCTTGTTGAGCTAGTTTTATACATTTTGACTAAAGACATTAAAAATACTTATCTTTCAAAAAATACCCTACTCATAAAAGAACCTATGCTAAATTAAGCACAGTAACTAATTACCTGTCTTATCAAATCCTTTAGCTATGGCTACAAACTCAGCATTATCTCAAAGGCTGAACACAGTAATGAAACATTCTTTAATTATATAAACAACTGAAAGGTGAAAATTGTAAATGTAAATGAAAAGCTCACCCAGACTCTGCCACAACTTCCTGTGAGGGAAATGTTACTTTGATTTTGCTTTCTTGTATTTTGTAATACTTTATTGCTTTCTTCTATTTTGCATACTGTGATTTGTTTTCTTTACACTGTGTTTTACTTGTATTCTGCTTTTAATTGCACATTAAAACTTGGAAACAGACCACAGCTGTCTCTTGTAAGTCACACAGAAATTTTAAAAAATGTTCCCACCCCTACCCTGTTGCTGTTGTGTTCTTAAACACAACTGTCTTTCTAGTTGCCTGCCCCTTATGTTAATTTGACCACATATCTCCTTTCCTCTACCTTTCACTGGCTGTTGTGAGTAAGCACTAAATTATGATTTTGTGAAGTCAGTCCCCTTCAACTATTTAAGTTTATTGGCCATTCCACTGTATTTCATAGACACAGAATATGAAAGTGCCCACCCCTTTCAGTCTGTCTTGCTCTTTTAAAATTAGTGGCTCTCCACTTAGAACAGCTAAAGCTGAAGTTATCCCTTTTTTATGTCTAACTGCTTAGTGCACCCTGCACTGCTTAGGATATTAACACATTTTTTCATCTTACCTTTAAACATTTATTGCAAGGTCACTAGTTATTAGACAGGCCACATTCTGCCTCTCAGTAGTCATCTTGAGATTAGTGCTTCTGTTTTCTCCTGGTGAGAGGAGGAGTACAGGGACAATATTTCCTGGAGAACCAGAAAGCCTAATACCTGCTTGCTTTATAGGTGACAGCTTGGAATTTGTGCTTATATTGTACTCCTGGTGAGAGAAAGAGCAGAGTGCATTGACTCCTGACTGTTTCTGGTTGGGCAGTGAGTGTCTGTGTTTGACATTCCTGACTGGTCTGATTGCTATTGTAGGCATCTACAGGAAAAGGCTACAACAAGCCTACAACCCTTGCACCATCTGGGTAAGACAGTGGATCACCTAACAGGCTGTGACCTGCTTCTCATCTTGGGATTGGTGCTAATCTTTTGCTTCTGGTGAGAAAAGAAGCTAATGCACATTGTATCCCAAAGAGTGAAGCGGTGGTAAGGGCAGCACAAGTAGTAGCCAGGTAGTAGCCATTCACATGACTCCCCTCTTTTCATTACTCTTGACAAGATCATTTTTTGTCCTTAGTAAGTACTGTTTGATTTGTTTCTAACTTCAGAATATCTGCCTAAATACTTCTTCCTTAAATTTTCAGGGTCTATGCATGAGTTTCCCCTCAAGTCTTTGGCAGTGCCCTGTACAGACACAGACACCCTGAGTGACTTTTTCCTGTAAAATCACAACTGAAATTTCTCCAATATCTAGTTGCACACAGGACAACTAGTTTGTAGTGAGAAGCACTGTCCCCAGAGATGGAAACTGTATACTCCTGACATTGCTTTATATTCTCACTCCAACTGTCTAATCAATAAAAAAGGGTCTGTTGCTATGGATATGAACATTCCCACTATCTGTGTAATCAACTTGGTGGATATGGGCATCCTGAGGAAATGTAGAAATTGACTCATGTTTACTGACAACCAGTTAATTCTCAAATAAACTGATATGGTATGTGAGAGATGTATTTACACAATGTCACTGGAAGCAAAGTACTCCTAATGTCTATAAGGTTGTCAGTAGTACACACGCTGCATCCATTACACACAATTCAAAGCAGACATATAGACCCCCATATGGTGAGGTACTTAAATGTAACCTTCCTAAACCCCAAAGACCTCCTAGACAAAGTGCATATAACAAATACCATCAGCAGCCCCAAATGTAATCTTACATAACAACACCCTTACCAACATATACAGTACAGCCACATTTCATGGAGCCTCTACTTCTAAGCCCATATGGCAAGCCACCACACAATCCAACATTCTGGTTACTGGAGGCTCCATCATGAGACACACTGATCATAGAATCATATAGCATCATAGGAGGTTATTAGCCTCATGGACCCAGGGCCCTTACAAGCCTAGCCAAGAATTTATCTCCAAAAAAGAAACCTCAGTCAGCACCTGTTGCCCCTGTCAGTGAGGGACACAGGTGGAATCCCTGGGACAATTGTTTTGTTTTCTCATCCACTCATCAAGGTTGCGCTTGAAGAGGGTCAGCAACGTACTCTGTTTGATGTGTATGAGAAGCCTATTCTGGGGCAGCCTCTGGAAGACAAACCTGTCCCTCTAGCAGGTTTTGTTAATGTTGCATATTAGATTTAGGCTTGTCAAGTTGGTAATGCATGAGGAGTTAGACTAACATCTGTAGCAGGGCAGAGCCCGAGATTGCCTTGTAGGCAAGACACAGATCTCCTCTAAGCAATCTGTACAATACCAAATAAAGTGATAGTGATTTGAGCCTGTCCACATAGGACATTTGTTGGAGGCCATGGATTCTCTTTGTGAGGTATTTCTGTGGCCTTTCCACCTGGTGCAAGTGTTTGGAGAGGTACATACCAAATGGGGCATTTTACTCAATTGTTGGCCTAATAAGGGAGGCATACAGAGAGGTAATGACTTCCTTTTTTCTGGATGCAATCCCTTTACTTATGAGAAGAACTAAGTAAAAGGCTTTTCTGAAACTGTCGTTACATGATGGTCAAATGTGAGGTCGTTGTCAACCTGTGTAGCCAGGTGTCTCACCACATGTTGTGTGCTTAGGGGGTTGCCGTTGATGTGGTAATCAGTAGGGGCCATGTTTTTGCTGAATGGTATGATAATACATTTTTTTTTGCATTTAACTTAAGGTCATAACTTTGGCACCAATGCTTTGTTGCTGTGAGACCTTCTTGTAGTATGTTAATATCATTTGGGGAGTGAATGACAGCACCCAACTTACAGTTGTCCACAAACTTGCTTAGACATGGGCCTTTTGTCTTTGCCAGCTATATGCTAAACAGTAGGGAACCCAGGACAGATCCATGGGGAGCAGCACTAGTGACAGGTCTCCTTTTGGAGCCAGTTGACCACCCACCTGATGAGATAGTGATTTACACCAAGTTGTGTTAGCTTTTCAATGATGCCCGAGTGGGACTTGTTTATGAGATCCATAATAATATGTTCCATGGCTTTACAGATCAGACTTATCCATCTATTCAGGCGACAGTTTCCAGGGTCAGTAGTGCCACCACATTTGTACAAGAGGATGACAATGGCAGTTCTCCACTCTGCTGGAATTAAGCCTATATGTAGGCCGTGGTTGAATAGGGTGCTCAATGGCAAAGCTAGTTCTTGTGGGAGATGGTGCAGAATACAACCTGGGATACTATCAGGTTCCATGGAAGCTGTGTTCTTTGCCTTGGATAAACCCTTTAACACTTGGTCTCTGGAGGTGTGAGGTGTGGGACAAGTATCAGGGATGTTGGCTAAGCCTTTGAAGAGGGACAGGGAGATGATGTCCTTTTCACTTGGCTAAATAAGAAGAAAGTCATGGTCAGTTGCTTATCAGGGGTTAGGATCCACCACATTATGCATGCACTCATGTCATTGGACCACAAGTAACAGTATGACTCAGTCATAGTCCATCTGGGAGTAAGCAATCTGAGACATACCTCCCTAGACTATATAAAGAGAGACATCATGGAGTTCTCAGAATATGAGTCTCAGGATGATATGAGCCTAGCAGTGAGCAGCATTTTACCTGCTCCTAAGATGATGCCACAATATAAACAAAATATAGTAACTGACTTTAATAATTTGATTATTTTCTAGTTTCATTCTAAGGGGGGGGTGCAATATTTGTCAGCATGGAAGGAAATGGTCAACAGACCATGCTGCTTTGCCAGGGGTGGTCTGCACCTGTCTCCTCCAGGCTTTTGAATATTAACTAAAACATTGTCTTCCCCATAGTGCCTTTTATTAGGCAATGCCAAAATGAAAGTACTTCTGACATAGCAAATCCAAACCAAGAAGGGTTTACTGCTTAATGCTAGGAGTCTAAACAAAAAACTCAGCCCTCTAGAAGCTCTCTTCACCCTAGAGAATACTGACATCTGTGCAGTCACTGAGACATGGTTTAAAGCCATGGAGAGCACACCAACAGTGCAAGGTTATAATGCCTTCCACACATTTAGGCCAGCTACTTCGCAGGCAGGGACTAAAGGTGGAAGTTTCTCAGTTTACATAAAAAATAAATATACCTCAAGGCTGGTAAAACAGGACAATGCATTTGAGCTGCTCCATGTTCAAATCGCCATAGGCATAATCCAATACCACTTCCTTGCAACCTATAGGTACCCCTCTATGACCCAGGAAACCTATACCACATATTTAAACATATTGGAAACACTCACTATCCAACCCAATACCATATTCATGGGCAATTTTAGTGACCCCAGTATTAACTAGGAATCCTACACAACACCAAATGTACAAGCACAGAGATTTTTGGATTTTGTAAACACAAACACCCTGTACCAAACTGTCAATACACCAGCCAGGGGTGCAACCATACTGGATCTGGTCCTCACTAATATTGGAGAGTGCTGCACACGCTGTACTGTAATGTCTTCCCTGGTGAAGTTAGACCTTAAAATGATCTCCTTTGAAGTAAAAATAAAACCTGAAGCCCCAGCAAAATCTGGAATATTCAGGAACTACTCTAAGGCTAAATTGCTGCTATTAAGTGATAACCTGGCAAAATGTCAAGCCCCCATAAACCCTGACAGCATTGATGCTTGTGCATAACTGTTCACAACGACCCTGTACAAGCATGTTAACAGCTGCATAGAAGCAGCTGTACATACCAGGAAGAAGTACAGAACTAACTAAAAAAACAAGCCACACTGGTGGAGTCACAAAATCAATAGTCTGTATAACAGGAGGAAGAAAATCATGGAGGTGCAGCACCCAACATGATAAAAGCACTCTCATCAAACTGAACAAATAACCCAGAGGGCAAATAAAGTCTACCAAAGCCAATTTTAATATAAATTTGGCCTCTTGGGCCAAGGACAACCACAAGGCATTCTTTAGTTATGTTCACAACCTCAAATGCAATACACAATTGTGTGCAGAGCTCATTGTAAATTGAGCCACTTATACTGAGTCAAAAGATATAGCAAACCTACTGGGTGATAAATTCAACTCCAGCTTTAATCCTCTCTCCCCCTCAACCTTCCTTCAGGAAATACCATAAAATATAACTCCTCCTGCTATCAGTAGGAAACAAGTCCTTAATGCTCTCTTTAAGGCCAAGAACAATGTGTCAATGGAACCGGATGATATACCAGGATGCCTTCTAAATAGTATGAAACATGACCTAGCAGACCCTCTGGAATTGCTATTTAACTGTAACCTCCAAGCAGGCTTTGTGCCTCATGAATGGAGAACAGCAACAGTCATCCCTTTGCACAAAGGTGGGCCATCCACAGACCCTGGAAACATAAATCTCACTAGTCTTGTATGTAAAGCAATGGAAAGAATTATCATGGAAATGACTGATAGTGATACAGTAAACCTCCAGACGCTGGCCCCAACCCAGTTTAGTTTCATCAAGGGCAGGTAATGCCTACTCAGCCTGGTGGATGTCTTTGAGATGGTCACCAAAGCAATGGATTTGAGCAAAATGGTTCATACTGCCTTCCTTGACCTGGCCAAGGCATTTGAAACAATACCCCACTCAGGCATTGTTGACAAACTCTGAAGATTAGGTACAAACCCGTATCTCACCTGGTAGATAACCTACTGATGCACAGACAGAACCCAGGAAGTTAGAATTGGGAGTCCACCTCTACAAAGAGGCCAGTCACAAGTGGACTCCCTCAGGGATCAGTCCTTGGACCGTTCCTTTTTGGCATTTACTTCTCAGAAGTCAAGGCCAATGTCAGTGGTCCCTGTCTGACTAAATTGCAGATGACTGCAAATTAGGAGCTGTCATTGAATCTCACACTAACACAAATGTCCTCCAGGAGGGGCTGACACAGACAAACAAATGGTGTCAGAGTCATGGACTAAAACTAAATGCCAAGAAATGCATAATAGTATCCTTTGGGAAGTCATCCATCCATGATAACTATCATACTGACAACACACCCATTAGAGGTGACCCAGTAGTCTGGGACTTAGGGACACACATAGATAGTAATCTAGGCTTTGACCATCATGTGTCTGCAGTAGTGAGGAAATCATTCTATGTTGTGCAACTTATAAACAAAGGTATGGCATCTAAGTCCAAGGAAGTCATTATTCCACTGTATCTGGCATTCATCAGACCTATCATTTGGTACAATGCCCTCTTTGGTATGTACCTAACCAGGCATATCCAATAAGTGGAACATTCACAGAAGTTAATCATTAAAAGAATACAGGGAATAAGTAAAATGTCCTTTGCAGATCACTTCAATGTCCTATACCTGTATTCCATCTCCAACAGGCTTTGGAGGGGAGATCTATGCCTGCCATACAGGGCATTGTCAGACCCTACTCTGATGGACCTCCTGCATGTCCACAAAACAAACAGCACTAGAATTACCCATTTTAAAGATTTAAATCTTGCCTGTGATATAAATAGGACCTGCTGGAGACATAGGTATGTATCCCAGAGACTACCTTGTCTCTGGAACAGGCTCCCCATCCATGTGAAGCAGAGTTCCTCCATAACCCAATTCAAGTGCAACTTGGACAGTTGGATAAGGAACAGGAAATTCTTCCTTGTTTTGGCACCTATGTCTCTAATGGACACAGGCAACCTGTAAATGGTTCATCTCTAGGCCCCCAATTGTTTCGTCTCCCAAGCCCCTGCTTACACTTATCAAGGGTATCAGAACTTCTCAGAGATTTGAGATGTATGGCTAGGCTTAAAAATGCCAATGTGGCTGTTAGCCTACTAAACACCTATAAACCTATGAACCTATTATCAGTAAGCAACAATATGATTTTCCAGGACAGGGCACAAGAAATATAGTTGCCGACACATTTGTGTAAATCTCACTATAAACAATTACATATGCAAGAATGCTATATAAAAAAGGCAGATAGCTCTTATATAATTATAGGTGTGATAACTAATACAACAAATAACATTAAAAGCTAAAGTTCCATGGATCCAGACAACATAGCTGTAAATGTCCTATACAGAAGCCATTAAAACATAACTAAGACACTGGCAGACCTGTTAGAACAAATGTTAATATGTGGGCACATCCTGGTTTATGCCAAACATTTGCAATGGTGCCAAATTATAAAGAGGCAGTGGTTCACATCACACCCCAAAATTGTATACCTATCATCCAGACCTGTGTTCTATGTAAAATTGTGAAGAGAAATATAATTGCATTTATTTAGTGACCCAGGGGTCTCACATATTTTAGATACTGAATAGTGCTGGTTTGGAAAAGGGAGATTTTGACTTTTTCATCTCATTTCTTTCTCTGAAGAGGCTATATTAGCACTGCATGAAGGATTGGCCATGAGTGATGTTTATCTTGACCTTGCTAAGGCATTCAGTCACTATTTTGTATTAGAGAATAACTGACAAGTGCATTGAATGTCCACCCATATGTACTTCAGTGGTAACACTGTGGATAAGTAGCAAGATGCAGAAGTTAAGGAAGAAGTGTTTATCCATCCTGATGAAGGTTACTTATGGCACACTCCGGGGTCTGTAAGAGTGGGTTCTGGAAACCACATTGTTTTATATCTGCATTGGGTAGCAAAGACATTTCAATAAACACTACAGTCATTCTCTAAGGTGGACTACAAAAGTATCTGGTGCAGTAGAAATGCCCTCATCTTGACTGTCAGTAAATGTAGTATTGTGTGAGTCAGTAAAGAAAGACATAAAATGGAACTTTAAAATAAATGTACAAATCATGAAAAATTACACCATCATTAAATATATAGAGATACAGATACCCGTAGGGAGCAATTTAGACTTTGTTCAGTCTACATTTGCTAAAGCCAAGACACACACAACATAGCACATTTAAATCTAAAGGCATGTCAGTTGTTTTGGAGTGAACAATATACACTCTCTGAACCTCAATGATCTGGTTCATTTTTGAATATGGTTTGTATTTTAGCATTCAAGCAAACCACCTGAATGAATGGAAAAGATGGACTATTCAGGAATTGCCATGATGTTCAGTTTTTTTGTTTGTTTTTTTTTTCTTTTTATGTTACTCAGAAATTACCTCTATCTGAGCTATATCTCAATGTCTGATCAGGGCAATAGCTAATCCGATTCAACGTCTATGCCTGAAAGGTACCACAGGGGGCAAAGTCCAGATTAGGGGCCCTAATGCCAAAAATGAATATCAACAGTAGAAAAAATACATGACATTTACACTAAAAATAACTCTTTCCAAACTTATAGTGTCCTTAAAAATAATCATGATACATATATAAGAAATAAAATAATAGTTCATGACTGTCATGCTTTGAAGGACAGTAGGTCATACATTTGACATCAAAGCCTATGAATTCATGGGTGGTTATGAAAGCTTTTAGTGGAAAGAATATCCAGAAATTAACTTGATGGAACCAGTTTTCAGAAGAAAGATCTCCAACATGGAGATTATGTTGTAGAATGTTGTGCTTTAATGATAAGTCTGACAATAGTTTTATTTTTATTATCAGCAACATGTGTTTCCATTTACAGAAGGAGAATTTTAAGTGGCTTATTATTTAGACCAAATTTCAGAAGCTGCAAGGTAGAAGAATGCAGGTTCTTTGCCATCATACAACATTATCATGATGCTACATTACAACTCCAGCCCCCACAATATGACATCATGATGGGATGGAGTCCTCCCCCAAACTGTCCAACACTATGCTGATGTTGTGACTGTAATGGATATACCAGGAGCACGCAGTGAGATTCATATGTCATTGTCAATGACTCTCATGGCCTATTGCTAAAATACCCCAATGACATCCAATTTTACAGTTTAAGATCCTAAGATACCCAAGTTAGCCATCCCCAGAGTTCTATCTTTAAGTGAGAACTGCTACTTCAGGCATTTAGCCATTTGTCACATTCCAGTGTGTAGCCTGCTCCAGTTCTGTCTAGAATCAGATGCATATGTACACTATCATAACAGAAAAACATTGACTGTCTTGTGATACAAGCATAAATATGGATATATATACAATTTCAACATCAGATTTTATCAATTTGACATACAAGACTACGTTGTTTTACTGTTGGCCTCAGGTAATCCTGACCAGTGATACATAAATAATACATATGTATTTTTATTAGTGGCATTATTACAAAATCAGTAGTCAAACACTATTATTTTAAGAAACCAAACATCATAAAATGCAGAATAAATTAGAGTAATTTTATAGATTTTTGCATGTACTCATACTGTTTGACCCACATATCTTAACTGTACAGATTTTCGCAGAATGTCCAGATTTTTTGGCTCATATTTTTGGCCTGTTCCTCATAAAATTTGTAGTTTTCTGGCAAATCACTGGGATGATCTGAGGATTGAAGTCACTAAATAATGAAATACATCTGAGTTTCAGACTTCAAATCCTTCAGAAAATGTATGTTAAAACAAAGACTGTTACTCTAGCAACTTTTCTAAGTTTATAAAAGCAATATTTAAAATATGTCCCTATTTTTGGGCCGTTGTCCCCCCATTTTGTTGGGCTTTGTCCAGATGTTTTGTGCTAAGAGGTTGAGAGGTATGGTCAGACCATATTTGTGTTTATATTGACAAATATTCTTTTACTGAAGCATAAAATTCAATAATAAATAGAGAAACATTGCCACTCTCCATTGCTGTTTAGCTCAAAAGTCTGTCATTGGGTAGGTTATCAGATCTCAAGGAGAGATAGAGATTCACAAAACATTGCAAGATATAAAGGCAGGTGTCATTATTAATTTTTGCAGAACAGAAACGGGAGAAATAATATTCAGGACAGCAGTAAGAAGAAGTAATGCATCCCAAGAGAGTAAAAACGAATCCTCAGAATAGCCTTCCTTTTTTTTTCAAATATTAAATTTGTTTGTAAAATTCCTGAGTGAAACAAATAGAACAAATACATTTTATTGTAGTTCTGTAGTACATCATAAAGCATACTGTCTTAATATTTGTATCTTACAAAATGGTATATTCAAATTCAATAGAATGTATAGTTAGCACATATATGCATAATAAATGAGTGATGTCAGTTTACATTGTTAACACATTACATAATTGCAGGATGCTGTTTTTCAACTCAGGACTTAACCATTAAAATAGAGAATGTGCTCTGAAATGTCAGCTACTTGCTGAAAACTTACATTTGCCATACACAAGTTTGGGCAATCTGTTAACAGCTCCCATCGTGTTTTATATCACTCCATTTTTTTCAACTCCTGCAACTATTTTATAGTATGATTTCACAATGAACATTACTGCTCACAGAACAAAGTATATTTTACTGGATATGAATTAGTTCCATGCACTGAACCTTGCCATTACATTGCTTGTTTGGTTAGCAATTATAAAAAATGCCTAGGCTTCCTAAACAGTTTACTGGGAGCACAGGCATTTTATGTTTTTATAACTTTACTATACAATAGTTTATAATCACTTTCAACAGTCAGACCCTTATTTTTAATTGTGTGATGAAACTAATGCTTTGCTGCATACTACTAATAAAGGTTAATTTTCCATTATATAAACAACAGTTCTATATGTATTTCAGTGTGGATTAATAAAAGGTAATGCAGGATGCGACAGCTAAGTTTTTATTTAACAATAGTCTGTTTACTCTTATAAATCACTCTAAGTATTAAATGTATGCATAAAGTCAGCAAATTACCAAGTATGCAGGCTACCTAGAGCTTACATCTTTTAAATATCGACTGGGTTTTAAGAAGTCAAAGGGATGTGTTCTGTGAAGATATTTAAATTAGCTGGTCTGGAATAGTTTGATAGGGAATCTGTTGTAGTCTTTTTAAATACATTGTTTTTAAGTGAAATGCTTAAATATTTATTTTCTATAGCTTTTGACCAGATGCAGTTAATTTTTATATAACAGTGCTATTATTTTTAACATATTTTCTGAAGTACGGCCTATTAAACTAGCCTTTGTGATCTATTTCACAAATATTAATTTTCAAGTGAGGAAACTTTGTACATTAAACTTTACACCACTGATCATGTTTTATACAGATCTGAGTACCACTTCTATACTTGCAGAAACTCTGGGTTTCAGCTTTATGGGAATGCAATTTAAATACTGCTAATGCAATTTTCAAGAGAAAGATATTAATAAGATATTCCTGAGTTATAAAAATTATACAGGTGTCAATGAAACTGTATTTGGCAGCAACTGAGACATTGGACTCAAAATATTTGAGTTATATTTTAGAAATAGAAAATGCCAGTGGCAGGTAGATTTATTGAAAATTGACCATAGGTGGTGCTTATTTGTATGCATTTGTGCACATGCAAACTGTTTCACTGACTATACTTTACAAGTTATTGTTTCACTATCAGAGCATAATACAGTGATAGTTCAAAGCAATGCAAATAACATTTTAAGGCTGATCACCATTTCAGTCCCCAGTGAACACTACTGTACTACTATTTAAATTATAAAATGACTACTTATTTCCACAAGAGTATCTTATTAAACCCTTCTACTTTTATTCTACAATGTTTTGTCCTCCTTTGCAACCAAGATGAAAAATAAATTATTCTTTTACATTCTCAGGAACAATGAGACTGTTAAATTAATGGAAACTCATTTTGCTTTATTTGTTTGTGAGAAATCTCTTTATGAACTGACCCCAGCCTCTTGGAACGACTGTCTAATGAAAAGAACACTTGATTTAAGAAAACAAATGTGCCTTTTTCAGACACTGTGGTTAGTGTAGCTTACAGAATGCGTCATCAGTATGGCATGTCTCTAGTTTATGGCTTAATTTTAGTCTGTGTAACCTGTAGGCATTGTAACTTAAATAATATACACGCATTTCATCTGATTAACAGTTTATAGTCTCTTATAAATGTGTCATTCAGAAAAGTGATTTATTACAACAACGAAGTGGAACAAAAGCATATAACAATGAAATGCAGTAATTTGTTTATTACTGTTCTCCAGTGGCATCCCTGTGGTGTTACTATTAGTTATAACTCTCAACTTCTTTACTCAATAATTTTGGGCAAAGTCAAAAGCAATGGTAGGGACAATGACCAAAATCAGGGACATTTCTTAAATACTCTAATTTAAAAAATAATTGGAAAACAGGTTTTGCATCGACATGCATTGTTTGAACATAGGTATGAGACTCTAATGTCTAACATCAATGGTTGACAGCAATCCTCAGTGACTCACCAGAAAAATAAATAAATCTATGAGAAGGCAAAAGTGCGGAAAGTAGAGAGGCATATTATTAACAATAATTGCAAACCATATTGCATATAAATTGCAAGCAATGCAATTGCATTTTATACCCTCTCTATAACTGCAGTCAGGGGTAACGTTCTGTGTCTATGCATATTTGCCAGTTAAGTAACTGAAAATGTGAATGCTCATTGTGCAGTGAAAATATGTATTAGATTTACTGAACATTTTGAAATACTTGAGTATGATTTTTAAACATGCACATTCTTAGCTTCTAGGAAGCTTTTTCAGACCTTGGGTAAATCCACTTAACATAAACATTTCATAATGAATATAATACAGTAATCTTTTGCTTTCCATAGGTTGTTGTTTGTCTTTCGGCTTTTCCCGGTAAGGGGTCACCACAGCAGAACTCCGGTCCACTAATGATTGGTAGTAGATTTTTACAAAATGCCAAGGTGCCAGCTCGACGCCCAACCTTCAACGAAGGCACGCCCATTTACACACGCATGTCTTTCGAACTCTACCCAACCATGGGGAGGACATGCAGACTCCACACAGAAGGCAATGCCAAGCACAGCCGAGAATCGAATGGGAGAACCTCTTGCTGTGAGGTAACAACGCTACCGCCATACCACCGCAGCTTCTTTTGCTTTCCATAGTAATGTTATAAAATGCCCTGTAGATAATCAAATGTATATATATATATATATATATATATATATATATATATATATATATATGTATATATATGGTTCTAGGTTATAACATCGACAGCTACTTTCACCGACAACAGAAACATCGACACCACATAATCGACAAACCATAACCACGACACCTCACATGCCCGACAAACAAGTAACCGACAGTCCACAAACACGAAACCCCATACACTGCACACACCACAATAACAACAATCAACTAACAAAACACATCCCTATCCAAAACCACACACAGAACACAAGCACACCAAAATCCTCACAAACCCACACTAAACCTCACACACACAACTATGTACAACCCTAAGCCAAACCCTTACCCTAAGGTCCGTCACTATCGCACACTCAGCTAACCCACGCCCTAACCCTAACTCACTTAACCCGCCCTAACCCAAAAAATAGTACTACCGCACACTTACCTAACCCGCGCCCTAACCCTAACTCACTTAACCTGCCCCTAACCCAAAACATACCACTACCGCACACTTACCTAACCTGCGCCCTAACCCTAACTCACTTAACCCACCCCTATCCCCACAGACTGTCACTATCCACACTTACCTTACTCACACCCTAACGTCCGTCACCACCGCATACTCACACAGCCTTCTTTCCAAGTCACTATCCCTGGCGTCGGCGTTTTCATCCATAGCGTCGGTCTTCCGAATGTCGATCATCTGGCGCCCGCTAATCCATTGTCAGTGATGTCGGCTGTCGATCTTCTAACCTAGACCCATATATATATATATATATATATATATATATATATATATATATATATATATATATATATATATATATATATAAATGTATATATATATATATATTTATGTTTTATAATATGACATAATCAGTAAGCTTCAAATGTTACTATGCTTTCCATGACTATTTTGTTTTACCTATTATAGTGATGATTAGTTCTATACCTTCATGAAGCAAGCCTGACGACATAGTTTGCCTCATCGTAATTTTCGCACACAGGCTAATGAACATACTAAAAACATTAGGAAACTAAAATGGTATATTATTTTGCTGTCCTGTTGGCATACACACAACTTTTACAATCAGTAAAACGTTATATAGTGTATAACAAATGTAAATCATCATATAAACTACAAGAATGTTATTTCACATGGTGCATTGATCTTTTAGCCTTCAACATATGGCTCACACCAAAACTTTAAGCATGGTTTTAAAATAATCATTGGGCAGGATTCACGAAGGCTTGCACGGAGTGTAAGAGACGTGCAACACTCCATGCAAGCCTCGCGATCCAGGAACAGCCCTAAGCTCCGTGTAAGAGACCAGCTAAAACGTTTCTTACACGGACTGGGCGTGGACATGCTAAATACCTCACTTGCATCCGAAAGGTATGCAAATGAGGTATATTAGCGATCCACGAAGCAGAAACCAGTCCGTGTAGGAGACGTTTTAGCTGCAGAAATGTACTCAGTTGACAACTGAGTACATTTCTGCAAAATCCACAACGGAGCGATGTCAGCTCCAAAAAAAGGTTGCATATGACTCAGGCAGCATGCCAATGGCCAAATATGTGGCCATTGGCAATACAACCCGATGGCAAAATGATAAAATTATATATATTTTTTTTCGGCCCCGCGCAAACGGGCTGCGCTGTATAAAAACATAAAAAAGAAGGTTATAAACCCACAAATGTGGGTTTCATGCAATACATGGAATGACAATGCGGGGACCAGCAGACCAAAAACAACATGGCCACCATGTAGTGGTTGCTAAGGGGGGAAGCTGAGTCTAAGACATGTAACTAAGCATTAGTGGGCAATCTCATGTAAATGAGGGTTTGGATACTGAATCTCACAGTCACATAGCAAATGAGCACAGTCTGAGTAGTGTAAGAGATACATAAGGGGGAGGAATAGAGTAGGAGATAGGTGACATCACAGAGGGGAATGGTAGAAAGAAATGCAGTTCATTGGAGGCCAGTGTAACATGACAGATGACAGGCACAGATCATGGAAAGAGGTGTACCACTAGATAAGTCATGGAAAGTCAAGAAATGGAAGGTGTACACTGTTACTTACACCAAAGTTTCTTGCTGGGCGTGCATGCGCACGTGTGCTCACCATAAAGCGCGAGTAGGACAGTGTGCGCGTGTGTAAGGCAGTGTGAGCATGTGGGAGCGTGTTGGGAGATGTTTAACACTGTTTGCGCGGGTGTGCGTGCATGTAGGGCAGGCTGAGTATGTTAGAGGCTGTTGGCAGACGTGTAACAGTGTTTGCGCATGTGTACGCGCGTTTAACCCGAATAAGTAGATTCTGAACCGTGTAAGCACGTGTGTACGGGTGTAAGCCACTGTGAGCGTGTTTCACATAATATGCACGTTGCTCCCCCCTGAGGAAACAGAGAGGAAAAAGGAAGCAACAGAATTAATAGGAAGCTAGCAGGGATAACTGCTGAAGCTAGCAGGTGAAAACAATTATAAGCAGGCAATTACACAGGCAGATTAGTAGCTCAGCCCATTACTTAAAACTCTGCAAACAGTAGTGCAGGATGTTTTCATTAAGAGACACTGCAAGACAGGAGTAAGCTAATTAGAAGTGAAAACTGAAAAAGCTCACTCAGAGCAGAAATGTTAGGGGCTGCCATAGCTGTCATAATGAGACATAGGTGACTTGCTGAGGGTGGTGACAATGCAGATGGTGCCAGACAACCCACAGTGAGGAGACGGAGAAGAGTGTACAGGCCCAGAGTCACCTACCACGGGTTACATGAGCTGGAGATAGTAGAGCACTATAGAGTGGACAGAGAGCTCCTGTAGCAAATTGTTGAGCTGTGCAGGCCACGCCTCACACACAGAACCAATAGAGGGGAACCCATCCCAGTGGAAACCAAGGTATGTGTTGGCCTAAGAATACTAGCAACAGGTACCTTCCAGAGACCAACTGGCAATATGATGGGGATATCACAGGCATCAGCCTCCAGGGTACTACACCATTTCCTGGATGCCATGTCAGCACATGTCGGTGATCATGTATATTTCCCCAATGCCCGTGAGGTATTGGCCAGCAATATGCGTCTCTTCCAGCAAATAGCGGAATAACCTGAGGTACTGGGTGCAACAGACTGCATGCACATATGCATCAAAACACCAGCTGGTGAGCGGGGTAGGGCCTACATTAACTGCAAGGGCTTCCCCTCCATCAACTGCCAGGTCGTGTGTGATGCCCAGGGCATAATAATGAATGTGTGTGCTGGCTGCCCTGGGAGTTATCACGATTCCCACATCTGGCATTTGACGCAGCTGTACCAGACATTTGCCAATGGGGACATCCCACACGGACACCTAGTGGGGGATGCAGGTTATGCACTGGAGCCGTGGCTGATGACACCCATCAGAAATGCACACACACCTGAACAGGAACGCCATAATGAGGCACACGCACAAACACATAATGTAATAGAACGTGTGTTTGGGCTGCTCAAGTCACGGTTCTGGTGTCTGGACACATCTGGTGAAGCCTTGCAGTACACACCAACTACACCTACCCAAATTGTCATGGTATGTGCTATGCTACATAATATGATCTTGCGAAAACAGCTGCAGCAGGACCAGCATAGGGCCAGGCCAAACAGCCCCCCACCATTGCCAAGGCCATTACAGGCAGAGCGTGACTCGGAGGAGGAACAACCTGAGCCTGCCCCAGTAGGCAGAAGGAGGCGTGCCCAGTATGCCCTGGCCTTGGCAAAGAGGCAACGCATAGCACATACACTGGCTCAGTAGGAACCCTGGGAATGATACCCCTCTCTGACTCACTCATATAGTAACAGGGATGCCTAACATGACACAACCTGCTCTCAAACATGTACAGGGAGTGTAGCATGTGCATCCGACAGAGGCAGCCCTGCAGCACCACCTGAGGCATGATTGCCATGTGTTAAGCAATGTAACACCATCTAGTATATGCAAACATGAGGACCCTGCCTAACATCTTACCCTCACCAAGCATGATGCCACACTATGAAGACAGGAAGATCAAGTACAATAATTGGCTGAAGTAATGCAGTCAGTCAAAGGGGAGCCAATGTGTTACAGGCTGGGAAGATATGCGGAGCTTGACATGATGCACCACCTGCTAGGGGTGGCGTGCACCTATCATGCCATGCCCCATGGATACCGGCAAAGGCTGTCAGTACCCACAGCATGCCCTGAATAGGTAAGTCTCAAAGCACAAACCCACCTTCATAGGTTCTACAAGGGATAGGAACCTAGATGTAATACTACCCCATGACAGATGTATAAACAGCAAGATGTGTGCAGTGTAAACGCACACAGTCAGGAGAATGTAGATACCAGTCCTGTAATAGAGAACTGGGCAAGGCTCACATGAGCACCCTAACACTACCAGGTCACACCTCATACTGTGCTGTACAGCCGCAAAACATGGAACAAGCTACAAAAGGAGGGTGACTAGCAAGAAATGGCAAGGATAACCACACCCCCATGTTGGTACCACAACAAGAAGCAGCATGGAATAGCCATGGTCAAATACCAATGGCTAAAACTGCCTCGCAGTATATAGCCTGCTGCAGACTACTGTCCTAATACCAGGAACAGCACCTGGCCTATGTCGGAATACATGAATATATCAAGCCCCCCAAACCACATTATACTGCTTGACTGAAAATACCCAGACATACACCGGTAGCATTGCACTAGCACCAACACAGTAGGAGAAAATCACCCAGATTCCATAAACCAAAATGCCCAGGAACAATGTACTGCTCCCACAAGAGGGGTAAGTATACTGGATGTGTAAATCAGCAACATGTGTACTGGATGGCAAGATGAGAAGTGTACCCCTCACTGGTAAGACCAGACCATAGAGTAATCACACTGGATATACACACCCTGACCCCAGTCCCTGGCCAGAATACCACAGTGAAAAACATGTGTAAAGCATAGGTTGCAGCCCTCAAAACCGATGTTGAATCCACAAAAGGCCCTGTGCAAGTGCAGAATATGGGACACACCACAGAACATGTTATACAGGCATTCCATGAACAAAGCCAGGAATGCTTGGAGTATGCAATCACAAATAACAACAACACACAATGCCATACACGCAGGCATTTGGCATGCTGGCCTCCAGCCATTACCAAACCATGCAAGAGAATTAGGAAGTTACCACATGATAGAGCAAACATAAAAAGGGAAGTAATCACTGACCAGTAGTATGGCAACAACATATGTCCACACATACAATCCACTAAGTCCAGCCACAGTAAGTATAATCTGTGAATCCAGAGGCAATGTGACACCAGTACCAAGTACACAGACAACTACAACACCCCAATAAATACAAACATATGTGATAGATGCATCCATGTATCCAAACCAGATGTTGAGCTCCAACAACTCAGTACTGTCAACACTAGTCAGGAGGAGAAGGTAACCACATACACCACAAACCCAGTCCCACATAGACCTACCACAACTGTAAACCAAACACATAAACACAGACAAATATTCCCGGAGGCCATAATTACAAACACACCACACCAACAGAAGCCTCCAAAGTAGATCACAAGCAACCACAACCTTCAAACATAGCACATGCAACGAATAGTACGCAAAGCTGGTGTGCCAAACAGTCACAGGCTTGAAGGAGAAACAACATGCCTGATACAGTCGTAATAGGTGTCTGTATAGGAAGACACACAGCTGTCCCACTCACCAGACTGAACAAGGGAGAGGGTAGAGTAAGCTGCTTGTAGGCTGCCACAAAATGCCACTTAACACAAGTACGCAGGTCACCCCAAAGCAAGCAGAAATATGATGCACTCAATGTCCATGCTGGTGTGAATTACCTGAGATGTACCTCCCTGGTCAACATCAAATGAGACATGGATGGTCCCTCCGAGTATGTACCCCAGGGCGGGATGACACTGGCTGTGTGCAGCATCCAACCCTCACCAAGAATGATGCCACAGTACAAACACAGAATGCTCATGTTTAACAGCTGGCACAGTTACAGCTGTCAGTCCAAGAGGGTCTAATGTGTGTCTGCTTGAGATGTCAAGCATGACAAGCCATGCTGCTGTTACAGGGATGGCTGTCAGCTGTTACCCGTGGTGCGTCTGGATACTGGATAAGGCCTTTGCTGCCTCCATAGAGCCGTATGTAGGCAAGGCCAAAAGACTACCCACCACCCTAGAAAACATAAGTGGTAGGAAACATAAGGGTAATGCTGACCAATGCCAGATGTGTAAACTGCAATATGCATGCCCCTGAGGCACGTCCCATTATGGAGAACATTGATGTCTGTCCAGTGACAGAAGCCTGCTGCAAGCCTAGTGATAGCACACCAGCACTACTAGGTTATACCACATATCATGTGTTATGGCCCCAACACCTGCACCAAGACATCAAAGGAGGGGGAGTATCCATATGCAGCACAGAAATCCATATAGTCAGGTAACTGACAATGCACAAAGCAGCAGACACCACCCATGTGCACATAACTGTAGTCAAAACTGCTGTACAGTCTGTAGCATGCAACAGACCACACTCTCACACACAAGAACTTCACCCAGACATCCGAAGACACTGGACAGTATGAATGTCCCACCAAATACCAGACAAGGTACACACAAAGTACCACATAGGTGTCAAACCATTATGTATGCAAGGAGTAATCAGGGACCTAGGGACACAGGTCGACATTAATCTGTCATGTGACAGCCACAATGCCAATGTGGCTATGAAGACTGTTGATACTGGACACCGTATCAGGAAAGGATTCACATCAACATCAACAGAGGTCACTGTGCCGCTGTACTGTTCCCTTATCAGACCCATAATCTAGTACAATGACTCATATGGGATGTACCGTACGTGACACCTGCAGCGGTTCTGAAGACCTCATAGTTACCCCACCAACAGGATAAAGGGTGTGAAATATATGTCATATGCTGCCTGGCTGTAGACACCCCAGCTGACTGCAGTCACACACTGCCTACACAGAGGCATGGTATGTCTGTTGTACAAGGCCATGTCCAACACAGGAGTAATGGACATGCTACACCACAGGAAATCAAAGCCATTGGAGCTGTGAGAGTCACAGATGTCAACCTCAACACATAATGAAATAAGATGTGCTGGAGGGACAGATACATAACCCATAGGCTCCCCACACACATAAACAGGATCCCAATCCATGGTAGGCAGAGCCCCTCACTGACACCCCTCAACATGAATATTGCCAAGTGGATGGATGACCGTACATGTATACTGGGGGTCCCCACTGTGTCACGACCAGACAGAGGCACAGTGAAGAACCTCATAAATGGCCATAATTGAACATAGCAAGGGGTGGCGAAAGACACACACACTCTACCTAGGCTTACTAATGGCCTAGGGTGTCTAGCCTACTATGAACCCATGAACCTATGAAGATACAAAACGTACAGGACACTAAGGATAATCACAAGGCTTACCCAACTGATGGTAGGAACCATGTTGGGCATCCACAGATATGCTCCGAATCACACAGATATTACAAATAACATACCAATCACACACACATATTGCTAACATACAACCTGTCAGGTGCAGTGCAAACACCCCCCCCAAGTGCAAAATACCTATCCCAGCAGATGGTCCCCTGACATTGCAGATGCTGAGGTAACAGCCATCATCTGCAAAGCAGAACACACAGCAGCAAAGGTATGTGATGGTGTCCTGTGCTGAGGCCAACATGGACCCCAAGAATAATGGAATGCAAAATCCCACTACTGGCCAATGTCAGCCTTACCACAGGATATGTGCCCAAAGAGCAGTGTACAACAACAGTGGTCCATCACAACAAAGGTGTTGCCTGAATGGATACTCCAAACTACCACCCCAGGATCCTGACAAGCTTCTTCTGCACAGCTATGGAAAGGATCAGTATGTACCGCAGACAGAAGGCTATTGTGGACCTACTGATACTGGACCCTACACAGTGTGGCTGTTGTAACTGCAGAACTTGCCCCTAAACATGTCTGACCCATTTGAAGCAGTCATTAAGGTCATTGATGAGGGCAGTGTGGTCCACACAGTGTAGCTGGACCATGCACATGCTTCTAGACAATACCGTACGTGTTCAGTATGAATATGTTCACCAGCTTAAATATATACCCCTATGTCAGTAGAGGGGTTGCAAACCAGACCAAGGACAGAACTGACATGGTCAGACATGCCGCATCCATGTCAGACTACAAAGCGGATATGAGTGGCATCCCACAAGGCCTGGTCTTGGCCCCCCACCCCTGTTCTGTAGACATGTCCCATAGGTATAGGCCAACATGGAAGAATTGTGACTGAACATGTATGCAGAGGAGTACAAACAGCCCACCATATCCGACCCCCAGCTGACACAAGCAACCCACAAAAGGGACACCTACAAACAGACAACTGTAGCCATAGCCATGTCAGCAAGCTGATTGAAGAACTGTGTATAGACAACCACCATGGATATACAGTAAGTGCCCACAAATTACCACACAAGTGTTAACCCTTGAGGTACCTAACATGTAATGTGAGACCTGGGTACAAAAGGTGATAAATATCCTGCACTGGACAAACATGTGGCTGTAGTGTTCGCAGAAACATGTACCATATACCCACCCAAACATGAAGGCTGGCAGATGTAGATAAGGGGAACTCACTGTGGCTCTGCAGCCATCCTCCATCAGCATCACAACTGATTACAATAGCCCCTGTGGGATATACCGCAGCAGACACCTCCATCAACTGTAAAGTCCACAACAGTACCCCAACAGGGGTAGCAAAGAGCATGAACAGATGCCATGTGTTGCCTGAGTAAACAAATGGCAGCCCCACACACCGCCATCCTTCCCAGCTACAGGAAAGCTGTGCGTGATGTATGAAGCCATGACCAACCTGGAATGAATGAACATGTTGCACCTTGTACAATCTGAATGGCAGTGAGCTATGCACATGAGAGGCCTGAACCCCAGCACTGACATACATAGGACAAGCTGTACAGAATGATCCATAACACAGAAGGCACCCCCACACTTCAGTAAACTCCTGGTACAGGTCAGCCAGAGAGCCACATATCGACACCCCTCAAGAGGCATCCTAATGAGTGTATGGGAGATGGTAGGCTACCCTGGGTATCACTGTTATGTCAGAGGTAGACGGAGGCACAGTATACCAACCATGACATATGTAATGGGAAACTCCAGTTACAATGTGTGTCAAAGGACAAACACACCCTGTGATGAGCATCAGAAATGGCCTACGGAACATCGCAAGTGTTTGCCAATGTCCACCCATGTTGTGGAATACACTAGCAATGTTGGACGAGCCTGGTGTAGGTAGTCCATATCTGAACATATTGCAACATGGTCATATGTGCACAACTGGCCCCTACACAGTCTGTTGTGCTCACTATGAAGATGTCAAGCAGTCATAGGACTAAAGCCCAGGATACTGTCCACCACAGTGAAAGTACCGAACCAGTACACTATACAGTACTACAGTGTTAGGTCATTATGAAAGTATGTTGAGAACTGTCTGCAAAGTATTCCATGCAATTCCTGCAGGCACAGTATAATCCCTGTTGTGGCAGACATGAAGCAGTTGGCCAGTTAGTACACAACATGACACCCAACAAACAATCATAAACGTGCAATATTGTGAAAGGTCACACACACCCAAATATGTTGTGGACTTCAGAGTGCAACATATGGAAAGCTCACACTGGGCATGCTCGCACACTTTGATAAATGAGGCATATGTCAGACAACATGCCATGGAAAGGCTGAACTGGGCATGCTCACACACTTAGGCCATATCTCCGTGTAGCAGTTGGCCACACATATCTGGTATTTGTGCGTGTCAGTCCAGAAACCAACCACAACACAGCAATCAGCCCAGTGCACACAGTAAATGACCACAGAGACATAAGTGATATAGTGGATCGCCGTCATATGCAAACATCTGCCACAGATACACAAGTTGGTCATAGGAACAGGGAATGCTATGGCAATAAAGACCTGCAAACAGTAGAACAGCACAACAAATATTGTGCATCCGACAATTGAACATACGGCTGTAGAGGTCAATACTAGGCTTCTTGCCCCAGGGAATGACAGCTCAGCCAGAGTGTGCTTGGCATCTGCATCCCCAGGATAGTAGGCTACCGTGCCACTGTAAAGTAGGTCACAGAAGGCAACATTTATACTGCTTGACTGAAAATACCCAGACATACACCGGTAGCATTGCACTAGCACCAACACAGTAGGAGAAAATCACCCAGATTCCATAAACCAAAATGCCCAGGAACAATGTACTACTCCCACAAGAGGGGTAAGTATACTGGATGTGTAAATCAGCAACATGTGTACTGGATGGCAAGATGAGAAGTGTACCCCTCACTGGTAAGACCAGACCATAGAGTAATCACACTGGATATACACACCCTGACCCCAGTCCCTGGCCAGAATACCACAGTGAAAAACATGTGTAAAGCATAGGTTGCAGCCCTCAAAACCGATGTTGAATCCACAAAAGGCCCTGTGCAAGTGCAGAATATGGGACACACCACAGAACATGTTATACAGGCATTCCATGAACAAAGCCAGGAATGCTTGGAGTATGCAATCACAAATAACAACAACACACAATGCCATACACGCAGGCATTTGGCATGCTGGCCTCCAGCCATTACCAAACCATGCAAGAGAATTAGGAAGTTACCACATGATAGAGCAAACATAAAAAGGGAAGTAATCACTGACCAGTAGTATGGCAACAACATATGTCCACACATACAATCCACTAAGTCCAGCCACAGTAAGTATAATCTGTGAATCCAGAGGCAATGTGACACCAGTACCAAGTACACAGACAACTACAACACCCCCCAATAAATACAAACATATGTGATAGATGCATCCATGTATCCAAACCAGATGTTGAGCTCCAACAACTCAGTACTGTCAACACTAGTCAGGAGGAGAAGGTAACCACATACACCACAAACCCAGTCCCACATAGACCTACCACAACTGTAAACCAAACACATAAACACAGACAAATATTCCCGGAGGCCATAATTACAAAAACACCACACCAACAGAAGCCTCCAAAGTAGATCACAAGCAACCACAACCTTCAAACATAGCACATGCAACGAATAGTACGCAAAGCTGGTGTGCCAAACAGTCACAGGCTTGAAGGAGAAACAACATGCCTGATACAGTCGTAATAGGTGTCTGTATAGGCAGACACACAGCTGTCCCACTCACCAGACTGAACAAGGGAGAGGGTAGAGTAAGCTGCTTGTAGGCTGCCACAAAATGCCACTTAACACAAGTACGCAGGTCACCCCAAAGCAAGCAGAAATATGATGCACTCAATGTCCATGCTGGTGTGAATTACCTGAGATGTACCTCCCTGGTCAACATCAAATGAGACATGGATGGTCCCTCCGAGTATGTACCCCAGGGCGGGATGACACTGGCTGTGTGCAGCATCCAACCCTCACCAAGAATGATGCCACAGTACAAACACAGAATGCTCATGTTTAACAGCTGGCACAGTTACAGCTGTCAGTCCAAGAGGGTCTAATGTGTGTCTGCTTGAGATGTCAAGCATGACAAGCCATGCTGCTGTTACAGGGATGGCTGTCAGCTGTTACCCGTGCGTCTGGATACTGGATAAGGCCTTTGCTGCCTCCATAGAGCCGTATGTAGGCAAGGCCAAAAAGACTACCCACCACCCTAGAAAACATAAGTGGTAGGAAACATAAGGGTAATGCTGACCAATGCCAGATGTGTAAACTGCAATATGCATGCCCCTGAGGCACGTCCCATTATGGAGAACATTGATGTCTGTCCAGTGACAGAAGCCTGCTGCAAGCCTAGTGATAGCACACCAGCACTACTAGGTTATACCACATATCATGTGTTATGGCCCCAACACCTGCACCAAGACATCAAAGGAGGGGGAGTATCCATATGCAGCACAGAAATCCATATAGTCAGGTAACTGACAATGCACAAAGCAGCAGACACCACCCATGTGCACATAACTGTAGTCAAAACTGTTGTACAGTCTGTAGCATGCAACAGACCACACTCTCACACACAAGAACTTCACCCAGACATCCGAAGACACTGGACAGTATGAATGTCCCACCAAATACCAGACAAGGTACACACAAAGTACCACATAGGTGTCAAACCATTATGTATGCAAGGAGTAATCAGGGACCTAGGGACACAGGTCGACATTAATCTGTCATGTGACAGCCACAATGCCAATGTGGCTATGAAGACTGTTGATACTGGACACCGTATCAGGAAAGGATTCACATCAACATCAACAGAGGTCACTGTGCGCTGTACTGTTCCCTTATCAGACCCATAATCTAGTACAATGACTCATATGGGATGTACCGTGACGTGACACCTGCAGCGGTTCTGAAGACCTCATAGTTACCCCACCAACAGGATAAAGGGTGTGAAATATATGTCATATGCTGCCTGGCTGTAGACACCCCAGCTGACTGCAGTCACACACTGCCTACACAGAGGCATGGTATGTCTGTTGTACAAGGCCATGTCCAACACAGGAGTAATGGACATGCTACACCACAGGAAATCAAAGCCATTGAGCTGTGAGAGTCACAGATGTCAACCTCAACACATAATGAAATAAGATGTGCTGGAGGGACAGATACATAACCCATAGGCTCCCCACACACATAAACAGGATCCCAATCCATGGTAGGCAGAGCCCTCACTGACACCCCTCAACATGAATATTGCCAAGTGGATGGATGACCGTACATGTATACTGGGGGTCCCCACTGTGTCACGACCAGACAGAGGCACAGTGAAGAACCTCATAAATGGCCATAATTGAACATAGCAAGGGGTGGCGAAAGACACACACACTCTACCTAGGCTTACTAATGGCCTAGGGTGTCTAGCCTACTATGAACCCATGAACCTATGAAGATACAAAACGTACAGGACACTAAGGATAATCACAAGGCTTACCCAACTGATGGTAGGAACCATGTTGGGCATCCACAGATATGCTCCGAATCACACAGATATTACAAACAACATACCAATCACACACACACATATTGCTAACATACAACCTGTCAGGTGCAGTGCAAACACCCGCCCCCCCAAGTGCAAAATACCTATCCCAGCAGATGGTCCCCTGACATTGCAGATGCTGAGGTAACAGCCATCATCTGCAAAGCAGAACACACAGCAGCAAAGGTATGTGATGGTGTCCTGTGCTGAGGCCAACATGGACCCCAAGAATAATGGAATGCAAAATCCCACTACTGGCCAATGTCAGCCTTACCACAGGATATGTGCCCAAAGAGCAGTGTACAACAACAGTGGTCCATCACAACAAAGGTGTTGCCTGAATGGATACTCCAAACTACCACCCCAGGATCCTGACAAGCTTCTTCTGCACAGCTATGGAAAGGATCAGTATGTACCGCAGACAGAAGGCTATTGTGGACCTACTGATACTGGACCCTACACAGTGTGGCTGTCGTAACTGCAGAACTTGCCCCTAAACATGTCTGACCCATTTGAAGCAGTCATTAAGGTCATTGATGAGGGCAGTGTGGTCCACACAGTGTAGCTGGACCATGCACATGCTTCTAGACAATACCGTACGTGTTCAGTATGAATATGTTCACCAGCTTAAATATATACCCCTATGTCAGTAGAGGGGTTGCAAACCAGACCAAGGACAGAACTGACATGGTCAGACATGCCGCATCCATGTCAGACTACAAAGCAGATATGAGTGGCATCCCACAAGGCCTGGTCTTGCCCCCCCCGTTCTGTATATATGTCCCATAGGTATAGGCCAACATGGAAGAATTGTGACTGAACATGTATGCAGAGGAGTACAAACAGCCCACCATATCCGACCCCCAGCTGACACAAGCAACCCACAAAAGGGACACCTACAAACAGACAACTGTAGCCATAGCCATGTCAGCAAGCTGATTGAAGAACTGTGTATAGACAACCACCATGGATATACAGTAAGTGCCCACAAATTACCACACAGGTGTTAACCCTTGAGGTACCTAACATGTAATGTGAGACCTGGGTACAAAAGGTGATAAATATCCTGCACTGGACAAACATGTGGCTGTAGTGTTCGCAGAAACATGTACCATATACCCACCCAAACATGAAGGCTGGCAGATGTAGATAAGGGGAACTCACTGTGGCTCTGCAGCCATCCTCCATCAGCATCACAACTGATTACAATAGCCCCTGTGGGATATACCGCAGCAGACACCTCCATCAACTGTAAAGTCCACAACAGTACCCCAACAGGGGTAGCAAAGAGCATGAACAGATGCCATGTGTTGCCTGAGTAAACAAATGGCAGCCCCACACACCGCCATCCTTCCCAGCTACAGGAAAGCTGTGCGTGATGTATGAAGCCATGACCAACCTGGAATGAATGAACATGTTGCACCTTGTACAATCTGAATGGCAGTGAGCTATGCACATGAGAGGCCTGAACCCCAGCACTGACATACATAGGACAAGCTGTACAGAATGATCCATAACACAGAAGGCACCCCCACACTTCAGTAAACTCCTGGTACAGGTCAGCCAGAGAGCCACATATCGACACCCCTCAAGAGGCATCCTAATGAGTGTATGGGAGATGGTAGGCTACCCTGGGTATCACTGTTATGTCAGAGGTAGACGGAGGCACAGTATACCAACCATGACATATGTAATGGGAAACTCCAGTTACAATGTGTGTCAAAGGACAAACACACCCTGTGATGAGCATCAGAAATGGCCTACGGAACATCGCAAGTGTTTGCCAATGTCCACCCATGTTGTGGAATACACTAGCAATGTTGGACGAGCCTGGTGTAGGTAGTCCATATCTGAACATATTGCAACATGGTCATATGTGCACAACTGGCCCCTACACAGTCTGTTGTGCTCACTATGAAGATGTCAAGCAGTCATAGGACTAAAGCCCAGGATACTGTCCACCACAGTGAAAGTACCGAACCAGTACACTATACAGTACTACAGTGTTAGGTCATTATGAAAGTATGTTGAGAACTGTCTGCAAAGTATTCCATGCAATTCCTGCAGGCACAGTATAATCCCTGTTGTGGCAGACATGAAGCAGTTGGCCAGTTAGTACACAACATGACACCCAACAAACAATCATAAACGTGCAATATTGTGAAAGGTCACACACACCCAAATATGTTGTGGACTTCAGAGTGCAACATATGGAAAGCTCACACTGGGCATGCTCGCACACTTTGATAAATGAGGCATATGTCAGACAACATGCCATGGAAAGGCTGAACTGGGCATGCTCACACACTTAGGCCATATCTCCGTGTAGCAGTTGGCCACACATATCTGGTATTTGTACGTGTCAGTCCAGAAACCAACCACAACACAGCAATCAGCCCAGTGCACACAGTAAATGACCACAGAGACATAAGTGATATAGTGGATCGCCGTCATATGCAAACATCTGCCACAGATACACAAGTTGGTCATAGGAACAGGGAATGCTATGGCAATAAAGACCTGCAAACAGTAGAACAGCACAACAAATATTGTGCATCCGACAATTGAACATACGGCTGTAGAGGTCAATACTAGGCTTCTTGCCCCAGGGAATGACAGCTCAGCCAGAGTGTGCTTGGCATCTGCATCCCCAGGATAGTAGGCTACCGTGCCACTGTAAAGTAGGTCACAGAAGGCAACATGTGAGGCTAGGGAGCTGTGCCTCTGTCAAGCAGGGGCACCGTGGAGGTCTCAGGGATTGAATGTGCTAAGCCACAGCCATGTTGTAGGTGTGTGCTGTGAGAGGGTTGCTGAGGATCTCTGACAGTAGGTGTCCGTCAATAACAGACTGAGGGGAGCCCTATCTGCATTCTCTGGACGATTCCACTGTCAACACTGTGTTGTAATGAGTATGTGAGAATGAAGTGCCATGCTGGAACTGTCCACAGATGTCCTCCCTCTGTGGGCTACAGCTCTGCAATGTATTAGGTCACTCTGTCTGTTGAACGGTGCATATATGGCTGGTGTACAGCTGACAGGTGTCTTGTTGTGGAGCAGTCATGGGTATATGTGGGATAGCATGACCAATGCAAACTGTACACATGCTCATAGGATGCAATTGTCAAGGATTATGCTGAGTGGCCAGTATAGTCCTCCAGCATGGGTCCTCTGAAGTCATCCACCCCAGTCTACACAAGTGTAGAGTCTGCTTGTGCTAAACACAGTTTGTGTGCAGTGACAACCTTGCCTGGGGTTGGAGATGAGATATGGATGTCCAGGAAAAGGTGGGTATGGTCAGATATCGACAATGGTGGTCTACCTCTGGTGTGGAACAGTGAGTACCCATGTTGCAGATGGACAGGTGCAATATGTATTCACCCATGTGGCTGTGGTGTGTGGTTCTGCCATAGCACATGGACCCACAAATTGTAGTGGCTGTAGGGTAAAGTGGTAGAGGCCTGAGTAGTTCTCACACACAATATGCCGGTACCTGATGTTAACAACTGGAATGGTGTATGTGAATACCTGCATATCCTGGCACTGTTCCCAGGGAAGCTAAGTGTGTGTCCTGGATATTGGTGTGGTGTTCTGGACTGGTTGTGTTGTGTGTTACAGGTCCTGTGGTCCCAAAGCATGGTATAGAGCATAACCTGCCAGTGCGATGTGCATATCTGACCCTGACGTAGGTGGCTGCAAATGCATATATATGCTATCCCCCACCTGACAGGTAGTACTACATCTAAATACCTCTGTAGAAATAAAGATGTCAGCACCCTAGAAATACTACAGATGCAGAACAGATGCCCAGTAATTCGGACAGTGCTCTCTGCTAATGCGTCTCCCTCAAGTGTCATAACATAGTTAGGTAGGCATTCGAATCCTGCAAATGCTCTGTGTGTGTGTGTGGGTGAGTGGGGTTTGTGTGTGTGAAAGGCTGTGAGAGGGAAATGTCCCTTTTGGCAACTGGGAAAACACACTACAGGATGCACACTCCCCTTTCTAAACACAGATGATGTCAGCACCCTATAAGTACAACAGGAGAAGAGAAGCCTCCCAGTAATGCGAATAGCGCACTCTGCTAATGTGTCTGTCTCGAGTGTCATAACATAGTTAGGTAGTGGTTTGAATCCTGCAAGTGTGTGTGTTTGGATGAGGGGGAGTTACTGTATTTGTGTGAAAGAAATCCCCCCTTTTGGCAACTGGGAGAACACACTACAGGATGCACACTCCCCTTTCTAAACACAGATGATGTCAGCACCCTATAAGTACAGCAAGAGAAGAGAAACCTCCCAGTAATGTGAATAGCGTGCTCTGCTAATGCGTCTGTCTCGAGTGCCATAACATAGTTAGGTAGTGGTTTGAATCCTCCAAGTGTGTGTGTTTGGATGAGGGGGGTTAGTGTGTGTGTGCAAATATATGTGTGAGAGAAATTTCCCTTTTGGCAACTGGGAGAACACACTACAGGATGCACACTCCCCTTTCTAAACACAGATGATGTCAGCACCCTGCAAGTACAGCAGGAGAAGGGAAGCCTCCCAGTAATGCGAATAACGTGCTCTGCTAATGCATCCGTCTTAAGTGTCGTAACATAGGTAAGTAGTGGTTTGAATCCTGCAAATGGCAAGTGTGTGTGTTTTGATGAGGGGGGTTACTGTGTGTGTGCAAATTTGTGTGAGGGAAATGTCCCTTTTGGCAACTGGGAGAACACACTACAGGATGCACACTCCCCTTTCTAAACACAGATGATGTCAGCACCCTATAAGTACAGCAGGAGAAGAGAAGCCTCCCAGTAATGTGAATAGCGCACTCTGCTAATGTGTCTCTCCTGAGTATCGTAATGTAGTTAGGTAGGAGTTTAAAACCTGTAAATGGCATGTGTGTGTGTTTGGATGTGGGGAGTTTGTGTCTGTGCATTTCCGTATGAAAAACATGTTAGTCTTGGCAATCAGGAGATCACACTACCTGATGCACATTACCCTTTCAAAATACTGATGTTGTCAGCACCCTATAAGTATAGCCAGAGAAGAGAAACTATCTAGTAAACCGAATAGTGCGCTAATAATCTCTCTCACGTGTCATGACTTAGTTAGGTAGGGGAATGAATCCTGCAAATCACAAGTGTGCATGTGTGTGGGGGTAGTAGGGTGTGTGTAAGTGCAAGTGTCAGAGAACATATCCTTTTGGCAAATACTACAATACACCAGATGCTGCATACTCCCCCAGTAAACACAGGGGATGTCACCACACTATCAGCGCAGCCAAACAGGGCTAGTTGGCTAGTAATGCCAATAGTGTGCTCTGCTACTGTGTCTATTACCATTGTCAGAGTACAGATAGGTATGTTTTGGTAACCCACAACTGTCACGTGTGGTTGTCACACAGTATGACCTTGTGTGGGTGTTTGTACATAACAATGCATGCCATTGCCTAAACCAGCAATGGCATTGCACATGATGTATGTGTGTGACACATACACATAAATACCTGTGACCTGCAGTAGTTACCATGTCTGACACATGCCTTGAGTGGATAAATGGTATTTGCAATGTATACCAATATGACTGTGTCTTACTGTGCAGGGTCCGCACGTGGTATGTCTCTATACAGTGTGGGTGTCTATGGTGAAAGACCTACAGCAGGGGATACACATCTGGTCTGGGCCATATAGTGTACATGTAGTCGATGTACAGGTGCTGCATGTTCCCACCTGTTGTGGTAGTGGTAACATGTCATTCCACTGCAATTCAGTGACCACATGCTGTGAACCCTTCAACTAGTGTGTTGTAGCTACAGTAATGCTCACACACAATGTTTGGCTGGATGCAGTCCGGCCATATAAACACAGTTCTTGAGACTGTCATATTGCCAATGTTGTTATGGAGGATAGGTGGTCTTCCTGTGTATGGGAGGGTTGTGTGTGCCAGGCTATGAACCAGATGGCAGTCCGACACACTGTTAGCTGCACATGAGTAGGCCCTGATGGTTTGTGCTGTGCCAACAACCTGGAGGTGTGTGTATCTGTGTTACCTTGGGATACCACCCCTATCCATGTGTGTTACATGTGTAGGGGACGACAGGCATGGTATGGGGCATAACCTGTCAGTGATGGGTAACACCTGTGAGCCATGAATCATGAATCTGGTACTGCACAGACATTGCAGTTCACCGTGCTGAGGGCAGTGTCTGGTGCATGCATCTTCCAGTGTACACTGCTGTTGTTGTGTAGCAGCACTGTTAGTGTCCTAACCTGTGTGATACCCACGGAGGTCGCTATGTAAACCATGTCCTGCAGCATAAGGCAGTATGTGTGTACCAAGGAGCTTTGCCATTATACATCGGGCCATGGGTGTCACGTGCAAGATGACCCGTGCACATCATTGTGGCTTCCCTAGCATGTAAGCACACGTTGACAGCCAGTGGATACCCTATGAATGACAGTGGAGACTGGGTATAATGAAGACATACAACACCCTTCCCACATATAGTGGTAGAATACCTGGTGAGGGTATGTTGGCAACCAACATCAGGCTCATACTGGCCTGTGCCACATGCTGAGAGATCCATTCTATGTTCCCTATCATGTAGTCCAGGGAGGTATGTCTCAGGCAGCCATACTGGCATGGTCAATGAGTGAGTCATATCTGTCCATGCCTCTGACTGACCTGTATGCATGTGTGCTGTGGTGGACTATAGTGCCCCTGGGGCATATCACTGTGACCTTCACCAGATACAGCCTGTTGAGCGGGACCCCAGTGCAGCACACAAGACAGGTACCTGACATGTCTGTAGCAGGTGTGTTGTGTAGCCCTACAGGCTGTGAGTGTGTGGCACAGGGGATGTGCGTGCCATGTGTGGCATGTGCTCTGTTCCAACGGAACATATGCCTGTGTGCCAGCTGCGGAGGTGTGTGATGCCCAGGCAGGCTGCTATTCTGAGTCCCCACGTATGCCCCAGTGTGTTCAGCATGCTGTCAGTGCGTGTCAATGTCTGACTTGTATTGTAGTGACTGTAATATATTTTTTTTATTTATTTATTTATCCTACATTTGTTGACTGGGATAGTCCGACTGGATGCATGTCCATTTCCAGGGGAGGCCCGTGGAGACAAGCTACGAGGGTAGCAGATACAGCATTACATAATACTAGCATTACATATTACAAACAGATTATTTACAGAGATTACATAAGTAAGCAAGTCAAACATGTTCCACAGGTTAATGTTAGTCCTGAGCACAAGTCAGGATTAAATTAAAATTACACAGTAAAGTGGTTTACAGATTTTACACATTCGAGTTAGCCAGGCTTGATACATTGACATAGCCAGTTAAGTGACAAATGTTGCTTGAGTCTACTGTTAAATTGACCTAAGGTGGACAGTAGGGTAATATCAGCTGGAAGGGAGTTCCAGGATCGACTTACAGGGTTTGCAAAGAGAGAATCACCGGCTGTGTTATTAAACTTGCTAGTCTGAAGTAATAATTTGTTAGAGGATCGAAGCGGTCTAGGATTGTTATAGGGGGTGATAATATTTGAAGTGCAGGAGTATTGTCTGGATTATAGAGGATTTTATAGGCCATAATCAGTTGGTTATACTGTATTAGGCTGGGTATTGCAAGCCAACCAAGCTGATTTAGATTGATGCAATGATGTGTCCTAAAAGGCAGCCCAGTGGCAAACCTGGCAATGTGGTTGTAGCAAATTGAGTGTTTGTTAAGGACAGTCTTGTTCATATTTGAGAGTAGAGGGGATGCATACAGAAGGGTTGAAACAAGGTGTGAGCGAGCTATGGCACCTTTAGCTGGAGGGACTAGGAAGGCTTTAATTCTGTAAAGTGACCCTAGTTTTCTATTGATGGCTTTGATAATCTGGTTAACATGTAGGTCACATTTGAGATTATTGTCTATGATGATACCTAATAGTTTCGGAGATGGGTCAGGGGAGATTATTGTGCCATCAGTTGATGTTATGGTAACGGTGAAAGTGGTAGACCTACGTGTTGGTGAAATAACAGCAGTTTAGTTTATTTGGGATTTAGGATCAGACGATGTTCAGAAAGCCAGTTTTCTATTGTATTAAAGGTGGTCTGGGTAGCCGACCATAACTCTACTGGAGATGTGGCTGAGCAGATCAGACTAGCGTCTTCAGCATATTGGATACAGCTGACTTTTGGGATGACAGTATAAAGGTCGTTAATGAAGATGGAGAACAGCAAGGGCTCTAGTATAGAGCCTTGAGGTACTCTGAGGTTGTTAGGTAGAAGGTTAGAGAGTATGTTCTGCCAGAGGTCAGCCTGCTGTCGACCATGCAGGTAGGATTGAAACCATTGGAAGGCTCCAGTATCTAGACAGTGTTTGCAGGGTGTGGAGTACAAGTTGGTGATCAACCATATCATATGCCTTGGAAATATCCAAAAAGAGGGCTGAGGATATATAATTAGTGTTGCAAGTATGGTTTATGGTGTTAGTAAAGGCTAGGAGGCCTGAAGTAGTGCTGTGATGAGGACGTAAGCCATGCTGAGTGTCTGCCATAATGCGATTTTGGATTAGGTGGTGCATGAATTGTCTATGATGAAAGTTTCCATAATCTTTGCAAGTGGAGAGAGTATAGCTATTGGCCTATAATTGGAGACTTCAGTAGAGCTGCCTCCTTTGTGAAGTGGGATTACATATGACATTTTCCAGATGGTGGGAAAGTTAGATTCTAACATGGTTCCTTTGATTACCTTTGAGACGGGGTAAGCAATAGCATCATCTGGTTTTGATAGGTACTCGGCAGGGAGTTGATCAGCAGAAAGTGTAGTGGGTTTCACTGTTTCAATCAAGGTACGGAGAAGTGAAGTGGTGACTGATTGACAGCTGAACGCAAGTAGTTTTCTAGGGGTGCTACTTTCAGGACCAGGGGAGCTAGGAGGTAGATGGCTAGCTAGGGCCTGAAATGTCTCAGTAAAGAACTGGTCAAAACTATTAGGAACATCTTCAGGGGTATTATCAATAGTAGCAGCAGGGATTGGGGTTGACGTTTGTCCAGGATGTAGTACATATGACATGCCACCTGACAGGGTATGGCATTACTGGGTTCAGAGAGACCAGTCCCCAGATTGGCTGTGTGGTGGCATCCCACACATGTGTTGTACGTTCCTGGCCAAGGGTGATGGCTGACTGCATACATGTGGCAGCTGTGACATTGACACATGACTCACATAAACCAAAAATGGACCATAGAGGCGATTCACAGGTTACCTTTGCACATGCTACCCTAGTAGTGTGATTGCCATGGTGAGTACCAACACATAGGGCCAATGGGGAACAACATACTGAAGGCGTGTATGTGTGGGTGTACCGCTACTGTTTCATAGCACTGACATATATGACTGCACACGTGGGTAAATGCCTGGTAAGACGTGTGCAATGTGTCACAGGCAACGTACATGCGTACAGGACAGACAGTGACGTTCTGTCATGTGTAAAGTTGACATACATCGCATAACTATGCAGATGTCACTAGACGTCTACAGAAGCACTGTAACTCTGCATTGCAGGTGTAAGCAGTGTTCCAGGGAACCCCAAGCGAACATGCATGCAAACAAAGCTACTGTAAACAGGGCTGGAAGTAGTGCATTATACAACAAAGAAGGGGTAACAATAACAGTAAGTAACAATGCAAATATGTAGGCACTATCAACATGTACCCAGGAATATGCAGCGCAGATGCCCATGGTAGAACTGATATTATGTCATACTTATTTGTGATCTGGATTACACTGGTACTGCACACATATCTACATGTGCCAACATCCACATGGCATAGTCGTTGTGGGCAACTTGACACCATTACTGTACATGTCCACCATTGCATAGCACTACTTGCGTTAGCTTTCCCCCTGTGCTACCCATGTATGCGGCTATCTGTTGACAACCTTACCACCGGCATGCAATTATGTGCAGCTGTTATACTTTGGTATGTACTATGGGTGCAGATAACAATTCAGGACATTCATACAGTTACTGCAGCAGGCATCCTGGGATAAACACACAGTCATAGCAGCACACTGTACTGTTACCAACATGATACTACTAATACACTTCTATGTAGTCACCCTGTGCATCAGCAACGTGTTTACCTGTTCCCGCAATGATGTTGGAGATTGCAGGAGGTGGCACAGTGTCATCATATGCACAGGGTGTGGATTAGGTATGCCTGAGTCAGCCACTGATACCACCAATTGACATGTGTGTGTATGTGTGTTGGTGAGTTGCAGCAGTACAGGGTGGGGCAGTGTTGGTGCAGTGTGTGCGTGTATGTGGTTGCCCTAGGTGTTAACATTTCGCATGTGTGTATGCACGCACACAGTTCCACCTCATGGCTGCCATATACAGGGTTTTGTGGACAGCCACAGACTGCACCTGGCAGGCCATACAGATCAGTGTCTGTGTGCACGGACATGGTACCTGTGCCTGGCAGGGGTGCTACAGACCGTATCCAGTACAAAGCCAGACTGGGTACTGTCATCAGAACTGGGAGTGTGTTGACTGGACACAAGTCCCTGTAGGGACTGTCCAGAGCCACGTGCACATGGTCTCCTGGGGCGTTCCGATGACAGCACAGACCCAGCATTGCTGGGGCTGCTACTGGCACTATGGGGGCGTGTGCGAGCCTGTTGTCATTCACACCGACTGCCAGCTGCTGCTGCTGCCAGTATACGGCCACGTCAATGCCGCAAACACCCACCATTGCAATGGCTCATGGACATCTGGTTGTGGAACTGCTGTAATATGTCCCCACAATGTCTGTCTATGACATCGGTGAAGTTACGGATAGCATCCGCAATGTCACACATACTGTCTGTCATGGCTGTGCGACATGCTCTCAGCTCCCTCAGACCCTGTCTGGTGTACCTTTCCATATGTGACTGTGCCTGCATGACAGTCCGAAACATAGCTGAGGTTGACAGACTTCTTTGGGCACGTCGGCCAGAGGCAGTACACCCACGGATGCTCCCACAAGAACCCATGGGCAACTGTCTGTGTGGTACCATCGGAGGACCCTGCCTTTGGCTGCTGTGTGGGGATGCATGTGCCACAGGTACCACATTACCCTGGTCTATGCCCACTGTATCCTGTCCATCACCTAGGGACAATGGTGACAAAGGATGTACAGGCAGGATGACTGTGCGCAATGATGGGGTTGACAGCTGTGTACTGTCAATTGGCTGACCAATGGCAGACCCTAACACACCTTCCTGTACCATTACACAAATATCATCATTACCAGTAGCCGTGGCACAGGATTCAGGTTCCCTGCTGCAGGTCACCAGAGCAGCCCCAGAACCTGTGGGAGGAAGACAGGAAACGCAGTTTACAGTCTCCAGACATTGTTACCAGTGATGCACTTATACACACATGCACACATGCACACATGGACACATGCACACATGCACACATGGACACAGGCACACATGCACACATGGACACAGGCACACATGCAGACATGCACACGTGGACACATGCACACAGGCAGACATGCACACATGCACACAGGCACACATGCACACATGCAGACATGCCCACATGGACACATGCACACGTGGACACATGCACACATGCACACGTGGACCCATGCACACATGGACACATGCACACGTGGTCACATGCACACATGCACACGTGGTTATGTGTACACATGCACACATGCACACGTGGACACAGGCACACATGCATACAGGCACACATGCACACACAAACACGTGGACACAGGCACACATGCACGGATGCACATGTGGACACAGGCACACCTGCACACATGCACACATGCTCACATGCACACATGCACACCCCGCAGTATACACACAGAGCACTACTGAGTTACACTACTGTTACTAGCATTATCAGGACTATTATAGGTTATGTTAAACACACTCACCAGCATGGATGGCCTGTCTTGCTGTAACCCTGGAGGGACCTGCAGAAATGATGAGATTAATGTCAGTGGGCACAACTGTGCCATTGATATTGCATATGATACAGTGTACAGAACAGTCAAGTGTACATATGGCATATTACCTGCACGCTCCATGTCGTGCTGCTGTGTGGAACCAGTCTCCATCATAATGCAGGTGTACTGCTGTTGGTGTTCCGGGGCTGGAGCCACAACACTTAGGAGTAGCCCCTACAGTCTGGTGAGGAGGGATGTGTGGCCACCCCACCTCCTGTAGCGACCTGTTGCCTGTGGATATCTGATGCACGCTGCCGGACACTTCAGATTAAATCACTGCAGTGATGCCGTACCTGCTCATATGTCCTGTTATGCGTGCCAATATAATTTACCCTACGGACAAGGTCTTGCCACAGTGCGGCCCTCTCCTGCTGATTCTGACTGGTGCGGGAAAACAGGATGTCATACTCCCACACCAGGCTCTGGTGGATCTCCTCATCTTCCACCACAGAGTAGGTGGGGTTACGCTGTCACGCCATCTCCCTGGAAGAGAACACAAACAGGATATCAGCAGACCATGTCAGCAATATATGGCACACATACTATACATGATACTCATGTGTAGTGATATACTACTACTCCCATATGTTGCATGTGTGTGTGTCATGGTGGATACACAGGTACATGGCACAGATATCAGTGCTCAGCCAACACCTGTGCAACAATACCTGCCACATTCCACACAACATAGTAGCATGCCCCATCGGTCAGCACACACTGACAGGTGCAATGCACAACCTCACTCTGGGGGTTCATCCCAAGGTACTGTATGTGGGACACCGTCCACTACTGTGATGTGGACAGAAGTTACTCGGCCTGGATATACATATCCCACCACCACCACCAGCACAGTAGACTACTTTGATATGTATGTGATTAGACAGTTATTCACTTGCTGGGACTGAGATGGTATCCATGCAGCACACTGGGCCAGTGGAAGCCAGAAGCCACACTGCTGACCCCTTTGCAAATGCTTACCACGGATATGCCACAGATTGCATGGAACTTGCACACACATTTCTAACCCAGACCCTATGCACAAAGGTTAGGCATCCTGTCCGGTGGACCTCAGACAGATGCAGATTGTATAACAATAGCAGGAGGCTACTGCAGGACAGAGCACATTCACATTAAGGGAAGGCATCTGTGGTCAGTACTGGTACTACGCTATGGTCCGTCATAACAATGGCCACGGCCTACTCTGGGAGGGAAATGGACACAAACACTATGGATGACCACAAGGCCTTCTTCAGTTATGTTACACATATGGACCACATGCCTCAGATATGCTCTGTGTTAATACACACCTACTTAACATTCACCAAACACACGGATATTGGCAGCAATCTTGCAGACATGTTCGGTGCACATATCCCCCCTCCTTCTCCCCCACCAGTTGAAATATTTATCACAGCTGGATGTAACCTCCCTATCATCTCACATGTCCAGGTGAGGGCCGCCCTCAGCAGAGAAGAACACACAGCATCACTGTGACCTCGTGGTATCCCTGGATGTGTGCTACCGGCCCTCTGAGAGGACATACAACCGCATATAACACTGATAATTTATCTTGGCTGTACTACAGGATATGTACCTGGACAGTGGCATACAGCAACAGTGGTCCCACACCACTAAGGGGGCACCTCGACTGACCCTGGGAATTACCACATCATATGCATAACAGGCCTGGTCTGCTAAGCTATGGAATTATGCAGTATGGGATGCATATGCAGTGATATCGGGTACCTGCAGACACTTGTTCCCAGCCAGTGTGCCTTTGGGATGGGCTGATCCTGCCTTTTGAACTTGGCTGACCTTTCAAAGCAGTCACTACAGCCATTGCTGGGCCAACGCACAGACAACTGCTGCCAGGATCATGGCCTAAGACTGATTGACATTTAATGTATGGTCATCCCCTTTTGGTGGAACTACGTACACACAACATATCACATGGACATACCTATGGATACAGACCTATGACACATTTGGAGGGTTCACAGTATGCACACTATTAACCTGCTACTTTGCATTACCTGTGTTTGTCACAGCTGGTTGCGTTACCACTGCTTCTGCTTGCTGCTGCTACTGTCAGTGCTGACAGCTTCGGGTGACAGAGTCACAGTGTATATTTTTTTTTTTTTTTTCTCTCTCTCTCTCTCTCTCTCACTTCTCACTCTCCCTCTGTCTGCTTATAGACAATGCAATGAATGTATTGCATGTGGGGAGTGTTAGCACTGGATGCTTTTGTAGGTATCTGCATAGGTCCATGTGATGGCCTCTGCACCAATTATAAGCCAGCATTTGCTAATTGCATACAGCCAGTTGTGTACTGATTGCAGTTCTCACTGTGATTTCAGGTCAGTGCTATAAAAGGGTATTTGGGATAGGCATTGCCCTTTCAGATTGTGAGGGCGGGGACCATGCTGGTATGCTGTGGACAGTGTTCTGTGAGTGTAAAGGTTAGTATCTCTCTCATGATTCAGGCTGTGTTGTATATTCACATTTATCCTTTCCTCTCTCATGTTCCCTGTAGCAAGTGTGTATGCACAATGACTCCTACAGCTATATATAGATATATATTTATATATATATATATATGTACATATACATACATTTATATATGTACTTTAACTGACCTTATTATCTCCAAGCTACCAACTAGCATGGCTGTTTCTGTTCACACACTACTATTATGGAAATCCAGTAGTTTTGACAGTAATTTTAAATGACATGCTTTGTGTACTACACATCCTATATTCCCTTTACATTCATACCTACTATTACATGTTATATTTATTTTAGCACAATGTTTTTGTATAAGAGTCATGGCTTAGTGGTAGGTCGTACAGATTAGTGTTTCCAAGGTCCTGGGTTCGGGACTGACAGTGGAATTTTATTTTGCTTTTGAACTGAGTACAGGACCTGTCAATCAAAGTGACTAAGGCACTTTTAAGCAGTTGTAACCGGGTTAGCGCTGGTTTGCACGGAGCTCACGCATGCGCACTGGCGGTTAGCTCCGCGCACACACGTGCACACCCACGCACACCCACTTACAATCGCTTAACGGTGCTTACTCTTGCACACACCCACGCTATTTTCTTTGAAAGAAAAGAAAATGGGGAGACAGGAAAGTGGTGAAAAAGGGGTCACAAAGAGGGTAAGACAGTAGGGAAACAAGCTTGGGATGTGCAGGAGGGATGTAGGTAAGGCCCATAGCTGCCCATTTCTTCATCAGCAACAGCTGTGCATATGTATGTAATTTGGTGTGACATTTGAAACCTTCCTCCCCTGAGAGAGGTGTCAGGACAACAATAATACTTGTTGTACAGCCAATTGTATTTGATAGGTTTCATGTCCAGCAGACATGTGTGCGGAATGGGCAGCTATGTATGGGGCGTACTTTTTTTGTGGGTACAGAGTGCCCTTTTTTTTTTTTTTTTTTTTCAGGTGAGAGTGGTATGTCAGGTGAAGGAAGTCGGTACAGCTGGGGAGGTAGGATGGGTAGGTAAACAGACAAGACAAACAAGACGCATACAGGGGCGGTGTATGACACGTGTGGGGGGGTTACACAATTGACGGGGACGGAGGTTTGGATATCCAGAGCCCATGAGCCCACAGATGGCAACAGTGGAACTGATATCCCCACCCATAGGCAGTTGCCACTGTTCCTTCACTGCCCAGGACGGGGCTGTGCTGGGGGCTGTGTAGGCTGGGCAACAGGCATGTCCATTAGTTGCGCCACCCGTGCCTCGAGCTGGCGGAGGGGCTCGAGAACAGAGTCCCGAATCTCCCTACGCACCACAGTCCGAACACTACGGAGGGTGAGTGGTGGTTCTCCTCCGGCCACACTTGCAGAGGGGGGGGCCGAGCCCCATCCCCTGCAGCGCTTCCACCCACAGGTGGCACAGGGCCACCAGAGGAGGGTCCAGACTCAGCACTAGTGCCAGGTGCACTCGCCAGCTGAGGTGGAAGAGGTGGGTCCGCTGGAACCCGCCTTCCCTGTCGTTCTATGTTTTGCATTATCTCATGACAGTTTGGGTTAGTGACATATAATACCATTCACAATTAGTTGTAACAGCATGCATTAGTATTCCCATTAACCAAACACCCAGATATTCACACCATTGAACAGCGTGCATAACACATGCATAATTTGAACAGAAATACACAGTTCAACAACATGCAAGGTTAATTGATGGCAACAGGCCATCAGGTGTGGATGTATGAACAGGGCAGATGCATCAACGGACATGCAAATATATATGACCCAACAGGACAAACGTCCAGGGGTGTTAATTGTGATTGCACATACCATTTTCACGTGGAATGGGTTATATGTGGTTATAGGGTGGGGTAAAGAAAGTAATATTAACACCTTCGAATAACAATACATATGCTGTACATTTCTAATAGCTACAGTTATATACACACTACTGTTCTAACTACAGTTTCCTATATGATAACTATTTCAACTTGGTGATAGGACTGTTACTGCAACATCAATATACATTTTATTGTTCTTCATACACATTCATATCTAGCTTTGCTCAGCTACATCATCCTGCTACATTTGCTTTATATAGCTGTTGACAAGTGTGGATTTTTGGTATATCAGACAATCATCCTATCTGCATATTGCAGACTGAGAGCAACATATCCAGATTTTGTGATACACATTCCAGATGCAGCAACACTTTGAACAGATTTCGCTGTTTGGTTTTGAATCTCACATGCATTTCATTCTGTCTTGACTGCAGTATACTTTATTCAGGGGTTATTACTACTGTATTGCTGGATTCATGACACTTTCTCACACTCTCTCACTTGCTTTCATTTTACTATTCAGGATGGTACTTACTTCTAGGCTTTATTGACATGTTTTACCTGTAGTTACTACAATCCTTTCCAGCAGTCTCACTTCTGTCATGTTTCAGTATTTCCACAGGGATATATTTCACATGTGATTTCATCATCTTCTGCAGCTATACTTTTCAGCCTGCTGCAGGTTGTGTACTATTTTCTTACAGGTAGGACATTTTTATTTCAGAATATATGTCAGACAGTTTCATTTTTCGGTTTAACTTACAGGCTGAAACACACTTTTGTAATCAAGCAATACTTGCAGACACTTTCACACTGTTACTTGCACATTTTATTCCTTACTGACTACACTGCACTCTTTTGCTGACTTTCATACTTTTATATTTCTTTACAGTTACTGGTAGTGGATTACTGACCTGCCTGGTGGCACAACCGCACCAGCCTATCGGCATAGGCTCTGCGGTTCGCAGAACGGACACCTGCAGCTGTAATATAAATGAAGTAATATTGGAATACACATCTCCATAATATCAGCTAGTTTAATTTCTTACATACATAATTAAATGTTACTTACTCAGTAGTGGGGCATTGGGTGTTTGCCGGGCCTCTTGGATCCAAAGGTTCAGTTGGTCCTGCTTGCGTCTCTTCAGGTCCGCATGGTGGTGATGGACCTGCTCACCAGTCCTTGGAATCCCTGTGGCACTGGTAAGATCATGAGCCAACCGGTCCCACGCCTCGGCCCTGTATACTCCCCAGAGGACCTGGCCCTGCATGAGTTGGGACTCATGATTATGGACTAGGAGCCAGACCATGTACCTGGACTCCTCAACACCTCACCTCTGTGCTTGAAAGCAACTACCCTCTCCTACTCCTGTCATTCTGCCTGCAGGTCAGTTCTACAATCGTTTATGCTGTGTATTCCTGCCTATGGGGCTTATATAGTCCGTTTTCCCCGCACATATCTGTGATTGGCCATTTTGGAATTGTATCAACTTTAGTAAACCTGCATTGTCATACTCCAGTTTGTATTCATTCCTATATATTAGCTATTATTGCATTTAAAGGTACTGCTGTCATGGCTTAGTGGTTCTGTACCTTGACTATAGTGTATAGTATCCTGGGTTCGAACCTGGCCACTGCTTTGTATTTTTCATGACTGTCTAGACATGCTGAGGGGTGTGTCTGTGTAAAGGCAGTTTTGATACGGCTTGCTCAACGTTGTCCGTCAGTTAGCTTGTTTGCATGGTGCGCAGCTCCGCGCAAATGGGGTACGCTGCTTTAAGCCTCATTTGGCTATCGGCATGCATATTACGCTCAGCTCAGTTAGAGGCACATAGATTTAGCGTGTTAGACCACTGCTCAGCTACGGGCACTCATTTTGCACCAGTTAAACCACTGCTCATCTACGGGCAGATGCACTCACTCTGTTAAACTGTAGCTCAGCTATGGGCACATCTGGCATTTTTTATTCTTTTGTTACCTCACATTTCTTCAATATAAATGGGCTATTTCATTACATTTTACATAAATTGTGGTTTTATGTGTACATATTTGTCAGGGACTTGTTTCCTGCTTATTTTGCTAATAAAAAAAATTGGTGTCGTGGGGGCTCGAACCATGAATGCCTGCTCTTCAGCCAACATCTCTACCGCTACGCTATTGCTTCCTGACTTATTTTGCATATTTAGTTCTTATATGCTTTCACACTGACTGCTAACTGCAGCTGCGCTACGGGCACGCCCGCTCAAACGAGCGCACTCATGGTTAAACATTTTTACAATTTAAAAAAATATATATAACATGTTTATTTATATGTTTTCTGTTCATAGTCTGTGGGGGCATGTGTTGTGTTCTGTTTATTCACATTTCCGTGGACTCTGTCACGGGTGTTTACTTTGGGAACTTTTCCTCTTCTGGGGGCGTGTCCGCTTACAGGGCTCAGCCTACGGACACGCCCCCTACTGTCTTACACGGACCGTGTTGGCCTTAAGTGTGATTCAGCATGCTCTCATGAATATGCAGAGCATGCTGACATCACTCCGTTTAACTGCAGCCTCCGTGTATGAGTTATAACTCTTACACGGAGGCTTTGTGAATCCTGCCCATTGACAAATCATACTTGCATCAGTGACATAACATTCTTGCATCAGTGACAAAATGCACTTGTATCTGTTTCAAACTTAAATTACATTTCTGTATTAAGTTTCATTTTATAATTGTAACTGAATCTTATCAGTAAATAGAAGTTTCTGAATAACACTCCTGGTGCCTTGACTTAAGATATGAACATTTCTTGACTTGGCCAGCATTCCAAACTACAGGGAGAATCCCCTATGGATAAACTCATTCATACTTGCACACATGCACATACATTTGCATTACTTTCATACAAGACAAAGCAAGGGCACTGTCTCACAGCCAAGACATGCTGAGATATGCGTTCACTTGTCAGCACTACTAAGGGGAAGGTAGACATTTTAAATGACAGTAGGGTTGCTCTGACAGATGTAGCAGCATTATCAATGCAAATTAATTTCTTTTCAAAATGCATAACCATGACATTTTAGCCTGATGCTATTTACAATTCTGGAAATTTTAACTTGCATACTGCACAAATCACTTTATTCATACCTGATGTCAGTACAATGAGGACATCCAGACTGCTACCAGTAGTGTTGCAGGATTTATACATATAATTTACACTCATTCGAAAACTGACTGACTGAATCTGCTAGATAACACTAGCCATATAATTGGCACATTTAATCTAGACTTAACCTGGCTTACTTTACACACATAATATCACAAGATGTTATTTATTTCTTTTGGCTATTTTTTTCTGATCTATGTCTATATCTCTCAGTCAGAGCAAAACATGATGTTTACTCAGGAAGAGCAACTACACTACACCAGTACCACCAAAAGGACCTCCAAAACGTTTAAAGAAAATTGTCTTGTTAACTTACTGGAGGGTCCAGGTGCTGTCTACATCTTCTCAGTCTCTGTTCGGGCTATCAAGTTCTGTTGTAGCAATGATAGTATTAAGAAATATCATCCTGACAGTATAAGAAAAGCAGTTGACATTTTATTTACCTAATAATCAACAACAATTCTATTTTCCTGTTTACAAACAGAATGAAAATTTGACCTTTTATGGTCAATTGTAACAGGCTGGGTTTCTGTTATCTTAAAATTTTCTGATTATTACAAAGATGCCACTTAATTTTCATTGGATATTCATAATTTTTCTAATACATGGCAAACATTTTATTTTTTATATCAAATGTTCTTAAAGTTTTGAACAGTTTGTCTTAGATAAGCTTTATCTAGAATAACAAATGTGTGATACACTTTGAAATGCATGTTTAGTAAAACAGTATATGATGACACATTTAGCATTGCAGAAAATGAATCTGCATCTAAAACAAGTTACACAGCATATATGTAAGCATGTGCAGTTATTAAAGAAATCAGGAAACTCGTATTTCAGCTCGACTGTGCAAATCACAAGTAAACATTGCTTATAGGTGATGTTAAACAATTAGCCTTTTATAAAAGGTGCATTCAGTGATACTAAAATAGCTACATTATTTTCTCTAGATCTAACAGTCCTTGGTCTACAAATTTGTATGATTACAATGTCACCTCCCAGCTAGACGTTGTCCCATTCGATTCTCAGCTAGAGCGTCTTCTGTGGAGACATGCATGAATGGGCATACCTTCGTTGAAAGTTATGTGTTAGGGCCAGCAACTCAGCACGTAAAAATCAACTGCCAATCATTAGCGGACCGGAGTTCCGCTGTGGTGACCCCTAACCGGGAAAAGCTGAAAGACACAACAACAATAGTGTTGTCTCCCACAGGTTACCATCCTTTTGGAACTGACTCCCACTTCATGTCAAACAAAGCACCTCATTGGCTCTGTTCAAATGCAATCTGGACGATTTGATGGGTAACCGTAAATTCACCCTAGGTGTTCCACGTGTCCCTCTTGGACATGGGCAATAGGTGCTGATTGTGAAAATAAGGGTAGAACTTGGCTAGGCTTATAAGGGCCCCAGGGCCATTAGCCTAGATGCTTCCTATCATCCCATGATCCTATGGGACATGCAACTCTGACCACTCGCATGTATTATAAAATTACTTTTTAAGTAATGATGGGATTTGAAAATATATTTCCACTACAAAGATTATGTTTTTACATTGCTGATGCAACCTGGAGTTATATAAAAGTAGGAGATAAACACAGTTTTTAAATGACTGATTCAGGCAAACAAGGAGAAACTGGACAATGATAGCTGTCTGTGTGTATGTGTGTGTGTGTATGTGTGTGTGTGTGTGTGTGTGTGTGTGTGTGTGTGTGTGTGTGTGTGTGTGTGTGTGTGTGTGTGTGTGTGTAACACAATACAGTGTGAGGAGATTACATTTTCATTTGCTGTACCCTTCAGTGTTCAGGCTGTTTTTCTATGGTATATATGATCTTTATATATTCACAGGAAGCTTCAAAGGTTATTAGAAAGTATGATCCATGTTGCTTGAAGGACCTTTTTCAATTGAAAGGATGTGTCACAAGTGAATTGCATGAACTGGAGAAGAATGTATCTAATAAAATGTTATCTAAGGCTAGGCATAAAGATTTGAAGCTTTGAAATAATCATTTTAATAATTAAGTTTTCCACTTTCCAAGAGTAGAATGACTTAGTGGCAGCAATTATTGAAAACTTGGAATATTATATATTATGTTAGATATTACATTGCTAATGTATATGGCATTTTGACTATGTCATGTAATGCTTGTTTCTTGAATTTCTGTTAATTAATATTGTGATCTGTTTGACAATGTGAGGTATTGCCAGCTATGCCAGGAGAAGTAGGGCATTGATTGTGTAACATATGCCAGCACAGCTAGCTAGAATTTTGTAAATAATTATATATTATTTGTATATCAAACTAATTTGTACAGATACTTGTGTTGAAAATGTATTTGTAAAATTGCTTGCATTAAAAATGTTTCAACAGTGTGTCCTGCTGGACAGAAAAGAAATATACATTTATATCAGACTGTACTGTTGCAAATAGGATACTGGAAGAGAACAGGGCAATTTCAGTCCAGCTAACCTTGTTGATAAGAGATGGTTTCTAGCTATGGTAATTCTAGATTCAGAGGTTAGAAATATTTTGCTATGATAGAGGGTTCCTAACTTTTTGTGGACTTTGGAGACAGTTAAGGATATATGTTTATTGTATTTTAGTTGTTGGTCTACTGTGAGACCAAGTAGTTTGGCCTCTGGGACTGGGGTGATGATGGTCTTATTGGCTGAGAATATGGAGAAGGTTAGGACCTTAGACTTTATTGGGTGGAACAGCATAAGTTGTGTTTTTTTGTGGGTTTAATATCAGTTGGGATTTATTTAGCCAACTTTCTATCTCTATGAAGGATTTGTGGGCTTTTTGTTGAAGTAATTGTATACTGGATGCAGAGCAGATCAGAGTTGTATCATCAGCCTATTGGACACTGTTGGCTTTTGAGGTAGCTAGGTACAGTTGGTTTGTGAAGATATTAAAGAGGAGTTGTCTGAGAACTGAACCTTGGGGTACGCCGAGTGTGACAGGTAGTGGGGGGATAGTGAGGCAAGCCATTTGACAGACTGAAGGCGGTTGTTTAGGTAACTAGTAAACCAGTGCAGGGTGGGATTGTTGAGGTTAGGTTCAGAGAGATAGATTAAGAGTTTATTGTGGGAGACTGTATCAAATGCTTTTAATAAGTCTAGAAAGGTGGCAGAAACTAGTTTGCCTTGGTTCCTGTATGAGTTTATGGTGTTGGTAAATTTTATAAGGGCAGTGGTGGTGCTATGGGATGGGCGGGATCTGTGTTGTGTATTGGAGAGTAGGTTGTTGGAGAGAAGGTGGGTGAGGAGTTGGTGGTGTATGCACTTTTCTACAATCTTTGATAGGGGTGATAGGATGGTAATGGGTCAGTAGTTGGGGAGGTCAGTAGTGGGGCCACCTTTGTGAAGGGGGATGATAAATGAGGTTTTCCACAAGGATGGGATGGTGTGTTCAGAGATGGATCTATTTATCTGTACAAAAATGAGGTAGGCTATGTACCTGATTTCACAGAGGGTTCTGGAGGACTTGGTTTGGACACTTTGCTGAGATCTCAACTCTATAGCTGTGTGACTGGAGATTCTTACTTTCTCTTAAGGGACATTGTGCTTGATGAAGAGACCTGATCTGGAAATACTGTGTGCATCTATTTTTGTTCCAAGTGAATGACCCTCTCCAATGTCAGTGATGAGAATTCAGGCTGCTTGATTACTGGCCCAGAGAGAGGACATCACAATCTATACTTCAATTCTGGGTCATCTAGTGGTATGATATCATATGGTTGGCCAACTTATTGTATAACCATAGCTTTAAGTAAAAGTTGTTTGACCCAGAGGTTATGGCTATTATTATAGTAGGTGGAATTCAGTCAGATACTATATGATGTAAACAGAGTGGCATAAAGGTGGTAAATATTCTGAAATACAGCTACAAGGTTGGCAGTTATTTACTGTACCAAATTAAAGTACCATCACTGAATTGCAGCTGGGGATATGGGGGCTATGAGCAATCTGTACTTTCTTGGGGGGGAATTCAAGTGACAACTGCAGTTTTTGTTATCAATGTATAACTATTTGGGCATAACTTTTTCTTCTTTACTGATTAAATTTGTTTCTGTTTTGTGTAGCTATGACTGGGTTTATAAGATTTATTTTAATGAATTATATATTTCAAATTTTAATATTATTTTTAACTTGAGGGTTCTATAACTCTACATTTGGGCTGGTTTGGTTGTTGGCAGTGGAGTTTTCAACACTGCACAGTTTAAATATGTGCACTGAATGTAGCAAAGGTGATTTTGTGTGTGTGTGTGTGTGTGTGTGTGTGTGTGTGTGTGTGTGTGTGTGTGTGTGTGTGTGTGTGTGTGTGTGTGTGTGTGTGTGTGTGTGTGTGTGTGTGTGTGTGTGTGTGTGTGTGTGTGTGTGTGTGCGTGTGCGTGTGTGTGTGTGTATGTGTGTGCATGTGTTGCCTTTTTAAGAAGATGAGCATTAAGACATGGTGGATTGCTTAAGGCATTACAGGAAGCCCACTTGGGTTTTCAAGGGTATGATGCATTAAGAAGAGGTTATTTCATCCTCAGGAAAAAATGACCCTAGTTATGTATGGGCTCATAAAGAACATCAAAGTATGTTGTGGAACTTAAGAAACAGACAGAAGTGGCTCATGTTTCACTGTATATATATATATATATATATATATATATATATATATATATATATATATAATCGTTTTTATAAATAGGAACTACATAAATAGAACTTCATAATAATTTGAGGAAGACATCAAGGTTTATGGAGCACCTGGAGATGCTTATGGCCAAATACAGTCAGTCATGTTAGACAAGTACAGGTTGCACTGAAGTATAATAAGACTTGTAAGAGTTGGGCATTATGTGGGTGTTGCCTCATTAGCATATCAATTATTGTACAAGTTTGTACATAACATGCCAGTTATTCTACTAGATTTAAATCTAGATCCTACATAGAGAACATCTTTATTAAAATGGAACAAATGTTTATGTTAAGTCAGCACATTGTTATCCAAATGTGACTCTGACCATGTATATTTAGAATGTTTTTGTGCAGTCTGGGTGGACTAAAGCTAGACAGGCATTGAGAGTTTCCTGTTGCGTATTTGCACATTGAAACATTTATTGAAAAGCTGAAGACTGTTAAATGTCAAACTGGATACATTCTAAAAGCCAGAAAATGATCATGTACTAGAATGGGATAGTTTACAGGAAGAAGTTAAGAAACACTTTAAGGTGTACACCGACCAACTGCAGAAAGGAAAGAAATAAAGATATTCTAAAAATAAAATGCTCTAAATCAGTGGAAGTTCAACGTAGATTATATAGTGGTGAAGACAATTTAGAGGAGGCAGATGATAAACTGAACTAGGAAACTAAAACAATGTCAGATCTTTAATATATGTTTTTGAAGCATGCCTTGAAATAGAAATGTTTCTATAATTTCCCAATATACAAAAGTCTAGCAATGAGACTGAGACAATGCAGATACTTAAGAATTATAGAGGATTTATGAAGACATACTAATAATAATTATTACAGGGATCCAGCAGAAATTACATTGTTATTTAATATTATTATAGAATGCTCTATGTAGACAGACTTTATGGAGAATAAGATAAAAGCATGCAAAACTGGATATATTAGGGTAACCACAGAACAGATATGGCAGTTAACCTGATCAGAATGAAAACATTCTAGAAAAAGTAATGGAAATAGGTTGCAGGAAGACACTAGGTGGTGCTGTTTTTTTTTTTTTTTGGTACCAAGAGTCTATTAGCATACACTGGTAGCATGTTTGGATAAGCTACCTGGTGTAGTTTTGGAAAAAAATAAGATATACCTCAGTCTTAGAAGAGGGCAATAGAAACAGTTTAGAGTAGGTATGCCAGCCATCTTCCTCATTCAAGCCTATTTTAGTGCTAAATCACAAATACAAGCTATAGCTATACTTGCAACACTGGCATATTATATACTTCAACTGATACAGAATAACCAATGTGAAATTGTCAGTAGCAGACAAATATTTGATGATATATTTTTTTAAATGGGATTATTAACAAAGCATTTCCAAGTGCAGAAAAGTACTTTAATGGCTGTAAGTTAGCAGCAGTGACAGCCTTTGATAGGGTAGAGTGGAACTATGTCAAAAAAGCTTCGCTTTCATTTGGATTTAAATTTAAATAGGTTGATTTGATCAGAGTAAATTATATAGGTTAAAAAGCAAAAGTGTAACTTCTTTTTAACTCATCAGTGTCGCTTTATTTAGAAAAAACAGACATGGCTGCCTGTTGGCCCTTTTCTGGTTGTTTCTATATTTGGAATCCTTAGCGGTAGGTATTACACTATCAAGGTTGCATATTTCATGATGAGGATGTGATTTCTTTTTATCTTTGGTGATGATAGTTTTCATTACTATGATTCATCCTGCTGAGGATGTACCTTATCGTCTTTGATGTTTGTATGGATTTGGAACTTTGGGGGGTTATATGAATTTGGGAGTGTTTTTGGGGTGGGGGTTAAATGGTCAATAAAACTGGTACTATGGCAGAAGCTTTGGTTAATAAGAAGCAGGAGGAAATAAAAAGTTGAAGAATGATTTTTAGAAGACATATGACTATAGGGGTAGAAAGTTCAGGCTTTACAATTTTTTTCTTCCCCTTTAACTGCATGTTTTCAAATTGTCTTGTAAATACCCTTTAACCTTTCAGAAGTTAGGTGAGAAGTAGATGAGAATGTGCTGAAAGACTTTTTTGAAGATGTTGGCAATTTTCATGTTTCTTGGTATACATTAACTTTATCTAAAGATGAGGGAGGTCTAAATGTGCTTGAACCTTACTGTTAACATGTTTGTTGCAACAGGTTTGTTAAGTTTTCCATTATAGGATTCTAAATTGTACAGACCCACATCTGTGACCAGTTTTAATACTGAATGAGTTGACAGGATTGCAGTATAGTCTTATGTTGGTACTTGGAAGAACTTTCTTATATTACGAAATAGGCATGGTGATGTTTAAAAATGTAATTATAAGCATAACCCTTTGAAATTGTTCATACCAGTCAGTTATATTAATGCTATACTGCCAAGGGAATTGGGACTGAAAAGAGTGAAGCAATGTTAAGGCAGGTGTTTCTCTGACAACAGTTGTGGTTTGCTGGTAGTTTAGTCTCAAGGTCAATGGGAATCTGATTTAAATAATGTGTTACAACTGCAATATAGAGCATCAGTGGTAACTGTAAGCTACCCTGCCCCCAAATTCCACCCACCCCAATACCTCTACACTTATACTTAGTGAGCCACTCCCACCACTTCCACTATCCAATCTGAACTACCCATCATACCCCCAAAATCCCTTCCCACATTTCACCCATTAAAGTAAGCCTACCCTTCAGAGTTTACTGCCAAACATTACCTATCCAGATAAACTGCCAAACAATTAACCTAAACCATAATCTCTTATTCAAATAAACTAACTTCCCAACTTAACTCACCCCTTACTACCATTCTAAAACCAACATAATGACCCTCAAGCCTCTGTCCCTACTTACTCAAATGATACTTCTAATTATTTTAACTTACCTAAACAATATAACCCAACCTACTAATGCAAACCACTCCCCCATTTCACACCAATACCCCATCCTCTACAAAGTACACATTTACTGTTACCCTTATATCTCCCAGTCTCTATCTGCCCCCTCAACGCTAGCATGCTCTTCCCCTATAGACTCCTACCAAACTCTAAAAACAATGTTCCCAACTACACTAGTCTAATGTCCACAAAACTCTCTAGCTGTATACTACACCCCAAACAAACCAAATACATAATCCATCATCATATCTCTATCCTTCTCTCCAGGGACATCCACCTATACCCAGGCCCCTCTATCACACTGAATCCAGCCCACCAACCCCACCCTCTCAAGCAACAGGCAAACCCCTCCATTTCTCAGCTCTAAATGTTCAGAGCCTATGTAACAAAATTCCAAACCTTCATGCCTGGCTTCTACATAACCAGCCGGATATTCTCTCCATCTCAGAAACCTAGCTTAAGCCCCACATAAAAGATTCTGAACTAACTCCTCCCAACTACCGCATTTTAAGGAATGACAGAACACAAAAAAGGGGGGTGGTGTAGCACTTCTTTACTCAGCATCCCTCTTAGTCACCCTCTATACCAAATCCTTTCCCAAATTTGGCAAGGCAGAAATGATACCAGCCCTACTCCACCTAAACAAGGATAAACTCATATTTGTTCTCTCCCTCTATATTCCCCCTGGAGACAATATCTCATTCCTTGAAGATATTCTTTCCTGGGACTCCACCAACATTACTCATGAAACCATAATCCTGGGGGGCATGAACATAAACTGGACCACAATCCAATCTCCCACTAACTTGCTCAATATTAACTTATATAACTTTAAGCAACTAATCACTTCCACTACCAGGCCTTCCTAGAACTCCATTACTGGAAGTACAATAGACTGGATTCTAGTATCCCATCCTACTTATATCTCTAATAGTGGTTTTCTTCCAGACCCACTAGCTGACCACTTCCCCACTTTTGCCTGCCATCCCCCCTCTTCCATACAACTAACTCACACCTATATTTCCACTCGCTGCCTAAAAAACTTCAATTCTGAAACTTTCTCAAATGCACTAAAAAGTACAAACTGGAACCCCTTAAAGACTCTTTCCCTAAATAATGCTCTCTCCTACTTTATCTCTACTTTCACAAACCTGCTCTACTCCTTTGCCCCTCTAAAAACAAAACTGGTTAACCAAAAACACCTTAGCTACTATGCAACTCCGTGACAAATCCTGGACATGTTGCCATAAAAATAAAACCACTATCACCCTTAAATATAAAACACTACAAAATAAAGTCAAAAAAAGTATTACCTCAGACCTCAAAGCCTATTTCTCCACTCTCCAAACCAATGACAACACCAATCCCAAACTATTTTGGAAAGGAATCTCATTTCTTCTCAACCTGGGAAAAAAAGAAAACCCTTCCCTAACCCAGATGCCTCTGACATGGACTTGGCCACTCAATTTAACTATTTTTTCATAGAGTCCATAAGCAAGCTAACATCATCCTTCACCAACACCTCTGTGACCCCTCCTCAGCCTACACCCATCCCCTCCTCCTCTAGCTTCCCTTGCCCCCAACCTCCACCCTTCTCTATCAATCCCATCTCTATATCCACCATAAAAAAAACTTCTCCTAAAATTAAAACCTGGTTCTAATGCCCCTGATGAAATTCTCTCCTACTTTCTAAAAGTAGCCGCAGAAGCCATTGCTCTCCCTATCAGCATACTAATTAATCAGTCTATTTCATATTTTTATAAACCTAGGTTCCTGCAGCTCTGGAAGAAAGCCTTTATTATTCCTGTACATAAAAGAGGTAATAATAATGACATTCCAAACATCCATCCTATTGCTATCTTACCCCTATTTCTAAGCTTCTTGAAAAATGTATCTATCAACAACTCTTACCCTGTCTCATCAACAACCAGCTTCTTACCTCCACACAGCATGGGTTTAGACCCAGTCATAGCACCTCCACTGCTCTCCTCTCCTTCCTTGAAACAATTAACAAAGCCCAAGATTCCAGCCATTTCATGCCCACACTTCTCGACCTCTCCAAGGCATTTGACACTATTTCCCACAACCTGCTTCTTAATAAACTCTTCAAACTAAACCTATCCCCTTCCTGTACTAAGAGGTTCTCCAGCTACCTCACAACCAGACAACAAGCAGTCAAATGGAATAAAACCACGTTACCCTTCCTTAATTCTCCCACAGGTGTCCCCCAAGGTTCCATTTTAGGCCACCTACTATTCAATATATTCATTAACGACTTCTACCAAGTCATTCCAAACTCCAGCCTCATCCAATATGCAGACGATTCTACCATTATCTGCTCCTCCCCTTCTATCCCCACTCTAAATAAGCTTACCCAAAGCACCGTTCTCCTCTACTGACCATAGCTCTTAATGCAAGCAAAACTAAACTTATGTTATTCACTGCCTCTAAAACCTCCTCGCTAGATAAACACTCATTCATAATCACCAGCAAAAACAATACTCCCCTAGAAATAGTTTCTGGCACTAAACTACTAGGAGTAGTCATAGATGATCATCTAAAATTCGACAAACATTTACAAGTAAATATCAAAAAACTCACAAAAACTTGGTATGCTATACCACCATAATCTTTAGATATCTCTCCTTCCACCAGGCTCATACTAGCCAATACTTATCCTATCCCATCCCTCCTATATGGTGCATCTATCCTCACCAACCTGCAATCCTCCCTCAAAACAAAACTCTTCTCTTTGCGCACAAGTACCTGCTTGGTTTTGTTTGATTTATTGCACTTTTTATGGTACAAGTGTGCTAATCCGATGGACTGTTAACTTTACACATTTCTTAAAACTCTTCTCTTGCTGTAATAAGATATCAAAATTTGTGGCAGGTCACAGAGTAATTCTCTTCAACTAAACTGGCTTAAGCTACCTAACCTCCTCACTTATACCCAACTCATCCAAGCACACAAACTCATTTACAACCCCTCTCTTTGTCCCTCCCTAGCCACTACCTTTGTAATGCATGAACCAGAATGACTTCTAAGATCTAATTCCCAAAAACTAATTAAATTGCACAAACCCACATGTCCAGCTTGGAATCATTTAATGTCCTTCTCTCTCTTGCACACCTCTGGAATTCTCTACCATCTCCTATCTGCATCACCGGTGGTCTCTCCTCATTTAAAACCTTGCTGCACTTATTCATAACTTCACAATCCTACCTAATCCTTCTAATACCACTTCCTACTCTCCTAGAACTAAATACACCATCACTGCCTCCTATAGTTCCACAGCTCTATTGAACTATTTTACCAACTACTTAATAGTTACCCTATGCTGCTACCTTTGTAAAAAAAGTGTTTTTTATTGCTGTTTAATGAACTATACTGATGTATTCTGTCATTAACCATTTCTTATCATGTTTACTTTGTATTCCTATACGATAATCTGTAATGTATATGTGCAATTTGTACTATGTATTTGTATTTTTCTGGAGCTTTTCTCCCCAGGACTCCATTGAAAATGGGTTCCTTGTGGCCCAGTGGACTATACTGGCAAACAAACTGCAAATAAATAAATAAAATCAATAAAAATGTGACTACATGATCGAGCTTGATGATTATGTGTCTCAGGCAGGTATGAGCCTAGCACTGAGCAGCATACTACCTTCACCAAGGATGATACCACATTACCAACAGAAAATGATTGATTTTAACAACTGGATTAGCTTCTGCTGTCAATCCAGGGAGATACAATATTTGACAGCCTGGGAGGAAATGGCTGACAGACCATGCTGCCTTGCCAGGGATAGTCTTCCTTACCTCCTCTAGGCTTTCAGATATTAGCAAAGAGCTTTTCAACCCCCATAGTGCCTTTTTTACACAATGCCAAACTGATAAATCTACTGACTTAACTGAACCTATAAAGGAATATCCGAAGGTGGCACTGCACAATGTTAGAAGTCTTAACAAGAAACTCCACTACCTGCAAGCCTTCCTCTCTCTCTCTGGATAGTGTAAGCATCTGTGCAGTAATGGAGACATGGTTTAAAGTCACTGAGAGTACCCCAGAAATGTAAGGTTATAATGCCTTTCACACCTTTAGGCCAGCTACTGCACAGGTGGGAACTGAAGGTGGAGAAATGTCAGTCTATATTAAGACTAACCTCACATCCAGACTAGTTAAAATGTATGACCCATTGGAACTCATACATGTGCAACTCACCATAAACAGAGTGCCGTACCATATCCTTGAAACATATATGCCCCCTTAATGTCACAGGAAACACATACTACCTATCTCAATGTAATAGAGTCCCTCATTAATACAATACAATATTCATGCGGGATCTCAACTCTCTCTCTATAGATTGGGAATCCTACACCACTTCTAATGCACAAGCCCAGTGATTCCTAAACTTAGTTAATATCAATGTCCTGGAACAGTTGGTGCAGTCTCCGATCAGGGTGCAAACATTCTTGACTTTATACTCATGAACATGGGGGTGGGGGGGTGGGCAGTGTTTCTCATCCACTGTAATATATTTACTCATCAGATCTGGCCATAAGGCAAACACCTTGGCTAAATTCCAAGTATCCCCAAACCCAGTCAACACCATAGAATATACTGAGCTATTTACAAAATTTCTGTACAGCCATATCAATAGCTGTATAGACCGAGCTGTGCCCACTCATATTAAGAATAAAACATCTCAAAAGACAAGCCCCTGTGGAATCACACTATCAACTGGTTATACAACAAAAGAAAAAAATGGTGGCCAAATGTAGGAGAAGCAAAGCCCTACATAATAAAAGCCCCCTGACCAATCTAAACAGGCAGCTAAGAGGGTTAATTAATACTTGAAAGGCTAAATTTGAAGAAAGAATAGCTTCTCAGGCAAAGGACAACCACAAAGCTTTCTACAGCTATGTCCATAACTTCAGAGAATATACACAACAATGTACAGGACTTATTGTAAATGACATCACCCTCTCTGAACTAGAGGCCACTACCAACCTTTTGGCTGACAGGTTCAGCTGAAATTTCTTCCTCCCCTACTCCCCCATCCCAGTAGTCCAAAATAAAATGCCACATAACACAATCCCTCCAACCATTACTAGAAAACAGGTCATTAATGCACTTTCCAAGGCTAAAAACACTGCATCAATGGGTCCCATAAGATCCTGGGATGTTTAATAAACAGTATGAAACATGACCTCTCTGGTCCACTTGAATTACTTTTCAGCTTTAGCCTTCAGTCAGGTTTTGCGCCCAAGGAATGGAAGATGGCTATAGTCATTCCTCTGCACAAAGGAGGTCCAACTACTGATACAGGTAACTACAGATCCATAAGTCTTATGAGCCTCATATGTAAGGTCACAGAAAGAATCATCATGGACATGATAAATGAGGACATAGATAACCTGAAATTGCTGGACCCATCACACATTGGCTTTTTTAAAGGAAGGTCATGCATATTAAATCTGGTGGATTTTTTTGAGAGGGTCACCAAAGCATTGGATGAAGGTAAGACTGTGCACACAGCTCACCTCGATCTGCCCAAGGCTTTTGATACAATACCCCACTTAAGCATTATAGGCAATCTCGGTAAATTAACTATAAACCATTTCATCACCCACTGGATAGCCAACTGGCTCATTGATAGGACCCAAGAGGTCAAAATAGGTGAGGCCACCTCCACCATGTGGCCAATCACTAGGGGAGACCCCAGGACTCAGTACCGGGCCCGCTCCTTTTCTGCATGTATTTCTCTGAAATGGAAGCAAATGCTGAAGGTTTATTGCTGACTAAGTTTGCAGATGATTGCAAGCTGGGGGTTATCATCAACTCCCCTGCAGAGACTAGCATTCTTCAAGAAGGTCTGTCTCTGACTAATAAATGGTGCCAAATCCATAGTCTTAAACACAATGCTAAGAAATGCATAATTGTACCTTTTGGGAAGTCAACCATCCCAGATAATTACCATGTTGTTAATACACCCCTAAGAGTTGACCCAGTGGTCCAGGATATACATACATACATACATACAAATGTTTCAAGCATGGGCATTAATGCCCTTCTAGCTTGCCAATATACCAAAACACTTGTTCCCATAATAAGTATCCAGGCTGTTCTTAAAAACATCTAAACTAGTACTTGCTTTAATTTATGTATTTATTTTATTTTTTATTTTACATTTGTTGACCAGGCTAGTCTAACTAGATATATGTCCATTTTCAGTAGAGGCCCATGGAGAAAAGCTCCATTTACATAGTTATACAAGATGTGAATGCTAAAATGGATCTATGTAATACCAAAACGACAAAAACAAAAATCAGACACAAAATGGGAGAACAGCTCTAATACAAAGGAGTACAAGGTAACAAGGATATAATGCATATACATGGATAAAATTCAGACAATTGATTAGCCTATAGAACTTTTACATAAGAATTTTGCTACAAGATACCAAAGTGAGACAGGCAGGGATTACATTAAAGGCTGTGTGTGTAAACAAGGTGTTAACAGAATGCCCTCAAAGAAGAGCATATCAGATATCACAGTAGTGGTTAGAAAGTAGTGTGAAGTAGTATTTTAGAGAAACAAAAAGAATATGAGATTTTATTTATACAAAAGCTAACATGCTTCTGAACTAAAGGAAGAAATATTGATAAAAAAAGGGAATGGAAATAGATGAATGTAGCCATGAAAGGTGGTAAGACTAGAGGACAGCTTATTAATCAGGATTAGTACATGGACATAGCCATTGGGATAAAAGGAAGGTTCTTAGTTGTTTCTTGAAAAGAGGTGTAGATGTAAGGGATGTAAGTTCATTAGGAAGTTTGTTCCAGGTGGTTCCAACAAAGTTAGTAAACAGGCAGTCACCATATTTATTGTTGGATTTAAGGGAGGCTACTAGTAACTTATTAGCTGAGCGTAGGGTTGTACGATTTTTATAAGGTCTAATAAGGTTAGTATAGGAGTGTTTGTGGGATGATATAAGATCTTATGGGTGATTGTAAGTTGCTGATGAAGAAACTGGTTTTGTAATTCCAGCCATCCTAGCTGTTTAAGGTTTTGGCAGTAGTGGGTTCGAAATGGGGAGCCAGTGGCAAATCTAGCGATGTTATTATATGAGGTTGCTAGTTTATTTAGATTGCTTTTGGACAGGTTAGAATAAATGGGAGAGGCATAGAGAAGGGTAGAGATAAGGTGTGTTTGGCTAATAGTAGTCCTAGCTGAGAGTGTAAGAAAGGGTTTAAGCCTGTAAAGGAAACCAAGTTTTCTATTTACTGATTTAATGGTTAAGTTAATGTGTAAATCAAAATTAAGATTATGATCAATTGTTACACCTACATGTTTGGTGGTTGTGTCAGGTGCTATTATAGTACCATTGTTTGAAGTAATTGTAAAATTGATAGGGGAGGACTTCTATGTAGAAGTGAAGAATAATAATTTAGTTTTTTTGGGGTTAAGGAGGAGACAGCGCTGATGGAACCAGTTTTCAACTAAGGTAAATACTTTTTGGGTATTGGACTGCAGTTCAGCAGAAGAGACAGCGGCACATATTAGTGTCGAGTCATCAGCATATTATATGCAGGTGGTTTGAGGAAGGGAAGTTTTGAAATCATTAATGAAAATAGAAAAAAAGGAGTGGTCCCAAAATAGAGCCTTGTGGGACTCCCAGGGTGATGGGGAGCTGAGTGGATAAACTGTTGTCCCAGATAACTGCTTGTCTATTTCCTGGATTGAAACCATTGGACTGCTTGTGTGTCTAGTGAAAGTGATTTAAGTATATCTAACATTAACTGATGATTAACCATATCAAAGGCTTTGGAGAGGTCTAAGAAGAGTGCTGAGGAAAGTAGGTTGTTGTTATGATTTTTATTAATACAGTCAGAAAAGGATAAGAGTGCAGTTGTAGTACTATGAAAAGGCCTGAAGCCATGCTGGCAGTCAGCTAATAGGTTATTTTGGAGGAGATGATCAAGTAGTTGCCGATGGATACATCTCTCCATGATTTGTGCTAAGGGAGAATGTAGGGCTATGAGACGGGAATTTGAGAGATCGTTTGAGTTACCTCCCTTATGCAATGGAATAATATGTGAGACTTCCCAAAAAGCTGGGATAGAACCTTCTGTAATGGTTCTGTTTATTAAAATGGAAATAGGGTAGGCGAGTGCTCCTGCTGCAATTTGTAAATATTCAGCAGGAAAGAGGTCAGCAGATAGTGTACAAGGTTTAAGTTTAAAAAGTAGGGAATGGATGAGAGATGTTGGGACTGGCTGGAGCTGTAATACAAGGGATTTATTGATTAGAGAGGGTGGCTCAGTGGTGTTAGTATGTGATAGAGTCTTTGCTAAAGAATGGATGTTTCAGAAAATAATTTGTTAAAAGTGTCAGCAATTTGGTTGGGAGAATTCTGAGTCAGATTAGAAGGGGAGGGAGTTTTATCATGTCCTGGGTGGAGTAGTTTATTTATACCTGACCAGAATTTTTGAGAGTTTTGATGTTGGGTTTGTTGGAATTTAAGGAAATATTTTTTTTTTTGTCAAGGAGTATTAATTTTTTTGTTGCATTTCTAAGTTGTTTAAAGTTTTGATGATCTGATGGGTTTTTGGTAGGTCTCCATTTGGACCAGATTTTATTTTTCTGTAGTATTTTGTGACAGCTTCAAGAGGCAGGTATTTTAGGGGTGACCAGTTACAAGCTTTAAGCTCGGCTTGGTAGCTAACTGGGTCTAGATTTTTCTTGTTCCGAGTCATTCTAAAGATTATTTGGTTGGGAATAAAGGTTTTTTGTCTAGTAATGAAGGTAAGAGAGTGGTCACTAATATCATCTGGATGTATGCCTGTTTTGTAAGTGAAGGGATTACTGTTCACTAATATCCAGTCTAAGGTGCTTTGTTTGTTGCTAGATTTATGGATTCTGGTGGGGGAGGAGATGGTTTGATAGAAGCCATAAAGGTTTATGTGAGCAGTTGGTTTAGGAGAAGTACAACAATTCCAATCAATATTAAAATCACCTAATAATATGGTTGTGGGAGGGATGTGGGGAGCCAGCTTAGGGTATTTTCAAGAGTGTTAATGTTATCACCTGGGGGGCTATAGGAGCAAATAATGTACAAGGATTTATTAGCATTTACCTGGAGCTTAGAGATTAAGATTTTGGCATTACAGGGTGAGAGGTTGTATATCAAGTGGGGTAACCTGCAAGTCAGATTTGTACAGTATTGCCACCCCACCACCCTTTTTGTTCAGGCGGCCTATTCTCAGGATGTTGTAACCCGGTGGGAGTATATAATTGTCCTTGGCTACTGGTTTGAGCCAGGTTTCTGTTAGACATAGGATGCCAAAAGAATGTGTGTCTAGCAGGGCATGAAGTTGGGTAATTTTATTGTTTATGCTACGTATATTGAGGTGGGCTATGAGAAGTGAGTTTGGTGTACTAGTGGGGGTAAGAGAAGTAGTCGTATGGAATGGTTGGGGATCTGGGATGATATTGCTTGGACTTGGGTTTGGATGAATGTCACCATGTAGTAGTAGGTGCAGTTGAGGACTGTGTGTACATTTAGAGAGTTTGTAAAACATAGGGTCAGGTTTTCTGGTTTGATATTTAATATGGGTTAGTCTATGAAACTGTGGTAGAAGGTAGGATGATGCGAAGGTGATATTACTGTGGGGTAGTGAGGCTAGAACAGAGAGAGGAATTGTTTGTTTTAAAGGGTGTTGAAATTTGGTAAAGCTTAAATGTTCGTAGGAAGTGAGGATGTGGGATACAAGTAAAGTATTAAGAATTATAAAAAAGAGTAATAAGTTAGAGTTCCTTGGCATGCTGAAGATAGACATAGTAAGGGGATAGGTGAAACTGAAGCAGGGAGAAATAGGGGTATAAAGAAAGGATAGTTAAAGGTGGGGCTATTTATAGAATAGTGAGTGGTGGGGAGTAATAAGTAGTTAGGGGATAAACTAATAAGTGTGCAATGAGACGGAGTGAGCTATTGGTTTAAGATGGATGGAGGTGTGGTTATGGAAGTATAAGGTTAAGAGCACTGTGGGTGGGGGTAGAAACAAGAGAGGTAAGGAGCAGAAATGAACAATCAGCTGTAGCAGGTTACAGTAGGTAAGTAACCCTGAATAATGGAGTGAAGTTAAAGAAGGATAATTAGCCTTCTAGGTGGGAGTCTATGGTTCATCCCAAGTAAAGGAGATGTTATGGGCTATAGTTTAAAAGCAAGCCCAAGGACTTAAAAACAGAAAATAGTAAGGGTGTATTTCATACTAGGAAAGGCTTTTAAGTCCTGAATAGGACCACCTAGTGGTCAGAATTATTATTGCAACTTGGGGAATAATGGGAGTTTGTGTTCAGATTCAGAGGAAGGAGTAGTAGTTCAGGTAATTTTTACATTAAGGGGAAAGAAAAGAGATATATAGGTTACAGAGTGAAGAGGAGGTGAGGCTGCTGGCTTTCCTGGCTAGTGCTCTTAGAGTTACCAAAATCATCATCTTTCGGCTTTTCCCGTTAGGGGTCACCACAGTGGATCATCTCTTTCCATTTCTTCCTGTCGTCTGCATCTTGCACTGTCACACCAACCGCCTGCATGTCCTCTATCACCATGTCCATAAACCTTACCTTAGGCCTTCCTCTTTTCCTCTTACCTGGCAGCTCCATCCTTAGCATCTTTTTCCCAATATACCCATCATCCCTCCTCAGCACATGTCCAAACCAACGCAATCTCGTCTCTCTTGCTTTGTCTCCAAACTGTCCAACATGAGCTGACCCTCTAATATACTGATTCCTAATCCTATCCATCCTAGTCACACTGATTGCAAATCTTAACATCTTTAACTCTGCCACATCCAGCTCTGACTCCTGCCTTTTTGTCAATGTCACTGTCTCCAACACATATAACATAGCTGGTCTCACTACCCTCTTGTAGACCTTCCCTTTCACTCTTACTGGTATCCGTCTGTCACAAAATCACTCCTGACACTCTTCTCCACCCAATCCAGCCTGCCTGTACTCTCTTCTTCACCTCTCTTCCACATTCACCATTACTCTGAACTGTTGATCCCAAGTACTTAAACTCATCCACCTTCACCACCTCTATTCCTTGCATCCTCACCATTCCTCTATCCTCCCTCTCATTTACACACATATATTCTGTCTTAGCCCTGCTGACCTTCATTCCTCTGCTCTCTAGAGCATATCTACACCTCTCCAGAGTCTCCTCAACCTGATTCCTACTCTCACTACAGATCACAATGTCATCTGCAAACATCATAGTCCACGGGGCCTCTGTCTGATCTCATCTGTCAACCTGTCCATCACCACTGCAAATAAGAAAGGACTCAGAGCTGATCCTTGATGTAATCCCACCTCCACCATAAACGTATCTGTCACTCCCACCGCAGTCCTCACCACTGTCACATTACCCTCGTACATATCCTGTACCACTCTTACATACTTCTCTGCCACTCCCGACTTCCTCATACAATGCCACAACTCCTCTCTAGGCAACCTGTCATATGCTTTCTCTAAGTCTACAAAAACACAATGCAACTCCTTCTGACCTTCTCTGTATTTCTCCAATAACACTCAGAGCAAACATTGCATCTGCAGTGCTCTTTCCTGGCATGAAACCATACTGCTGATCACTAATCATCACCTCCCTTCTTAACCTAGCTTCTACTACTCTTTCCCATAACTTCAAGCTGTGACTGATCAATGTTATCCCTCTGTAGTTACTGCAGCTCTGCACAACCCCCTTATTCTTAAAGATAGGTACCAAAACACTTTTTCCCCACTCCTCAGGCATCCTCTGACTTTCCAAAATTTCATTAAACAATCTAGTTAAAAATTCCACTGCCATTTCTCCTAAGCACCTCCATGCTTCCATTGGTATGTCATCTGGGCCAACAGCCTTTCCATTCTTCATCCTCTTCATAGCTGTCCTTACTTCCTCCTTGATAATCTGTTTCACTTCCTGATTCACTATCCCCACATCATCCAACCTTCTCTCTCTCTCATTCTCTTCATTCATCAGCCTCTCAAAATACTCCTTCCATCTACTCAACACACTCCCCACTCTTGTGAGTACCTTTCCCTCACTATCCTTTATCACCCTTACTTGCTGCACATCTTTCCCAGCTAAGTCCCTCTGTCTAGCCAATCAGTACAGGTCCTTTTCTCCCTCTTTAGTGTCCAATCTCTCATACAACTCTCCATATGCCTTATCCTTAGCTTTCGCCACCTCTCTCTTTGCCATGCGCCTCATCTCCTTATACTCATGTCTACTTTCTTCATTTCTTTGACAATCGCACTTCTTCTTCGCCAGCCTCTTCCTCTGTATACTCTCCTGTACTTCCTCATTCCACCACCAGGTCTACTTGTCCTCCTTCCTCTGTCCAGATGTCACATCAATCACCTTTCGATCAGTCTCCCTTACTAGTTCTGCTGTAGTTACCCAGCTATTCGGTAACTCTCCACTGCCTCCCAGTGCCTGTCTTAACTCTTCCCTAAACTCCACTTCACAATCACCCGTTTTTAACCTCCACCATTTAATCCTTGGCACTGCTTTCACACTCCTCCTCCTCTTCTTGATCACCAACATCATCCTACAGACCACCATTCTATGCTGCTACCAAAATAGAATATTAAATTAAAGGCTATACTGGCAGTGATATTTCCAACATTCAACAACAACATTCAACAACAGCCCAACATTCCTACTAAAAAAATACCTATACCAAGCTAAACCTGTCATCTACCGTCAAATACGTAAAAAACTAAACTTTAACCCACTCACATTCATCTCATCCCTCAAAGACTGTAACTGGCATCCTCTAAAGTACCTCAGTCTTGATGACGCAGTTGAATTTTTTAATACTACCTTCCTGAGCATCCTTAATTACCATGCCCACATAAGACTTTCCAGAATCAAAGCACAACCCTCCCCATGGCTACAGAAAACCAGTAAGTCAGAAATGAAAAACAGGGATAAAGCCTGGGAGCACTGGCGCAAAACCAAAACCCCCTCAACTAGACAGAAATTCCTAGAACTACGCAATAGAGTCAAAAAGCTAATAAAACAGGACAAATCCCAATACTACCAGTCTGCCCTAGACTCCTCCCAACACAGCCCCAAACAATTCTGGTCCTCCATAAACTCCATCCTCCACCCAGGTAAAGTCAGTACCCCTCCTCCTAACATCCCCTACTCCTCAGAAAATATTGCTACCACATTCAACACACTTCACACAAACCATACTATCACTAGCTAAACAACACAACCCCCCTCCCCTCCAACCCACACCTTCAACTAGTAATCTCCCCACTGCCTTCTCTTTTTCTCCTGTACCTACCTCCAACATAAACAAACTCTTAACTAAACTTAAGCCCACCAGATTAGCAGCAGACAACCTCCCAAGTGAATACCTTCTTTCCAATACTCAGTATGGTTTCTGACCAAACCATAGCACCACCACTGCCTTACTCTCCTTTACTAACACTATCCTTCAGCATAAAAACAATGGCTATCTCTCCTCTGCTACTGACCTATCTATAGCATTTGATATGATCCCACACAAACAACTTATCTCTGTCCTCAATAACCTATCCTTCTCACAATCAGTCACCAACTGGTTTCAAAGTTACCTGCCTGACCACCAACAATCCGTTGTATGTCAGAATGACATATCTCCCCAACTACCTGTCTCCATAGGGGTTCCCCAAGGATCCATCCTTGGACCCCTACTCTTCTCTGTTTTCACCAATAATCTAGCCTCTGCCACCAAACATGGCACACTCATACAATACTCAGATGACTCAAACATCATCTGCTCAGCCCAGTCCCTACCCAAACTGCAAAGAGTCACACAGGAAGCCTTTTCCTCTGTTGAAACTTGGTTATCCGATGCCCAATTAATACTCAACCCAAACAAAACTAAACTACTCATCTTCCAACCCACCAAACATACTCAAAACAACTCTCACTTTAACATCACAGCAAAAGACAACACCACTACATACCCAACTGAACACACCAAATTGCTAGGGGTGGAAATAGACAATAAACTAACATTTGACATTCACATATCCATGGCCATAATAAAAGTCCACAAAAAACTAGGAGCACTATACAGAAATAAGCAACTTCTCACCAAAGCAGCAAAGATTTCAATAGCAAATTCCCACCTTATCTCCACCCTACTTTTTGCCTCTCCAATATATACCAACCTAAGACAATGCAATCTAAACAAGCTAGAGACCTGCTACAACAAAATCACCAAATTCACCACAGGGGCATCCTACCGTAGTCACCACTGTCTTTCACTTGCTGAACTGGGCTGGCTTGAACTCCCTCACCTCCTTCAATGGTATCAACTCTCACTCGCCCACAAACTAGTAAACCATCCACTAAGTGTCCCATCCCTCCAGAATCTACTCCAACCTTATCACACCACCAGACCACTAAGATCCAGCAACAAAAATCACTTGCAGATCACTAAAGCCAATAACTCTGCTGGTGAAGCACTATTCTCTTGCACCATAGCCAAATTATGGAACTCCCTCCCACCCACAATTACCTCCATACCATCATGCACCCACTTCAAAACTTTACTAAAAGCGCACCTAAAAACATGCTGGCTATGCCCTTGCAACTCCCACTCTAACATCACCCACCCCATCCAACCACTACCTTTCTTTCCACTCCACTAACTACCTTGATTATAGCAAGCTCAGATGCTCATAAGCCTAGTACTTATTATACAGCAGGAACTTCTTATTTTAACATTTGTTAATGTCTGTTATGTACTTCACAGATAAAGATTCTAGTTGTCTACTGATGTACTATGTTCTTCATCTGTAAATATGTTGTAAATAATTGCTATGTAAATTGTTAATCGCTATGTAATCCAATGTAACTACTGTCTGTTTGTTTTAACTGTGGAGCTTTTCTCCCCGGGCCTCCACTGAAAATGGACCTACATCCAGACAGACACTCCCGGTCAACAAATATAAATAAATAAATAAATAAATAAATAAATACATAAAATATTGCAGACACTTACTTTCTTGCTTCCTTTACTTGAGATAGTACAGGGAATAGGTGTCTCAAGGTCAAGACTGGAGGGAGTTTAGACAGGGTCCTTGTTCTTCAGGTAGTAAAACTCTGCTTCTTAGTGCAAGTGTAACCAAGTTGGAGAGCTGGGTTTGCTATAGGAGAGAGAGAGAGAGAAAGAGAAAGAAAGTAGAAGAAACACATAGTTTAGTACAAAACATATGCTGTATAATTAAACAGTATTTAACAAAGCAGAAAACCATTTATATTTGAACAAACATGAATTCTTGGCTAAGCAGATACACAAGTTAATTAGAGAGATGTAGAACACCTTATACGTCTACCTAGTCACTATCCTGATAGGCTAAAACAAAATATATCAGCAAATGAAAGAGTCAGCTTATAATATGTGCTAGGCTAGGAACAACACTATACATAGCATTCGGTTAAAAAGTCCGTTGGGTAATATTAAATTGTTGTGACAGAATTCATTAGAAAGTTACAGAAAAGTACAGTTTACATGTCATAGAAACAGCTTACATGGGTTCTCATACAGCTAGCACGCCATGTTTAAAGGCCTATTTTCAATGTGTGAGCATAAGCTATGTTAACACGAGACAGGTAAGACAAGATATGCAACTGACCACAAAGAGTGCAGTCTACCAAACCTTTACAAATTATACAGCAGCCAATGTACTTAACCATACACTTTAAGCACTAACCTTAGGGTGACATAACAGTCGAGTAGACACACTGACATAGAACAGACACTGTGGACTAAGTTGTTAAGTGATAGCGATATACATATGTAAGACTAGAGCAGTGTAGATATTCTACTAAACTGAGTAATCTGGTTTAAGGTAGTAAGCTTTTACATCCATGTAATGGGAATATAATTTCCCAGTAAAGATTATAATGCTTGAAGTGGGTAGGTTTTATGGAACACAAGATAGTACACTCAAGACACATAACAATCACATTTCAGGAGTTGTTGGTAAAGAAATATGGCAAGCCAACATTTCAATGCAATATTAGGCGCTTCGTGATTGTAAATATAAGTAGCCCACTTGTAAGGCAGTTTAACCGCTAACACATGCAGCCCATTATCTAAGTCACAAGTTTAGAGACAGCATGAATAAAGCTAGGCTCTGCTACAAGTAGCAAAGTTTGGAGCCATTTAGCGTAATCGCGTACACCTCTTCTCCTTGTTGAATTAATAGTAGTAGCTAAATGTGACTGCACATGGGAAGTACCAGCTCAAAGAAAGCTTAGGTACTTTGTGCTTTTATCAGTTATATTTTGAAATAAAATTGGCTGGTAGTGGTGTGGTTTGACATACATGCATATACTTGTACCTTTATTGAAAACTTTAGAGACAGCCAGGTGTTTTTTCACACGGGAATCACTATCCACACCAAGCTGTGAGAATAAGTTCACTTCACATGTGTAGAGGCTAATTCATCTTCTTCTAAAAAGAATAATAGCAAGAAGGAGTAAAATATATAGTACGACGCTTTTTAAATCTGGCTCATACACTTACAGCATAATAGAATTTGTGAAAAAGTAGTGATAAAATACAGGCGAGGCTAAATACAGCCGTTTAATTTCAAGGCGTTCCTTAAGGAAGCACTATTCAAGCTATGGAGATGTGTACAGTTCACTATACGTAAGTGGAAACTCCATAAATTATTCTTTAAAGTAAAAGCAGCAAAAAGAGGGTTTATCAGTGAGGTGTTTCCTAACTAGGGTTCACTAAATTAGAACACCAAGGCTATAGAATATATATAGAATATATGTTTAATGCTGTCTAATTCTGAAGAGGGCACTGGACGCTAAAGACCCTCCACCTGGGTGGCGCAGTTAAAAATACATGAAACCTGAGAATGCACACAAATAAAACAATAAAAATAGACTAGATGATTAGGTTTTTCAGAAATACATAATTATGAAAGAGTGATGTTGATTTCTATGAAACTACATAGGCACACAGCACAGAGATTTAACATCGCTTATGTGATAAAGAAATCTCATATCATAATTGCCTATATGTTTACCCAAGTCTCACTATAATTTAGTTAAACGTATTGAAACCAATATGTAAACCAATGCAGAGCTACTCAGAGTTAGAGATTACATTAACATTAAACAGCTGTAAACATGACAAATCATTGCAACTTTCTTATACAGTAAATAATAAGCAATAATAAGGTAATGCTTCAAATACTCACAGTAGCCAGGGACTCTAGGCCAGGAACGCACAGCAGCTGGGGCAATTCTATAGAAGAAATGGCCCCCAAAGACAGCATATATTTATAGGAATAGAAGAGGATATGAGGTAGGAGTGTGGGGGAAGCAGTGATAGGGGCTACAAACTGGGAGGGGCTATTGCTGATTATAAATTAGATAGGCTGATAAACATGCAGGTATTTACCAGTTTACAAAGGTATTCAGAGAAGATGGAGGTAGGGAGCGGGGGACCATGAGGTAATGGTGAGACAGAGTCTAGGCTAGGTGTCTAGGAGGAAGAGATGGTGGATAAAGACAGAGGTTAGTGACAAGAGAGGTAAGGAGCAGAAAAGAACAATCAACTGAAGCAGGTTACAGTAGGTAAGTAACCCTGAGTAATGGAGTGAAGTTAAAAAAGGATAATTAGCCTTCTAGGTGGGAGTCTATGGTTCACCCTAAGTAAAGGAGATGTTATGGGCTATAGTTTAAAAGCAAGCCCAAGGACTTAAAAACAGAAAATAGTAAGGGTGTATTTCAGACTAGGAAAGGCTTTTACGTCCTGAATAGGACAAGACTATTCTCTAGTACTTTTTGATAACCCCAAACATTCCCAGAGGTAGTTGTCCCTAAATGCCCTATATACCTGAATAAGATCGCCTCTTAAATATCTGTAAGAGACACTGTACAAGTTGAGATATTTTAGTCTTTCATAATAACTTGGATTTTCACATCCATGGATTCCCTTAGTATATTTCTGCTGTACCCTTTCCAGTTTATTCATGCTTGTTTTCCTATAGTGTTTCCATATTGTTATTCCATACTCAAGTTTGGGTCTAATGTAACTAGCAAACAATGACTTCATTATGTTTGATTTCCTAGACTTTATAAATCTTTTTATACAACCTATAGTTCTATAACTATCATTAGCCAATTGGTTGATCTAATTAGAAAAACTCATAGCTGAATCTACCCATATACCCAGGTCCTTAAATGAGTCTACAGTTTCAAACACTGTGTGCTGTATTAAATATTCACCTTTCAGTTTATGTCTCCCAAATCTCATATGCTTAGTTTTTGATGTATTTATCACCATATTATTCTCCTGTGCCCAAATGGTCAATTTAGTCAAATTATTTTGCAGACATGCCTTATCTGTAACACTTGTAATCAGTTTACCCAATTTCAGGTTGTCAGCATATAAACTGTAAAACACCTCAGATGAAAAAGTAAGGTCTGAAAGATACAATCTAAACAAGTAAGGGCCTAGTACAAAGCCCTGTAGGACACCTTGACTGTAACCAAGGATTTCACCTGTCCAGTTGGTGTGTGATACTTGGCATGTCCTATTTGTAAGCCATGCAGCTATCCATCTTATCAACAGTACATCAATACCTAGTTGTACTAATTTATGGATCAGTGTTTTGTGCATGACTCTGTCAAATGCTGAAGTTAAACCTATATAAATCACATCACAGCACAATTTTTCATTCATAGCTCTTATTATATTGTTATAGAACATCCTGTTACAGGTGGTAATAAATCTATTTTCAACATATGCATGCTGATATATGGTTTCAAGTCCCAACCTATCCACTTCTGACAGTAACATATCCAGTATTACCTTCTCCATTATTTTTCCACAACATCAAAGTAGACTTAAGGGTCTGTATGATTCTGGGTTTGTCCTACTCCCCTTTCCCAGAAAGACAGGTTTAACAAGTGCATGTCCCCAGTCTTGAGGAATCTCTCCATATCTATATGACCTAGTGAATAATAGATGTAATGGCAGTGTAAGTTCTTGCTTAAGTGTTCTCAGGTCATTGTTACTTATTCCGTCTCCTCCCTGCAATTTGTTTGGATCCAGTTTGCACAGTTCCTTTTCAATCTAATCTAATTTGATTCCAATATCTGGGGTTACCTGGATGTCACCAGGACAACTTACATCCCTTTTTGTGAAGCCATACTGTTTTGCATAACATTTTGTAAATATATCTAAAATTTGTTGTGTCTGAGAATAAATTTTAGAATCTGCACACAGTTTATCAGTTTGTGTATCTTTACTCCTTCCACATCTTATGTATCTATAAAAAGTTTTCCTGTTATGCTCAATGTCTTTATATAAATTTTCTTCAAATTTTTCTTGATCTTGTCTAACACTGTGCTTAATCTGTTTGTCCAGCTCGTTTATTTCAGTTTTCAAAGTTGTAGTTCGACCTCTCTTCCATTTCTTATATTTTTTGGCTCTCACCTTAATCAGGTATCTAGTTCTTATGGAAATATACCCCCCTGATGTCGCATGCCTAGATCCTGATGTTAAAATTTTTTTTAATTTTTTTGCACTCAAATTATTTCTTTCAAAACTTTCCACATTCAGTTTTTCCACTGAACACGTCACTCCAGTTAGTTTTATATAGTAACTGTTTTGCTTCCCTATAATCTGTAATTAACCTTCTGTGCATTGGCTTAGATTTCAGTTTGGCAGAATTATCTAGCAACAAATTAACCTTTATGACCCCATGATCACTGTACATCAATGGTGGTAAAACTTGACTTGAAGTTCCAGTAATTTCTTTGGAACACAAAAAATATCTAGAATATTCCATCCCCTGGTAGGTTTTTTTACAACCTGAAGCATTTGTTGTTCCTGAATATACTCTGAATAATTTCTTTACTAACATTGTTGAATCAATATTATTCCAGTCTGTTTCTGGTAAATTTAAGTCCCCAGCTAATATTATTCTTCCCTCCTGTGTTTCATGTAAGAAATTACGAATTCCTCTAGGTCATCTGCACTTGACTTTGGTGGTCTGTACACTCCAACAATTGTTATATGGCCCAGGGTTGTCTTTATTGTCACAGTTACACAGTCTATAGTATTGGTGTTATCACTGAACATGTAATAATCGCAAGTCTCATAGCTATCTTTAATCCATATTATAACACCACCACCTGATTTTTTTGTTAGAATGTCTGTTACAGTAAAACATTTATACCCTGACAGAACTGGTTTGCAGTCATTGTTCTTTAACCATGTTTCACAAACTATAACAACATCAATCTTATGGGAATGTAGCAAATTTTCTAATTAAAAAACTTTATTATTAATGCTCCTAGCATTAACAACTATCAGAGATGCATCAAATTTTGCTGTCTGTGAACTGTTACATTTTTGACCTGGCAAAAATCCTGGCTAGTGTTTGTAAAATATTGCAAAATATCTGCTGAAAAAATTCTCCTCCCTGATCTAGACAAATGCACACCATCCTGTCTGAACACGTGTGCCCAAAAGAAGGCACGGATGCTCTACACATTTCCATTTTTTAAAACAGGTAACAACAACAGTGAAAGGTAGAACCACGATGTAGGCCGTCTTCTAAATAGCAATGTTCCAAGGAATAGGCACAATATAAATTCAAAATCAATTTATTGCAGATAGAGATGAGCGCTTTCGCGTAGTACTAGCTACGCTTCTTCAGATAAATTTACACTGACAAACTTACATTTAAATACACATTTTTTTGGCGGGATCATCATTCAATTAAGCTTCAATTAAAAACAATTAAAACATTAAATACACTAATTGCGCTTTTGATCAGTCAGTTACATAGGTAAAAAGACAAAAACAGTTGCTAGTCAGCTCTAATAAAAACTGAAAAACTGTTATCACAATTCAAACACAATCATATGTTATCCTGCTATGTATATTCTGGACACCTTAGTGGTATAGCAACATAAAGTCCCTGTATCAAATCATTCTAGAAGGCTATCAAAAGTAGTAAACACACAAAGCATACGATCCTGAAACTAATACGATCGTTATACTTAAGCGGTCGTATACGCATGTGCTGCGAGCAAAATTGTATCTTCTTATATAAGGGGTTTTCCGAGATGTAAAACAGGAACTTAGACTCAAAGCCTAAATACAGAGTACGATTTCAAGAATGTGCTTATGTTCAAATGGCTGAACCTTATTAGTATACATAACTAGAATCTAAACCTATCTGTGACCTAACTGACGAAATCCATCGTTCTTATAATAACGGCAAATAATGTTTATAAATAAAAACTGAATATCACTAATAAATACATATTCTTTGATTTATTTAATAATAGAACTAAAATTATAACCTTAAAAATAACTATTATTATGACTATTAAGATACAATATACAAGTAAGTCTATAACCTATATATATATATGACAAACAATCAATAGGTATACTCTAATATGTCAAAAAGCCTACCTATGTAAACAAAAAATTTTTTAAGGGGTTAAAGTTTGCATCTGTATCCTATATACAAAGACATACTAATACATAAAAACAAAAATAGTAATATAATACTATTACTCATGGCATTAGGAAAAATATAAAAACATAACAGTACATAGAAAACATATGTATACATGATTATATCTAGAAGTATGAGATTTTATATAAAATACTTGTACACTCACAACATATGTCAAAACTGCCTAACCTCTATTAAAAAGTGCCTAATCCTAGTAACACCTCACAAAAGTCATGTAAATATACACAACCTAAATAGGCATCTAGGGACCCAATTGGTCCTGGCTGATAAATACATATTTATGTAACATGTAATAGTCATTGCAATAATAAAATATCTAATGAATAATACCTTAGACCTAGAAGAAATTCTAATAAATAGATAGCAAAATGGAAATGTATGTTATTTCCTCCCTGCTAACACTGGTTTAATAGAAATGTAGTTATTTATGCCCGGGGGTAGGTGAGCTGCTAACTTCAATATCCAGTGCAGCTCAACCTTAGCTAGGGCATTGTCATTATCACCCCCTCTCTTATTAGTTGGCAGTACTTGCAACACTCTGAAGGTAAAGTAATGTGTAGGACAGTCTTTTATGTGTTTGGCCAATGCGTTGGTCTCATCTAGTTTGCAAATTTTTTAAAACAGGACATTTTTTCCATGTAGGTGTTTAGCAAAAAAATCTTTACATTCACAGTCACCTGACTATCCTTTCTACAAGTGATTTGTGAAAAATATGTCCTAACACCAGTACAAGCTATACTATCTAGGAGGGCTGTCAGTTCTCGAATAACAGTCAGAGAATCTTTGTTGGGGACATCATTTGTATCAACATGAATAAAAACAGATCCATACTTCTTTACATTAAGGTTTTCCAAGGCTTGTTTCACATCTTCTACTTTTGCTCCTGGCAAGCACAACACTACTCGATGTTCATTATCATCTCTGCAAATATAAATATCAGTTATTCTAATAACTGAATCTCCAATTACAAGTATATCTTTGCTGACCATCTCGAAGAATCTTCAGCTTCTAATAGTCATTTCTGCTCTATCAATTGTTATGAAGGATATAGCTTCATCACTATTAGTCGTATTAATGCCACTATTTTCATTGCATATTAAATTCTCATCCAGCTGGTATTGTAAATCCACAGCTTGAGCCATGTAGTCAGCATCTGTCTTTCTCTTCTTTTTTCTTACAGTAATGTTCTTCAATCCTTCCACGTTCAGTTTTGATTTCTTCCTTTTCACCTGCCCCTTGGCTCTTTTTTCTACCTTTTCCATTGGAAAGGTGATGGATGCCTTTTTCTGTAGACTGAGGGTTTTCTGATAGACAGATATCTTCATTCCCTATCACCAGTGTGTTACATAACAAAGCAGAATCTTTTTTACTATGTATTCTCTTTCCTTTACAGTCAGTTTCTTTTTCTTCCTTATTTGTTAAGAACGTCTTCCTTTCTTTCTTTTTTTGTTTCCTTCTAAACAAACCGGATCCTCAGCTTGCTGACTACTTGCATCCACAATTCCATAGTTCTCAGGGGCCTCATCATGTTTCATAGGGTTCCTATCAGATGATCGAAGATGCATTTTATCGAATGCGTCTTGGTCGAACTTGAAATGTTGAAAAGGCAAAATGACGAAGTGGCATATACACAAATTCTTTCCCTGGGAAAGAAGTCGCTTGGCCGCTTCCATCACTTTGCCATTTTTGGCACTGCAGTGTGATCTTGGAGTTGGTATATTTAAGTAGGGAGTGTGTGGGGGGCACATGTCTTTTTTTTGGGGGGAGGGCAGTGATTTATTTCCCTGGGAAAAAAAACATCCCTGTTCTGGTTGTTTGATGTTTTGTGAATTCGAACTTTTGAGTTTAATATAACAACGTTCGATCATTTGATCGTTCGTTGTTATAATATAGACCTGTTTCATAGGAGTTGAATGTTCTTTGCAGAAAATAGATGCATCATTTCCTAAATCTGTTCTATTTGTTCTATGCCTTGCATTATTTAGTTCATCAGTCCAGTCATTAATATATGATACAACAGTTCTCCAAGCCATGCCAATTGCACATGTGTAATCATCATCATTAAGTCAGGATTTGCTTCTAACAATGGTAAGCAAATCATCCAACTTTTGACACGAGGAACAAAGATCACCAGTGTTATCAGCTGTTACCTTTAAATATGCATAGCATTTATTACACTGTACAAGATACTTCTGCATTAGCAAATCGTTAATTGCATACTCATTTAAGGAATCCATATTCAACTTTAATTGAATAAAATATTGCAAAGGAAAAAAAATTACACAAAGTCAGTATCAAAGAATACAAAGAAACTTAAATCAACTTCTATGACAAAAATTATACCAGCAATATGCAACTAAATAATAAAATACAATAAAGTTGTTCTGACCATACAAGTTCTACCAGCCAGACATAAGTATATATATATATATATATATATATATATATATATATATATATATAGCTCGCAGTTGCACCTCCTTTTAACAGTAAAAATAAATAAAACTTTTCTTACCAGTCAACTCCACAACAAATCACAAACCAAGACGGGATTGTTTGATATGCTCAGAATTTTCCTCTCTGCAGTCTGTGCAAATGTATAGCTGTCTAGGTGCCTTGTGGTGGCTAGAGCTTGCCTATCCCTTTCTCACAATCAAAAGTGAAACTAAATGTAAAACAACAAAATATGAATCAAAGTAAAGCTTGTTAATAAGCAGTCTCTTCCTACCTACAAACAGTTAAAAACAGTGATAACAAATGCAATATAAATTCAGATAAAACTGCTCTTACCAGTCAACTCCACAACAAATCACAAACTAAGACAGGATTGTTTTGATATGCTCAGAATTATGGGTTATGGGAATGCATGTAGACAGCAGCCTTATCTTTGGCCATCACATGGCCACAGTGGTGAAGAAATCCTTTTATGCTGCACAATTTACAAATAAGGGCATAGCATCTAGGTCCAAAGAGGTTATTTTCCCACTCTGGTCCTCCCTTATCAGAACAATTATAGAGTACAATACTCTCTTTGGTATGTACCAGACCAGGCATATGCAGCAACTAGAGCAACCTCAGAGGTTCCTTACAAAAAGAATACAATCATAACAAACCTGCCTCAGGCACAGCACTTTAAAACCTGTTCCCTCTACTCAGTCTCCTAGAGATTACTGAGTGATGATCTATGCCTGCCTTACAAGGCATCCACAAATGCCACACTTACCAATCTCCTACATATCTGTAAGTCAAAAAGTACCACAAATACAAGGCCTACAGACCTGAATTTTGTCTGTGACTTAAACAGAATATACCAAAGAGACAGATATTTGTCTCAGAGTCTACCCCTCCTATGGAACAGGTTTCCCAACTATATGAAGCGGAGTTTTTCTATTATCCAGCTTAAGTGCAACCTAGACCGTGGATGGGAAATAAGAAATTTATACCGAGCATAGCACCCATGTCCCTTATGGACAGAGGTAGGTTATAAATGCCTGACCCTCAATGTCCTATTTGGATACAGGGCATCATTATTCGTTCAGGAAAACTTGGCTAGGCTTAGAAAGCCCCCAGATTGTTAGCCTAGTAACAGTCCATGAATCTATTTACCAAATTGTTTTTAAGAGTAATAATAATAATAATAATAATAATAATAATAATAATAATGCACTTCTAGATTTGATATCTTTATTATTGTAAGATAGAGGTGAAAATCCTATATTAGAATACTTAGTGACCTATATTTACAAGACATTCAATTATAACACTCCTGTGGTTTTGGCAAAAATGTAAGCACAAGTGGGATGCTTCTTTGGATCCATGTGATCATATGTATCAGTTGTTATGGTACATAACAAACTATGGGATATTTTGAATATTTGTATGGAAAAACTTCCAAGAATATATTTATATGCAATAAAGATTAAGAAGGATTTTCCAAAATATGTGCTTAGTATGACAGAGATTTGATCTGAGTATTTGTAAACATAATTTTGATCTTTTCTTAGATTAAATGCATGCAAGATGGCTTTAATGTAAATAATAAATGTGGTATCATGTAGTGATTTGTTAGTCTGTGATGTTCAAATACATTTTACAAAACAGAAAGAAAGTCAGTGACTTTTTTTTAATTACCAACATAGCAAGACGTTGTCCCGTTCGATTCTCAGCTAGAGCGTCTTCTGTGTGGAGGCATACGTGAATGGGGCATGCCTTCGTTGAAGGTTGTGCATCAGGGCTGGTAACCCGGTACGTAAAAATCCACTACCAATCACTAGCAGACCGGAGTTCCGCTGTGGCGACCCCTAACCGGGAAAAGCCGAAAGACACAAACAAACTAAAAATCTGGTACAAGAAAATGCTAAACTGATCAAGTTCCAAGTATAGATGATGTCATACAAACTATGTAAAAAGATAAGAAAGTGGTTTACCTAGCAAAAATAGTGGAATAAATATGTAACACTTTGGATACGTTGGCACATGTATAAAGAAACTTTATAATATAGCAAACAATATTCAGGGCATTGCATTGTGTTACTTGATGTATATGATAGCAATATATGTTTAATTTTCTCTCTGTAAATGTCTTAGAATAAATTTAGAACATATTAAAAAGAGATGTTTTAATTTAAAATGCTTTGAATTTTTGTCTTTTATGAATAGTTCTGAAAAATGGATGTCACTGTAACCATCCAAAAATAAGTATTTTCCCCCAAAATCACCTTCTTGTTGTCTGTAACAAAGTATGGAAGTACAATATGTGAACTGAGAAGTATTAGGGAATGAGTTATAAGGCTATAATTATGACCTCCCTTTAGTTTATTTATTTATTCAGTCACTCTTTGTTCTCTGGAGTAGCCCCCTGGGTTAGTGGTCTCTTTTTAGGGGAAACCCAAGGTGATAGTCATACTTTCTGGAGAAATTTGGCCAGAGTAGCCAGAAACTTCCCTTACCCTTTTTTGATAAGTACCAAGGTATCTTTTACATCTTCCTGAGAGACTACTAACTCAAACAGCTACAACCTCAGCTTAACATCTTATCTCAAGAGTCGACCACTCAGGAGTTCAGTGCCCACTAATTCTGTACTGCAATGTCAGCAAATTCAAAATGAATCCAGTCACCTGGAGATGGACTAGAACCCACAATCAGATGATCTTCCAGCACCAAAGATGAATGTGCTGCCTGCTGAGCCACTGGCACTGACCTTTCTTTATTATAACCAAGAATGCTCTGAACATTATTATGAGTGTTACCTATCTGCCATTGGATACAAATAAACAGTAGTTACTTGAAATGCTCCAATCACAAAAATACATTTTTATAGAAGCAAGAATGGCCAACAAGATTTGTTAGGCAGTTTACAGTCATTTGGTCTATATTCTTGTAACAAGTTTCAAAGTCTGTTAATCATTTTTTTTACCCTAGTCTGGCTATAGTGATAGAAAAATGGTTGAATAACTCAGAATGCAGTATGACAACTGAAGTTTAAGTGTTTCTAAAATCCAACTGGCAGTTCTCATTTGGTGGTGATGCTGTGTACATTAAAGACTCAGACTTTTAAGATGTATTGAAATATTACAGACCATTCATCTAAGACTGATTCTATTAGATCTTCTATTGACTTTTCCAATTGCATGGTGCCATAGTAGTTTTTATTACCCTTTGAAAGACACTATACTGTCTACCTTCCTGAAAAATGTATTCTCCCAGTACCAAGATAAAGACCTGCTACTAAGAAGCAACATATTTAGGTTCTTAGGAAGTCTGTCATCCTCAATATCCACAGCTTCTCTTTTTGTGTTCTATCTATGATTTGAGATAAACTGTATCTTTGCGACATTGGTCTTATGAATATTTCCACAGGATCTTGGAAGATTTCTAAGTTGCCAAAACTTGAAAAATTGATCACTGTTGCTTGTTATTAGTATGCCCTCATATTTTTGATGAGTCTATGTCCTCTCAAATAAGCAAGCATATAGCACCTCAAGACTGCAGTGCCTTGGTTTCTGTAATTAAGGTTCAGAATAATAGTAATATATCTGAACTAAAGCCAGCTGAAACTTATGTTCATTTGTGGTTTTAGGAGTAAATGTGGCTCCTGTTTACTGCTCCCCTTCAGCACAAAGTTTCCCAATGAAAATCTTGGTATTCCAAACCACAATAACAAGGTATATTCCAAAATGTAATTATACAACACATGAAATGTATGTTTTCCTTATTATCAAGCCCAGCAAAATTTGAGGAAGGCTCTGAAACACATTAGGAGAGCACAATAAACAATGACAAAGCTTTTCAATATTATAGAAAAACAGAAATATGCCCATTTCTTCTTTTAAGAATCAATCACATACCTTCATGTTTCATAATACTTTCAAGGTAGATTTTATTTAACAATATACGTAGATTCTATTCTTCCTTGACTAAGTTGCCATCCTACTATAACTAAAAAGGGAATTCTTCAGCCATATTAATAATTTTATCATATGGAGAAATAGTATCCAGATGGCATTTCAAATGCTGGCTTCAACATCTGTCATGTAATAGGGTACATAATCACAGAAAAGGTGCCCATCATTAATGAAACAGAATGTTTGGCCCAGTCCATGGGGAGATAAGCAGGATCATTTGTATCTTATGAATCATGCCAGCACACTGGATCCAATAAAGGCCCTTGGGTAAAATCACAATCCCAGACAAATGTTCCAAATGTAGTAAAATCTTTAATATCACAAAGGTATCAAGTAGGATTAAGTGCTTTCATTCCACATAGGGAACTTCATCAGAAGACACCACTAATGCCATCAAACATTTAAGTAACACCATTAATTTAACTCGTTAAAATTCTATTGGCCCCTACCTGATTAATAGAAAAACTCTGTTGACTATTAAACCCAAAATACAGATGAATAGGGTATACTAAAATTAAAAAATATTAATAAGAAAAAACAACTAGCATATTTATGTTTCTAGTTGCACTCATATTTAAAATATATAAACATATATATACTAATAACTTCATTATAAAATCATTTATTAGCACTCAATATTTCAAGGCTCTTCTTTTTAGGGTGGAACAATAGAATAATGCTCATTTAAACCAGGGGGAATACAGGCATCCATACTCAGCTGCCACATAAGCTCTCTGTACTTGAGGCTAGTTTCCAGGTCCCCATCCCTTTCAAAAGCTTTAACCTGTTACAATACCCAGGGTACACGCTAAAGAATGCTTATACAAGGCATTACTTTCTTTTCCTTTGCTGATCTCATACATGTGCCCGTAGATCCTTTGTTTTAACTTTTCTCTCCATTTTCCCCACATAGTATGTGAAACATTCAGTGCAGTAAGCCAAATAAACCACCCTTTGGTATAAGAACTGTAATATCCATTTGCTATTAGTTTTCCAAACATATCCCAAAATCTTAATTCTTGCAAATTGGAAATATATGGGCACTGACTTTTAAATAATTTTATTAGTATATATATTTATATATATATATATATATATATATATATATATATATATATATATATAAAACAATCCTAGACCGCTTCGATCCTCTAACAAACTACTAATTCAGACTAGCAAAATTAATAACACAGCCGGTGATTCTTTCTTTGCAAACACTGTAAGTAGATCCTGGAACTCACTTCCAGCTGATATTACCCTACTGTCCACCTTAGGTCAATTTAAAACTAGACTCAAACAACATTTGTCACTTAACTGGCTATGTCAATGTATCAAGCCTGGCTAACTCTCTTTAGAATGTGTAAAAATCTGTTAACCAGTTTACTGTGTAATTTAATTTAATCCTGACTTGCGCTCAGGATCAACTGTAACCTGTGGAACTTGTTTAACTTGCTTACTTATGTAATCTCTGTAAATAGTCTGTTTGTAATATGTAATGCTGGCATTATGTAATGCTGTATCTGCTTACCCTTGGAGCTTTTCACCCCGGGCCTCCGCTGAAAATGGACATGCATCCAGTCGGACTATCCTGGTCAACAAATGTAAAATAAAATAAATAAAAATAAAAAAATATTTTTAAATATATTGAGTGCAACTAGAAATATAAGTATGCTACCTGTTTTTTCTTATTAATGGTTTTTAATTTTAATATAAAGCTGAAAGAAGAAGACGTTTGATGGCATTAGTGGTATATTCTGATGAAGTTCCCTATGTGGAATGAAAGCGCTTAATCCTACTTGATACCCTTGTGATATTAAAGATTTTACTACATTTGGAACTTTTGTCTGGGATTGTGATTTTATCCAAGGGCCTTTATTGGATCCAGTGTGCCGGACTGAGTTTTTTCTGGGTATTTGTTTTGTTTGTGCTTGACTCAGTCTTTCTTGATCTTATGAATCATTGCCTTTCTGTGGATAAGACACATGAAAATATGATGATGTAAAACTGTATAGCATCTGTTAACACACAAAATTCAGCATACTCTTTAACATCACTAATATAAATATAGTAACATTTTACGTTTCTAAACCAAAACACTGCATTTAGGCTCAAAGACATCATATTTTCTTGACCCATATCCCTTACAGTCTACATATACCAATACATAAATGGAAATTCAGTTTGACAATACATTAAACACATAACAGCAATTACAATTAAAACAGATTAATATGGTCTAGTTTTGTGCTTTCAGTTTTAGAATGGTTTCTCCCTCATGTCCCTTCATCTAATCCTTAAGACATTTGGGAGGGCCTAATAAAGTTTCACTAATGTTTGTAACAGCTGACTAGTTATACCCAATTAAAGATCATGGATCTGTTCTATCCCAAATATATAAGACATTTTCGGTGCTTAATATTAGTTTATCAAGAAAGGCAAACTAGTTATTAAAGAAATATGAACTGGAGGTAACTTTAGGGTGCAGAAAAGTAACAACTACAATACTATCAGTGTTAGTCTGTTCTCTGGCAGAGTTAGTTTACATACAAGACACCTGAGTAATTTAAGTCTCCTTCTGATGCAGTTTTGGGTACCTAAATTTATGTTAAGACATTCATGGACTGATACAGACATTTCTCAGTCTGCATGATTTGCATATTAAGCAGGATAATAGAATGAACTAGTTAATGAGGAAGCTGAGGGCAGTAAAACACCAAATCCGAGCTGTACTAAAAAATATAAAATATCAATTACCTAATATGTGAGTCAAAATCTGAACTCCTGTGTTATAATTTACCTTTCCTGACCTAAGCAGCCTGAATGAAATGATGATTTTGGTGGCCTAAATTACATGCAACTCTGCCACAGATACAATACAGATGCAATACATGAAGAATCCTCCAAATGACCACAGCATGATAAATGACTAGTCTTCCATCAAACTGCAGAGAAAATAATTAGTCAAAGTCTATATTCAAACTGAACTGTTTGCTATATGCTGCCACATAAAATTTGGGAATTAGAGTATATAATAGCAGATAAATAGTTTTATGTAAAGAAGCTGATGTTTGCAGCTGCACAGTTCTGGTTATGCTGAATGAATAGAAATTACTATTTGTGAATATACAGACTACTGAACAATTAAAAAAAAGTTTGGTAAACTCTTTAAAAAGAAATGCCAGAAAGATTAATTGACAACAACAAAAAACTATTAATAAATTACTGGGGCTAGTATGGTTTTTCTTTGAGAAGAAAGGAAATGCACTTTAAAATCATTATAATAAAATACTTGGCATATGCCTTCATCAAACCTTTACATTGAACAAATGCTGAGTAGTCCTAAAGAATTCCCTCCTCCATATTCTAAAATTACCTATCCATTTGACATAATGCTGCACCAACATCTCCAGTATTTGTAGAACGGGAGTGACTTAGTGTAGCTTCTTGTTTAATTCCAAAGCTTTCTGAAATATTGATATGTATTAAGACCACTTCATGTGTACCTTAAAGCTTTGTACCATAAATTCCATAGATGGAATCACATTTGTTTTGACTTACAAATTGAAATATATTAGGAAGTTATGCCTGCTATGACTCAGGAATGAGAAGAAGGCAATTTTTTGTTAAGATAATATACTTTATGACTTGCATAGATATTTGACTTTATGTATATTTTTTCATTTGGAAACTATAATTGTAATACACGTGCTTCTCTGTTTGTTTTATTCTGAGACAATTTACCAAGCTGAAGATAACCCTTTTTTTCAAGGACTGCTGACTTACATTATTATATCTGTAAAATTGCTTTCTGTTTCTGCAAGTGTCATGAACTTCCATGTACAATTTAAAAAAATGTTTCAGTTTCTAGTTGAATTTTGTTTCTGGCAAGGTATACAGCTGATGTTTTGAAATTATTTAATGCAATCCAGTATTTCTACTTATTTATTATGGGTGCGGTGGAAAAATCAATATAGAATAATTTTTTTTCTCTTTTTTTAAGTCAGCAAAGGATCTTCCCAAAACCCTTAAAAATTATTTGAGTAAAGTAAAACAAAAAATATATAACTTGTCAGTAATAGTTATTGGTCTGTGATGGAGGAAGTTTGATTTATCAGTAAAAGATCTACTTCCTTACTCACATGTATGATCTTCAAGCTTATCCTAAATCTTTAAGTTTGTTCTTTATGAAAATTAGTTTGAACTTCACTCTCTTGAATTCTAGCATCCACATGAGATACAATGTTTCTGACAATAGCTTTCTTTCGTTATGCAGCAACTATCCATTTCTACTTCATATGTTACAAAATAGAAGAAAGTAAATTGTCTGCTTTTGTAGTAAAAAGACTGTAAGGCTATAAAAAACATTCACACAATTTTGCTGATGTTTTATTTACTGCTATTCTTTTTTGCAAGGTTCATTCCCATTTTATATTGTTGTACTCAGTTTCTAACAAGACGTTTCAAATATGTTTCCCAGACAAGAATGGTAACATATTTCTGTATGAGAGAACACTTCTTTTACTGTATGTACACTTATATAAATGATCACATTTCCAAAGAAATGGAGGAAATTAAATCCACAGGATGGAGGATTACTGAGAAACTTTTATGAAGTGCTTCCTCTCCTGTGAAGATACCAGTCTTCTCTACTGTGTTACATATGCTCATAAGGCAAAAAGACTGGCAAAATATGTTTGAGTTTGTTTTTTTAATGATTTATGGGTTTTTGCCCCTGTTTCCCTCTTACCATTAGACTCTTTCTTACAGTGAATGCTTTAGTCTTCCCTGCTTATTGCACTTTAGTTGGCATGCTTAGCTGGTTTGGGCACTGCTAAGCATTGCCAGTTTAAGCACTGCTCAGTTGAGCTGAGCTGGTTTGCATGGTGCTAAGCGACACACCACATTTTTAAATATTGACCAGTGGTGTGTAATGGTGGGAAAACATGCTATATTAAGTCCAATAGGGAGGGATATAGTATAATCTATTGGAGTTCTGACCCTGAAAGGTACAATGGCAAGCATTGGAGAGAGTTTGCACATTTGGGCACAGTGCTGGGGCACTCAGGAGTCCAGGGTCATGGTTGGACTCCTTGTAAAAAATCATTAGGGCCGACTGATGCAGGGAGGTTTCCAGGGCTTACAGTGCAAGGCAGAGGCCTGGAACTGGCTGGAAAAGGATCTCACTAGTGCAACTGGTATCCCCCTCACAGTTGAGCAACATCAAGGCACATGTCGGGCGCTTGGCCAGGTTGCGCCATGACTGTGGTGAGTACAGATGCAGTTTGCTACCTATAGTCAAATAAGCAAGAAAGAGTAAAGCATTAACTGTGATAAGGTATATACAGTAAAGATTTTATTGCAGTGAATGCAGACTTACACCTGTACTACAAGATGTGCAGAATGCCAGCTATAGTGCAATAAGCAGGGAAGACCAAAGCATTCACTGTAATAAACTATTATATGCAAAAAAATGAAATTACAGCTGTGTTGCAACACCTGCATAAATACAAATGATGTGCAATAAAAACATGAAATTAAATCATTAACTGATTGAAGGTTTCTCTAATAAAGTCTGTTGTGCAATGATTGTGGCAGTAGGGTTGTTTTTTAAGAAACCAAAGAACAAACAAAAACCACAAAAGGAAAACCACAGGAATAGGTGCCCCAATCGATATGAAAACGCTGTGGAGTACACAAATGTGTTGCCGCTCACCAAAGGAATCCAAGGCCCATGAACGTTCCAAACACTTTTATTGAAAACCACAAAAAAGTTAAAAAACGTCGACCTAGGTTTCGTTCATTACGAACTTCATCAGAACACAACATACTGCATATAGATCCCTTATATATTGTGCACAATGAATGCTAGGTGAGCCCATTAACCAATGAAAACATGTAATCCATAAAACATTAATTAATGAATCAATTTAAGAAAAACAGCAGTACAAAAGTATTCATGCTATGTTTTTACTAACAAAATAAAATAAAATAAAATTAAAATTAAATTTAATGATTTCATTATATTATATTATGAACCCCTCATGTTATTAAAATTACATAATAAATATAAACCCTACAAGTGCTTCAAAAAATGAAAAAGCGTATATATATAAGTGTAGATAGTAATATAAACAGCTGTACTCCAGTTGATTAAAACCTATAATGCCATTAAAATCAATGCTGTACACTATATAGTTTGTAGTTTTATATGTGTAACACATGAATTAATACATCAATGTTAATATATATTGTGTTAAACATAAATTATAATTATATATGTTATATTATGATGTTTTAATTGTAGGTTGTATAAAATATAAAATGGGAATTTAATTTGTGTATAATTTAAATATGTATAAATATGTATATATAAATAAGTAACAAACTATTATTAAATATCGTTTAATATGACCAGTCAGTACTGAATAAATAATATATATATAATATAAATAATTAATGTCCTAGTATATAAAAATGTATATAAAAAGCATAATGTACTATAAAAAGCATGATGTAATTATAGTATAATGCTGAGTAGGTATGGGGAACAACAAATAAATATAACCATATTGTAATGTTCCAAAAGGACATATATACACTAACACCCCTTGATACTGTTCAACCATAAAATAGGCTTAATGCTAGTATATTCATTCAAACCGGGGTATTGATTGGCATTAAGTAATAACTGCATCCTCAATTCTGACAAATCTAAATTATATTTAGTTAATTTTCCTTGTAAATCAAACTTCTGGTGTATGACCCCAAAAAACTTAAAAGAATGATTTTCAAATTGATTAATATGTCTAGCTAAGGCATTCATTAATTTATTATTTTTAATGTCCAATAGGTGTTCTTTGACTCTATCCCTTAGGTGTCTACTAGTTTTGCCTACATAAAACCCCTCACACTATTGACAAACAGCAATATAAACAACATTTTGTGTGTAACAATTTATATGCTGGCTAATCCTAATATTATATTTATTGACCATCACAACCGTGTCAATATTAATCATGTGCTTGCACGTTGAACATCTACCACATTTGAAATTACCCGCTGGTTTTTGTGAACTATTGCGGGTATTAACATTCAAACTCTCAAATATGTCCTTAAAAGAGGTGTCCTTCCTAAAAACATATTTAACATTACCTACAAACATTTCACCAAGTAATTTATCTGTACTTATGAGTTTCCAATTTTTGTTAATGATATCTTTTATACATGAAGACAAACCATTAAAAGTGGTAATATACAAAGGAATATTATAACAAATAAATTTGCTCACGTCTACGACTTGACTTGGATGACTTTCACTAGAAGTCAAATCCTTACTATGCAATATGGCTTTATAAATACCCTTACTTCTTTTGTATCTCACTTCTTTAGCTATCTCACTACAAAAATCAAGTGGATATCCCCTGTTTAAAAATAAACTGCTGATGTATTTAATTTCATAGTCAAAGTCCAAGTCTTCACTGACCATCCTTGCTGCCCTCACCATCTGACCTTTAACTACCGCTTTCTTCTGATGGTGAGGGTGCCAGCTATCGAAATGTAGGTACGAATTTGAGAAAGTGGACTTTCTATGTATATTTGACACTAACTTCTTATTAACCTTATCATAAGTTAGCTTGATATCCAAATAACTAATACTTTCCTGGCTAATGACATGTGTAAATTTTAAAAAAGGTACGCTATTATTAATATACTCTAAAAAACACTTTAAAATTGCTTGCTCCCCATTCCAAATAATAAATAAATCGTCTAAAAACCGACCATAAAATTTAATATATTTATAATATTCTGAATTAAAAACATAATTTAATTCCCAATAAGTTAAAACAAAATTCGCGAAACCCGGGGCACACGCTGCCCCCATGGCTACACCACTAACCTGTTTATAATAGGCCCCGTCGAAAAATATAAAGTTGTTTTTTAATACAATGCCCATTAATTTGACTAAAACATTGATCTTATTCTGCTCGTAAAGGTTAGTGTGATATAATTGTTCCTCTAACCAATCCAAACCACTGTCATGGGGTATGACTGTGTACAAATTGCATACGTCCAAGGTGATAAAAGTGTCATTGTCTTCAAGTACTATAGCTTTGATTTTCCCCAAAAAATCCCAAGAGTCCTTAAGAATATATGTGTAAAATGCAATACCAGGTTTCAAATAATAATCCAAAAAAAAAAAAAAAAAAAAAAAAAAAAAAAAAAAAAAAAAAAAAAAAAAAAAAAAAAAAAAAAAAAAAAAAAAAAAAAAAAAAAAAAAAAAAAAAAAAAAAAAAAAAAAAAAAAAAAAAAAAAAAAAAAAAAAAAAAAAAAAAAAAAAAAAAAAAAAAAAAAAAAAAAAAAAAAAAAAAAAAAAAAAAAAAAAAAAAAAAAAAAAAAAAAAAAAAAAAAAAAAAAAAAAAAAAAAAAAAAAAAAAAAAAAAAAAAAAAAAAAAAAAAAAAAAAAAAAAAAAAAAAAAAAAAAAAAAAAAAAAAAAAAAAAAAAAAAAAAAAAAAAAAAAAAAAAAAAAAAAAAAAAAAAAAAAAAAAAAAAAAAAAAAAAAAAAAAAAAAAAAAAAAAAAAAAAAAAAAAAAAAAAAAAAAAAAAAAAAAAAAAAAAAAAAAAAAAAAAAAAAAAAAAAAAAAAAAAAAAAAAAAAAAAAAAAAAAAAAAAAAAAAAAAAAAAAAAAAAAAAAAAAAAAAAAAAAAAAAAAAAAAAAAAAAAAAAAAAAAAAAAAAAAAAAAAAAAAAAAGGGGGGGGGGGGGGGGGGGGGGGGGGGGGGGGGGGGGGGGGGGGGGGGGGGGGGGGGGGGGGGGGGGGGGGGGGGGGGGGGGGGGGGGGGGGGGGGGGGGGGGGGGGGGGGGGGGGGGGGGGGGGGGGGGGGGGGGGGGGGGGGGGGGGGGGGGGGGGGGGGGGGGGGGGGGGGGGGGGGGGGGGGGGGGGGGGGGGGGGGGGGTGGGGGGGGGGGGGGGGGGGGGGGGGGGGGGGGGGGGGGGGGGGGGGGGGGGGTCAGGGTTAGGTTTGTAAAAATTGGCTATGGATACTTACATAAGGAAGTTATGCTGAAAACTACTATCACTTTCTATTCAGTTGACATAAGACATGCTTGTACGTTACATGTATTGCTACCTATAGTCAAATAAGCAAGAGTAAAGCATTAACTGTGATAAGGTATATACAGTAAAGATTTTATTGCAGTGAATGCAGACTTACACCTGTACTACAAGATGTGCAGAATGCCAGCTATAGTGCAATAAGCAGGGAAGACTAAAGCATTCACTGTAATAAACTATTATATGCAAAAAAATGAAATTACAGCTGTGTTGCAACACCTGCATAAATACAAATGATGTGCAATAAAAACATGAAATTAAATCATTAACTGATTGAAGGTTTCTCTAATAAAGTCTGTTGTGCAATGATTGTGGCAGTAGGGTTGTTTTTTAAGAAATCAGTTATGACAACTGTTGTGCAATAAAAACACAAAATAGTATTTATAGCTGCATGAGGGTATATCTAATAAAGTATGTTGTGCAGTAGGGCTACTTTGTAAGAAATCAATTATTACAACTGTTCTGTAATAAAACCGCAAAATAGTATCAGTACCTGCATGAAGGCATATCTAATAAAGTCTGTGCAATAAGTGTAGGTTCAGATTTGTTTTGTAAGAAATCACTTATGAAACTTGTATGCAATGACACATGGAGCAATAGCAATAACCCCAAGGTAAGTGTGTACAGCAGATTGTCTTGTTTTCACCATTTCATGTCAGCTACAAGCTTTCAGGCTGTGAGGTAGAGTACAACAAGCAGGTATAACAGTGTACTACTGTAGACTGCAAATAATAACCCATAATCTGATATTGGTTGCTGACTTCACAGATATTTCAACACACTAATGATGTAATCTGTGCACCTGAATGCTACATTGTCAGATATACATTACCTAGTATCTCTGTTATGCTTGAATATCATGCCTGTGTGTTCAACTGTCACTGCAGTCAGGTATAAAATTGTACCAGTATTAGCAGGTCATATTCTGGTGCCAGGTGAGCTCTAGGAAAATACCAGTCAGTCAGTAATCACCAGTGACTCTGTAGCTCAGATTTCTAAATGCTGTGTATGAAGTACATTTTTGCCACAGAGAGCAGGGTTTGAATCCAGTGCTATGTAGATCTATATATAACAGTATCAGTCATCTAATGTTTACAAATGTTCTCGCCACAGGGACTACAGGTAAATGGGTATGGTAGCCCATATTATGAGTACAGTATTGCGTGTTTACATGTCACAGACTGTTACAGTCATTACCAGGAATGTGAAAATACAGCATAAAAATAGGAAATAATAATATAAAATAAAAGAAAATAAATAAAATGTGTAAGCTCTGGTATAGCTGCATGCCTGGAATGTATGTTAAAGGTAGCTGCAGTCAATTAATACATTTGATGCAGATGTCCACTGTTGTCACTGCTATTGGGTTCTATCCCCATTGCTTGCCAAGCAAGATATGATAGTTAACTGTCTGTACTGTACTCATCCATGTCTCTCAAGTGTCATTCTGTCACAGAATGTAATTACCATTGCATAATCCCACTGTTACAGATGTATCATTGACAAGATTATGTAAATAACAAAGTAACACTACATCAGCCCACAGTACAACTTGGTAGTAATTTGGTAGTGATATGGGTACACCTGATGTGTGCATATTCTGTAGAGTTGTGAACCTGCAGTTGTTATTGCTTGGCCTAAGCTGTCCCATGCAGATAGCATGAGAGGTATGCACATGCTACAGCAGCTATAGGGCACTTTTACACATAAAGAAAGGACAGACCCGTAGAGTAGATAGAAGTGCTGTTGTCAACTATATAGCCTAGAATGGACTATATTTCTCTATCTCCCCACCCCTTATCTTCAAATATTTATTATTGTTATTGATTGGTTATGGTTTACTATTAACATATGGTGTTACATAAACTTTATTGTGGGGCATGTGTTTTATTATTGTTATGTATTAAACTGGTCACATATTAACATATCTTGTTGAATCACCTATTCTGTTGACATGATGCTGTAACTGTTACTGGCATGCTGTAAATATACTGACTGTTCTTTTATTTATTTATTGTTGAGTTTCACATAATATGCATTGAAATGTAATGGGTTATTTCCAATGTTCTGGCATTCTGTTATTACTAACAATGGTTTTGTTCATAACTAACCTAAATGCATTGCTTCACCTTCATGATAACAGCACATTAGGGTAGGCCTGTTCCTGCTGATCCACCTACCCTACCTCAGCCAGCCATGGCACCAGATACCAGTGCATCTGGGACCCAAGCTGCTGGTAACCCCTCTGCTGGCCTTGCACCACCTTCTGGTGGAAATGCCTCAGGGGATGGGGCCCATCTGCCACTGGGAGCGGTGGCAGAAGGGAGGAAGTCACCCAGGATTGACTGCCAGCCACTGTGCACAGGATTCTTCATAGGAGTTATTAACTATGCCTGCGCCAGCTCAAGGGCAGACTCAAGAACCTGGTATGGCCTGCTGGCCCTGGCACCAGCCTCCAGCACAGCCAGTGAACGAGCAGTATAGACTGCCCATGGGTGGGGACATCAGTCACACTGCAGCCATCTAGAGGCACATGCTCCTTGGATTCCACAACACCCTCCCTGTCCAATGTGTTTACCCCCTCATGTGTTGCATCCCCCCTGTCCACTGTCTTATCTGTCTTGTCGGTCTGCAATTGCATCCTCTCCTACCTAACTTACCTATCTACATGCACCTATATCCCTTCCCAACATTCCACTCTCTCCTTATAATTAAAAAAAGGGGCACTTGTCCCACAAAAAAAAATATATTGCCCCATACATAGCTCTCCATTTTGTACACATGTCCACTGGACACAACTAATTCATTCCAATTGGCCCAACAGCACATGTATGTTGTCCTCGCCCCTCTCTCTGGGGTTTGAGAGTCCAAATTCATCCTCCTACTCTGTTATTGGTACTGTTGCATAACAGATGTACCATAAGCACATGCCTCAATTGAGCTGTAATGAGTGCCCTTAACCTGGCTCTCCTGGAACAACAGGAGAGACACTGCTGCTGAAGTTACATGTACAGCTTGCAGGCCTCCAAAGTGTTCACCCCCCTCCCATACACGACTGTATGTTAAAGTAGCTGCTACAAATTGACCATACCTTCCAATCCCCTATAACAAGGGATCTAGACACAACCATTCATAAAGAGGGGTAAAGGCCCAGAGATAGATACATGTTTCACAGTTTGCCCCAACAAACATAGTAAGTGGATAGAATAGTGGCTACTGCATTACCATGTATATTCTGATGGTTATGAAATTTGGCACTCACATGTGTTTCTCCCCTTCTGACCTCAACCCACAATATTTGCCAGTGACCTGCCAGATGACTACACTGTCATGGGACACTAAGCAAACATGCAAGACAAAATTGTGGACATACTTCATACGTCACTACAGTGGACAGTATTTGTACTTACTCTCTGTGATGCTGTAGTCTCCACACCTCAGTAATGTCCATCTCAAAAACTAAGAAAGGGTCCAAGGCCTACACAAAGGGTGTACACTGTGGTAGCATGTCATTGGCTAATGATAGTGCAATTTAGCTGTGTTGGATGCAATTAGCAAGTCTGAGTCACAGATTGGTGCACTGGCAATTACCGGTTATTGAGCATTGCCTACAAAAGGCAAGCAACTGCTTATGGGGAACAGGTCTGTATGTGGTTTTACTCACACAGGCACCTTATGTGTAAAGCATTTGCAGAGGAACCCTTCAATGAAATGAATACATCACTCTACCAGGTATGTACTACATTTCACCATAAAATGGGATGCAGATGGGAGGATGGAGGTATGGGCTATAGAGATTAAAACAGTAGACTTGTATTAGAGCTATGATGCTGACATGTCAGTGATGCTCCACTGTCCAACACCTACAGGCATGCCCCTCAATTGTCTCTACTTTGACTCACATCTCTGCTCTGTCCCTGTCCATCCCTCCTATAACATTCAGCTGTTACGGTAAAGATAGTGGATTACATCTAAAACATAGTGACACTAAGCAAGGGTGTACACTCTTGTAACATCAACCTATCGACTGTAATTCACCTTCTCTCAGTCTGTCAATGTCACACATAAATAGTACTAACATTGCAAAAGTGTCCTTGATGTACTCTGGCTAAGTCCCTTTTTTGTGAACATGCCACCCTGTCTGGTTGAGTGTTATGCCTAACATGCCTCTCAACCTCCTACAGTAAGAAATCAGGACAAAGACATATTTAATGGGGGGACAAAGGCCCAAATCCAGTGACAGACTATATATATATATTGACCATACAAAGTAAAAATGTGATTAGAGTAATAGATATTACTGTAGCATAACTGTTGTCTGAGGGGTCTGATGGGTGACAGATTCTGTGTCAGTTTTCTGACAGCAACCATCAATCGGCTGTTAATCCACACTCTGACTAATATATCCCTAGGTCACCACTCCCTTCAATGGTTCCAATCCTATCTACATAGTAGACAACAAGCAGTACTATGGCAAAATAATCTATCTAACCTTCTTCCTAACACCCTAGGTGTCCCCCAAGGGTCTGTCCTGGGTCCACTGCTATTCTCCATATTTATCAATGATCTCTACACTGTCATCCTCCTTTTGTCTATATGTGGAGCTTTTCTCCCCGGGCCTCTGCTGAAAATGGAAAAATATCCAGTTGGACTAGCCCGGTCAACAAATGTAAAATAAAATAAATAAAATAAAATAAATCCCAAATGCCAACTGCATTCAGTATGCAGATGACTCTATGATTATCTGCACTGTTACCACCAAGGATGAGCTACAGGCTAGTACTCAGTCAACTTTCAACCTGATTGAAAGTTGGCTTGCAGGCCGATGTCTCCTTCTAAACCCCAATAAAACTAAACTGCTATTTCTCTCTCCCACGCATAAATCCCTGGTGATATCCTTCTCCATTACCTCTAAAAATGGCACTATCATCGCCCCAGATGTCAACACAAAACTACTTGGGGTAATTGTAGACAACAATCTTAAATTTGATGCCCATGTAAATAAAATGATAAAAAACATTAATAAAAAACTGGGCTCACTGTATAGAATAAAATCATTCCTTACACCACCTGCTAGGACTGCTATTGCCCGATCCCACCTACTCTTCACCCTCTTCTATGCCTCTCCTATACTTGCCAACTTAAACAAAATGGAACTTAATAGACTCTCAGCCTGCTATAACAGCATAGCTAGATTCACCACTGGGCTGCCCTACAGAACACATCACTGTATAAACCTAAAAAAATCTAGGCTGGCTAGAGCTATCAAGACAGATTCAGTATAACAAACATATTATGGCTTTCAAAGTTCTTAACCAACCTGATAATACCCCTGCTTTAAGAAATATCATCAATCCTCACACCAACCAAAGATCACTTAGATCATCCAATAGAACTGTAGTGCAAACCACTATAGCTAACAACTTAACCGGGAACTCCACATTTGCCAACTCGGTATGCAAAGCTTGGAACTCACTACCCCCAGACATCACAACAAACACTACCCTTTCTAAATTTAAGACAGCCCTCAGGCAGTACTTCATGACTCATTGGCTTTGTTCCTGTGCCAGGCCTGATTAAATACATGGTAACACTTGTACACCTGTATCAGGTTAACAATTGCTTTTGTAAATAATAATCAATTCAATGCTACTGTGTTATAATCAGCTGTCCAGATGTAAAGCATCCTATTTCAGTTAACATACACTATGAGTGTTAACTTGACTGTTTGTTATCTATGAACTTTAGAGTGTCTTATATAAGTTTCCTTCTCTGTATTACTTCCTTTGGAGCTTTTCTCCCCAGGCCTCCGCTGAAAATGGACATGTATCCAGTCGGACTATCCCGGTCAACAAATGTAAAATAAATAAAATAAAAATAAATCAGTGTTCAACCATTTGTCAGACATACACACATTTGTGCAAGATGGACCACAGCTATGAGGCAAACATGGTGACATTCTGCAAACATCTGCATGTATGATACCAACAGGGAACATATACAAAAGCAAGTTTGCATTGCTGTCTGTCATTGTGGCACACTGGTGTGCTTGGACAGTCCCCATATAGTTGTTGGAATAGCACACTATTATTTCCCCGACAGTGGCCATGTCACATATTAGTGTGGATTTGCCTGTAGGGGACACACCATAGTACACAGCATTGATGGCTGTAGAGACATACCACAGAATCTCTTCCAGCACACAGGGATATTACCCATTATTGCTACTGTCTTGGTATTAGCCATGCATGTAGTGTGTTGCCAAACTGTGGGGTATGACGTATGAGGGAGCAGTAGATAGCTCAGGCCATTATGGCTGTGTAGGGTGTGTACATAGTGGACATCCATGTATCTGGTCCTTTAATGTGTTTCCTTCTTGTTGTCTTGCAGGAATGATGTATTGACAGAGACATCCTCCATTTTCATCAGCAGAAAATGATGCTATACTGGATGCCCTCAGAATCAACCATCACTTCTAGCTGTCAAGGAGTCACCACAATCATGAACAGCAGGCAGCATTGTGGGCCACCTTGTGAGGGCTGTTAATGATATTGGCCAACAGGACTGGACCTACAAGCAGGCTCAACACCCAGCCACAGACATGGTCAATGCCATATGTCAAAGGCAGCTGCTGTTGTAAGAGATCATGCTGCCACTAGTGGAGGTTCTGCAACAGAACAACCACTCTCAGCCACAGAGGAATTCCTGGCAAACCTAGGATCTACCCACAGCTCCCAGCCAACCATCACACCATACATCTTGAAGGTGGGTGCTACAGCGTCCACATCAGAGGAACATCCACGTAAGCTGACTCTTTTCTCTAGTATAATACATTTTTAGTCATTATGGCAGGCTCTACAGACCAGTACATGGATGTCAGGTCTATCTGCATTGGAGGGAGGGGGATGGCTTTTCAACACAGTTGTGCACACATACTCAGAATGTCAGCAATATAGCCCGTTTCACATTAGCTACTGTACATGTGGATATATGGACATATTACATTGTAACACTGCAACATTTGGTGTTGCTGACAACACCTCTCCCTCACCTTTTCACAGGTATGTCAGGTGTGGCCAGAGTTCATGGTCCTGTACCTAGTAAGTGTCATACTGTTCTTTTGCCTGATCAGATATACCCTATGAATGTTAAGGGCTACCATTTTGCCTTTTGCACAAGTGTTCTGCTTAGCTAGAGGAGAATAATTGTATGTTCCATTTCAGAGCAATTAACTACAATGCATAGCCTAGGGAATGACAGGTGTGTATTTGTACAAGCATTAACATGTTTGCACTTATAGTTATGAGCAACTACACAGCCTCCTATACATGAGGCAATTACTCCAAGATGCCCATTCAGACACAATAGGGAGAAGGTACACACCTGAGGCAGTGGTACTACAACTGGTATATCATTGTCAACATAGGTGTACTGGGTTTTATGTGTAGTTCTGTCAAATACACTGTCATATTGCATACCTCACAGGTGTATGTTCAATGTTTCAACATTACCCAGATGTAGGTGACATGCATGCTATACAGATCCTGGGTTGTCTGTGTATGTTGTTGTGGGGGTGTGTGTGTTGTGCATGGAATCAGAGATGAGAAGATGTGGTACATGTAATGCAGTTGCTGATCCTCATCTGTATGAGTCTGTGTGGATTACCATGCATAATAGTGCAGGTGGTAATTTACTGCTTTTGTCTTGCTTCTCATAGGTGAATGGGGGGGGATTGGAGTCTGTCCCCCTCACAACCTGATGTCAGTGTCTCATTGGACTCTGATGATGATGGTGGCCGTAGTGAGGCACAGGTGGATTTGTCAGTGGCAGAATCTGTCCCAGAGGTTGGCATCCATCTCCTGCCCCCATTGCCCTCGCACAGTGACAGTATGCCTGCACATACCCAGTCAACAGAGGTCACAGATATTGTACAGTCAGATGGTGTCATCATAGTACAGGATAGTGTGAGAACTATGGCATCAGTGAATGTAGACACTGGCCATAGACAGACAGCTGGCAAGGTCCTACGCAGGCAGACTGACAGGGGAGCACAAAGGAGGTCTGCTGCCCATCCACTTCCTGTTCTAGGTGTCACATTGCGGGTCACTTGTCACATGTTTCGGGCTGTCATTGAGGCACAGGTGTGAGCTGAATGCAACACCAGATGGATGCTTAGGGTCATTGATGCAGCAATGTCTGACATCTGTGACTGCCACCACTGCATTGGTGATGCCATGGAAAGTTTCACTGATGGAGTGGACAGATAGTGGGCTCAGACAGTGTCTGTCTATGAGTGCACATTGTGCTGGAACATGTGGCTGTGGTTGTGTGTCGGACAAGTAGACATAGGCCAGCAACACCATCTGCTGGTAGTCCATGTGGCCATGCACACTTGCGTTCCAGAAGTGGCAGCACCTCCAGTGCTACAGAGGGAGGTGTTCTGTCCAAACCATGACATGGCAGGCCATGGACACGTGGTCCTGGGCAGTCCCATGGGGGACACAGGCCCAGCAGACAGCAATCACCATAAGGTACTAGCACATCTGACCTTGGGGATGGTGCTGCCCTTGCCACTCAATGCCACTTATGGAGGAGCCAGTTCCCATGTCTGTGACAGAGACAGTGAACTGTTCACTCTACCATGTATGGTCCACAGCTGTCTACCATATGCGCATGTAGGGCTAGCACTGAGCTTGACTGCGTACACGCAAACACTCCAACACCACTGACACACGCAGGTCACCTACAGACACACACAGCACCTCTCCATGACCCCTGTCACCAGCACCATGTCTTGGCTCACATACATGCTGCCAACTGTTTGGCACAGCCTAGGCCTCTGGAACCACCACATCACACCCTGCGCATGTGATGACACCTGTACCATATCCCTGCCATCCATGCCATCGATGCAAGGACCTGCATATATGTGTCTGATGCACAGTGTGACTATATAACTTTACATTTGTTTGTGCAGTGCAGTAGTGTTTTGCCATGGCAGTTGTTGTGGGCCATGACAGGTACTGTATGCTGGCATATGTCAGGAGTACACATCTAACGTTGTGTATCTTTGTTGCCTGATGGTACACTGGTGGTAGTGTTATAGAATGATAGGTGAAGAAGGCCTTTATATATATTAAACCGGTCTGTTTTTTTGTATAATGGAATGTAGTCTTTATAGTTAGTTCAAATAAACTACTATTTTTTTTCACATAGCTCACTTGTTGCTGGCTTTGGTTTTGGCTTTTTTTTTTTTTTTGCCGCAACTACTCCTCGCAGGGGAACTTTGTTTTAGAATGATAGGTGTGTCACGGAGCTGTGTATGTATTTGTCCCAGGAGTCTGAGCAGTGCAATTATGGACACATGGTGGAAATACAGCGGTACAGGATGGCAAGGCAGCACAGCAGAAATATGATGTCAACAAGGTATGCCAGTATATGTGCATGGCTCCATAGGTGCATATGTGTAGAACATTACATCAGGAACAGTGGAGACAGTCAGGGTCATTATGCTTTCATACCCTGTGACACACGCTACTACCCTTGATATATGTCACCTGAGTATTCTGCATGTACAACTGTAGATGGCGTTGGACATCAATTATGCTTATGTAGAGGAGGGGAATTTAGGGCAAATATCTTGTCACAAGGTCATAAAATGCATAAACAATGCACAGGGGTAGGCCACATGGGCACATCTCTAGTGCTGTCAGGGGATATATTTACACACACACACACACACACACACACACACACACACACACACACACACACACACACAGACACACACACACGTTGAATGCTATGAGAGTAAAACTCTTACCTATCTAGCATTACACACTGCAGCTTACAGTACTTATCACATGTGCCATGCTGTTTATCTGATAATCCACTCTCAGCCAGTGTGCTTAAGGTGGATGACATCAGCAGGCCTTGTAGAAGAGATAATTTAGATGCCAGCAGCCAGTCACAGGGCCATAAAATGCATACCATTGTACAGAGACAGGCCATATGGGCATGCCTATAGTGCTATGAGGGGATATTTTGAAACACACACACAAAGATTTGGAGGATGTGAGATTAGAACTCCTATCTATCTAGCACTACAGCAGACAGTACCTATCGCACACACCACAGGTTATGTCTGTTGTATATGTTGCTGCAGGCACAGTACTTGTGGAGTACACAAAGCGGCCCTGTGTTAGGCAGCAAGTTTGGCCAGCAGAATGATACCATTTGGTACTGTTATTATATCTAGTCTCCTAGGGGAGGGATACCTGGTAATATCCCTAGTATGCATGTACAGTTACCAGTTTGGTCATATGTGGCTGTTTGCAGTTTGATTGGTGTACATGTGGCCAGAGACAGTATGGCATGTCCAAGGACTCCATTGCACCAATTGTACATTACACCCCCTGCGTACCTATGTCTGTCTGCATGGTGACAGCCTGCAGGCTCAGAAGTCTGTAGGTGAGTGGATTATGTGCTGTTGCGGTCTTGGTCTGGTGCCATCAGACAACTGTTGTGATGTGCATGTGCAGATAACCTCACCATTCAGAGGTGTGGGAATATTCATAGATCCTTGCCTATATCTATATCAATAGAGTATAACAGGGTAGTCTCCTTAAATGTAATTAATTAATTAATTTATTTATTTATTTTATTGCATTTGTTTACCAGGAAAGTCCACTGGGCCTAAAAGAGCCCATTTTTAGTGAAGGCCCGGGGAGAAAAGCTCCAATGAAATACAGAAAAATATAAACATCAATTAGTACAGAAGTAGAAACAGTGTTGCAGATAGAAAATATAGTAACATATACAGAATATATACATAAAAGCAGGAATCAAGTTTGTTTGATTACAGTAATATATACAGAAAATATACATTAAAGCAGAATTCAATAAATTCAATCAGAGTGGTATAAACAGAGATATATTAAATCAGTATTATTGTACCAGTATCAACAAGTGAAGATAAAAATAAATATGAAGAAAGTATCATCAGTTACAAGTAGCAAAACAGATAGGAGTTTAGTAATCATATAAGGAGAGTGAAGAGGTTAGGTTATAGAGCAGGAACATAGCTAGGAAGAGTTGATATGATTTTTCAGTATTTGTTTGAAGGTGGTGGCGCTGCCTGTGTTTCTTCTAGAAGGTGGAAGTGAGTTCCATAGTTTGGCGATGGTGAAGGAATAGAGGAGTTGACCAGCAGGTAAGGTGGGCTTATCTACTTTTAGAAGGAGATGATTTTCAGATCTTAGATGCCTGCTGGGATGGTATTTGGCAAGTAGAGTTGAGAGAGCAGGACAGTCTGTGGGTCTGTAGATTATTTTCTGCACAGTAGTTAGTTGGGTGAATGAGAGATGGTGGGGGAGTTCCAGCCACCCTAATTGTTTCAGTGACTTACAATGGTGGGATGAGAATGTGGCCTTGGTGGCAAATTTTGCTATTCTGTTGTAACACATAGCGAGTTTGGATTTTGTAGAATTTTGGATATTAGTGAGGAGAAGGGCACCATGAAGGAGAGAGGGTAATAAAAAGGTAGTTGCAAGGGTTTGTCTAGTAGAGAGGCTAAGAAAGTTTTGGTACCTGTAGAGCATACCAAGCTTTTGGTGTGTTTTTTAGATGTTATTTTTTATGAGCAGGTCAAAGTTAAGTTTTTCATCTATAATAATGCCTAGCAATTTAGTGTGTGGGACAACTTCTATAGTGATATTGTCTTGGGCTTGTATAGTGAAGAGTTTTTTATCAAATGGAGTGGTTTTCCTAGGAGTAAAAATTACTAGTTTAGTTTATTTTTGGATTTAGGGCAAGATGATTGTTAAGCATCCAAGATTCAGTATATGTGAGGACATTCTGGGTAATTTGCTGGAGTTCAGAGCTGGAATTTGCAGTACATATTATTGTAGAGTCATCAGCATACTGGATTACTGAGCATTGTGGGAGAGTGGTGTGAAAGTTGTTAATAAAGATACTAAATAAGAGAGGACCAAGTATAGAGCTTTGGGGTACCCCATGGAAGTATTGAGGAAGGGAGAGTAAGATTGTTGCCATTTGGTAGATTGTTGCCTATTGGAGAGATAACTGTTGAACCATTGTACTATAGGGGGGAAATGTGGAGGGTAGATAGTTTAGAGAGGAGGATAGTGTGGGAAATGGTATCAAAAGTTTTGGAGAGGTCAAGGAAAAGTGAAGCAATTATTTTATCAGAATCAAGTGCCCAGTTAACTGTATCAAGAAAGGATAGGAGAGTGGTAGTGGTGCTGTGTTCTGGTCTGAAACCAGGCTGAGTGGGTGATAAAATTAGATTTTCATGCAGGTGGTTGAGAAGTTGGGCATGGATGCATTTTTCCAGTATTTTAGAGAGGGGTGAGAGAATTGCTATGGGTCAAAAGTTTCTGGTGTCTGTGTTGGTGCCATCTTTGTGTAAGGGAAGAATGAATGCTTTTTTCCAGATGTCTGGGACAAGGGATTCTTTGACTGATCTGTTAATGAGTATGCTGATGGAGGGGAGCGGAGTGAGCATAGTGAACTGAGAAGGTTCAGCCCCACAGGGAGAAGACCTGAAAAAAATATCAGTTTAAAGGTGAATACTGAGCTTAAAATATCAGTATCTAACAAAAGCTTAATTGAAGTAGCTCTGGAATACTTTAATTTTCACTGCAAGCACATAAACAGGGCTGTTTGGCAGTTTTAGAGAGAGTTGTGATTAGTCTAGAGACTATGCTGAAAGTAAAAGCAAAATTTACTAATGTAAACAGTAAAGGCTTGGGACGTGTGTGTGTGTGTGTGTGTGTGTGTGTGTGTGTGTGTGTGTGTGTGTGTGTGTGTGTGTGTGTGTGTGTGTGTGTGTGTGTATGTGTGTGTGTGTGTGTGTGTAAGGCTGATTAAAGGTATTGGCCTAATCTAGTGTCAATTGGCTGGAACCCCTCACTGATGTTGTGCATACACCTTTTAAGCCTTAAAACCTAACAAAAACTAAGTTGCAATTCACCTATTACAACAGAAAATCTGTAGGGTGTCAGGTTCTTGCTTCCTGGAGTTTTATTTAGTTACGATAGTCAGCTTCAGTGGATGAAGTGGAAAATGTGTATTGTAGTTAATCCCAAGTGTGGGGGGGGGGGTCACTCAAGAAAGAAACCCATGCAACTATTACAACAGAAAACCTGTAGGGTGTCAGGTTCTTGCTTCCTGGAGATTTATTTAGTTACAATAGTCAGCTTCAGTGGATGAAGTGGAAAATATGTATTGCAGTTAATCCCAAGTGGGGGGTGGGGGTCACGCAAGAAAGAAACCCACGCAATAGCTGCTCATGCACAACGAACAGAGGGGCAGGGAACCTAAAGCAGTTATAGGATGGAAAATAAATATGAGTTAGGTAGTTGAGAGATGGTTTAAAGATGGTGCCAGAGAAGGGGACTGTGATTGAGTGTGTCATTAATGTAAATGTATTCTCTAGAAGTATGTGGGGAGTCTATGTATCACTGAACTTTATATAGCTATATATACATCTTGTTATCACATATATATGTGCCACATACTGACAGAAATTGTAATCAAGCATGAGGGGATAGGGAGAGACAGATATATATATATATATATATATATATATATATATATATATATATATATATATATCTGTATGTATGTACAGACATATTTCCACATAGCAGGTCTTTGGGCAGTAGAGACAATAGACTTGGGCTAAATTTAGCTAAGTGTAGGAGTATGCCCAGTGTGATTGTAAATACTTACAAGGTGACTCCAGGAAAGAGCTACCTGTACTCCAGTCTGGGATTATTGTGTGCTGCAGGCCATTGGTTGCTGCACCTGTGACCACAGTACTGCTGTTTCCAATATTGTCCAAGGCATTCAGCTGTCTTCTGACCTTAAAATGTGACTCAAACTTCATAACTGCAGAGAGCTTCACAGACTGTCTAGACTCTTGCCGCATATTTTTGGCCCATTTCACATAACATTGTTGTTTTTTGGCAAATTAGTGGCAAATCAGTCAGTATTGAAGTAAAGCAATACTGACAGATATTTGAGTTTCAGACTCCATGCGCAGGTGAGTCATGTGAATTCAGGACCTATTATTCTATCCACATACTATGCTTGTAGGAGCAAGTATGGAAAACATGTCCCAAGTTGTGGTCCTTGTTCCAACCTCCATTCACTGTATTTCAACAGATTTCCTGCTGAGTGAGAGGTTTGATGTGACTGAGATACATAGTCAAACACCATACACAGGGTGACAGTCTGCATACCATTCCATGTACATGTTTTTGCAGAATGTCCAGCATTTCACCCCATATCTCTGCTGTGTCCCTCATACTTTTGTCATTTCCTGGTGCTATACTGTACATTGCTCGCTGACTTGTTGTACCTATTGACACATTTAACTGATGGCCTTTACATGCTGCAGCTAATGTGACCTGATGCAGCCTGATGTTAAACTAGCCACCTGCTAAGTTACTCAGAGCATGTATAATGTCTGTCTGTAGGTATGGCCCTTTGTGCTCTCAGTCACTCTGTCTTTGTCCAGCTTTCTTGTAGTGCCAGACTGAGGGGTTCTGACAGTCTGTGGGACTACCACCATATGTGTACCCTGCATGCAAAAGATGTCAGATGCTGCCAGATTCAAACCATCAACACCATGACACATGCTACTGTTGCTGGCCCACTGAGCCACACTGTCCACCAGACAGAGAGCTTTCCTCCCTCACACTGTCAACAAGATAGGGGAATTTCCTGGCCTAATGATATGTCGTTGCAGACTTACTATTACAGCTATTGTATGGCAACACTGATGTGTTTGGGTTGGGGGACGACCAGCCTATGCTCTGCTAGCATTGACAATTGTGTGACTGTTCTATGACTCCACTGTTTGGCATTTCCCCAGACTACTGTTGTGAAGTTTCCAGCCATGCGGCCTAGTGGCTAATATTGGGCACATACTATTGAACAGAGTACCTGTTGTCCCTTTCTGCTAGACCTGTACAAGTAGCCAAGTATCCCAGTATAGATCTCTGTAAGTAGCCCAGTAGCACACTATATATACTCCACTATATTTCTTTGCATACATGGGGCAGGTTCATATATATGCTACCATATTATAGTACCCCTTACAGGAGAGTGACTTACCTTGCAAATGCAGCAGTTGACAGACCTGTACTTTGGGGCTTCCTCTGTTTGATGCAGGCAGTCCACACCCACTGGTGGGTTCCCCTCTGTTGGCTCTGGGTCCGAGCTGAGGGCGGCAGAGCTCAGTGAATTCTTATAGTATGCCCCTTCCCACCCTGTAGCACTCTACAATCTGCAGCTCATGTAGCTCCTAATAGGTTACCCTGGGCCCGAACACTTCTACTTCTCAGTCTAGGCCTATGGTCAGCATCAGCAGCAACTGCATTGACCTCAGCATCTACCACATACATATGTAGCAGACCTGCAGCAGCCCCTTACATTCTGTAGGTTAAAATTCCCAAGTCTGTACTCCAGTGGTGCAGGTTATGGGGAAAAATCAGATTGTAGGGTGTATGCATACTTTAGAGTGCTCTGTTGTAGGTATAGTCTGTGGGATAGGCTAGTTATGATGTATTCCAACTGCCAAGTACATCATTAAGGAGTTTAATGGCCCTAGTTTAAGTGTAACAGGGCTCATCAGTAATTAATACCTCATTGGCTTTCTCAGACAATTTTTTTTGACAGCCTTCCTTTGCTGAGCACTGTGACGTGCAGCACAAACCCATGTCGCACAGGTAAACAAGTCTTAGCAGTGAACAGACATGGCCCCATGGAAGGCACGTTCAGCATAGCTGTGCACCACTCAAACATGCTCAAACCAGCTGAAACACACGCCCCCTAAGGTACTAAGGTAAACAAAGCTTAGCAGAATGGAGTACCATGCAAACAGGTACCATTGAGCTCCAGTGCATGTAAAGGTTTGCAGACACACCCCCTTTTTATGTGAGCTACCTCTTCTGTTGACACCAACACGGTTCTGTGCCTACATGGATGTGATCTGCGGACACAGATACCCATTTCTGGTATTCAGTAACCCAAGCTCATTAGCATACAGATCCATGCAGAGTACCTGGTAACTACACAGATTCAGGCTCTGCCTCATTAGCAACCACAGCAGTGCTACATTGTGCATACCCCACACAGGGTCTTATAATGCATTACTGTTACATACTCACAAATTCTGTTTTTTACAATATATATTGTTTCCATAACGGCATGTTTGTGCACTGCGGCATGCCTTGCAAACATATCCAGGGTATTAAAAAAATAATTTTACATTATTTTCCATACTGTTTTGGACACACACTTACTTTTATACATATATATGTGTCCTCTATACTATTTCTGCCACTGTAACTCCAATCTTACAGCCCCTGGTGTCATTTTAACTTCTTGTACATGGAATTCTTCTGTGTACATTACGGACACCAACATGGGGTCTGCACAACTGCCCATCTGCTGCTGGATCATGTTACCTGCCTCATTTGCATGCACCTGCTTATAAGGTGATTTGTATGCTATGGATACTTCCGTGTTCGCACGCTTGTGCATGTCTCTTGGCTCCCTTTACTGGATCGCATATTTGCTTACTTCCATGTAAGCACAGTGCCACTATGCCTAGATGGCAAATAAGTCCATGTAGGCTTTATTGCATTCCCCCCAAGTTTTTTTTTCATGAGGGTCATCACCTTATTTTTGAATAGGAGATACCCATTAGATTTCCTCAATAAAATTAAAACTGAGGTTGTTAAGCATAAGACTGACCAATTTGTACCTATACTATATGGTATATGAGGCGGTACTATGATGACCATTGAGATTATTTCAACTGGAAACAACAATACTTTTTCTTTTGTTATTCCATTTAGTAACATTACAAACCAGTATGTCTATGTAGTTAGAAAATATACTGGGATATTAATTATAACATGAAAAAGCATTTAGGTTTATACCCAAATATAACTTTTTCTTGTGGGAAGAACATTAAGGGTATCCTAGAGGATGGTGTACCTAACGTTAATTGGAATCACAGTTTTATGCAAAAATGTGGTTGTTTTAAAATGTGTAGGTATATTCACACTGGCCCTTACATGGTAGTATATCATTACAGAAGAATTACTGCTTGCCCAGGGAAGGTGAACTGTAACACAACACATCATTTAGCTATGTGCTTCACATGTAATGTTTATTATGTTTGCAAAACAAAGAGAAGGTTGAAGAATAGGTTTAGTGAGCATGTGTATGATATTAAGAACAAAGTGACAAATGCATTCACTAAACATTCACTTGTTTGTTTAAATTTAAAAAAAAAAAATCATATTTTTTGTTATAGATAGAATACTTGTTGTACCTTTATGTGGGGATGTTGAAGCTGATTTAGATGGTAAGGAACTACAATGGCAGGTGACAATCAATGCCTCATGAAGCCCTGGTGTTAATGACACTATGACAGTTTCTAGTATCTTAGAAATGATAGCAGCCTGTGCATGATTATTAACTCTATGTTATTATATTATATTGAATTAAATTTCAGTTACATTCATCTCCTTTCGGCTTATCCCGGTTAGGGGTCGCCACAGTGGAACAATGATTCACAGAATGATTAGCAGTGGAATTTTATGGTGTTGAGCCTGGCACCCAACCTTCCACAGAAGGCACTCACACTCACAGCCAGTGCCAGTTTAGAGTGTTCAATCCACCTACAGCATGTCTTTGGGATGTGAGAGGAAACTGGAGCACCTGGAGGAAACCCACGCCTCTACAAGGGAGGACATGCAGACTCTGCACAGAAGGCACCCCAGCCAAGAATCAAAATGGAGAGCCTCTTGCTGTGAGGCAGCAGCTCAGTTTCAGTTACATTCATTTTATTAATTTATTGTTATATTAGCCTATCTAGTTTAATATAACTTGTGTGGATTGGTTAAAATTCATTAGGGTTTACATGTTTACAGTGTATGTATTTCATCTATTTTTTTATTTATACATTTTTATATACGCAAACATTTTTAAACACATACATTTCTATACCTATATTTTAATATTTTATACAATATATATTTATATTCTTGCACATAGTGACATTTATAACATTTTAACCAGTTATATTTACACTTTTAGTAGTAGTGCATGAATTGGATTTTAAACATTTTTCAAACATTTTTTGATATATTTTTTATTTTGCACATTATTAATCATTCATATAAAGCACATGCACCTTTTAACATCTATGAAGGATTGGTGTGAATTTGTGTTTGTTGTTTTTAATGTTGATTTTGACTTTGTTGTTGTGTTTCTATCAACTAAACATTTCTTCTTGAAATTGGTTGATTAATTGATCCACTGCTATTGAAGTGTGCTATTTTATTACAATCCTGTTTCTCTGATGTAGTCTCATCATTTTAAAGACAAAAGTGCTGAGGATTGCTTTTTTGTTTAATAAAGTTGCCTGGTGGTTGGAGATGCTGCATAGTTTCATTTCATTTTATTGTTTTGGTTTGTTTAGTATAATGTTTATTTTTGGCCACTTGAATGTTGCCATTTGCTCAAAAAAGCAAGTGCTCTAATTCCTACTAGACTGATCACCATTAACTACATATCCTTTCCCAAACCTGAACCTATTAAACTGTATAACTCTAAACTTTCATCCCATTCTATACTCCAGTCCTTGCTCTCTTATCCTAGAACTCCAGGCCATCTCCTTAACTATAAAGTCCCCAGTCACTCCCTAAAACTGAAACTGCACCCCCTCCTTAAACCTAAATTCTCTAATTGCTCCCTAACCCTCAAATCCCCTTACTGCTCCTTTACCTTAAAAATCCATTCCTGTTCCCTAAGCCTACATTTCTACTCCCTAATCCAGAAATACCCCGCCTGCTCCACCTCCATGGTTGCCCTTTTCTCAATCAAACTCAAATAATGTGTTAGGGTAGGGTGTAGCAGCTGTTTGCCTAAACTCATATGTGAGTTCAAGTGCAAGCAATAACCTACATAAGCTACAAGAAGCTTGAGTCCCTGGCATCAAGAAAGCCATTTCCAGCACTTAAGTCTTGAGGCTTGTAGTAGAGCAGGACAGCCTTGCCCCTTTAAAGTCAATGCTCCTACAGCATCTCTGATCTCCATCATGGGTTTAATCATAGGAATGTACACCCTGGTCATGCAACCCCACACCCTCCGCCCAAGAAGAGGTGAGCTCCAGGAGGTGCCTGAACCATAATTCAGGTCACCTGGGTGATTGTGAGGGCTTTATTTAAATGCCACCATTTACATTACACCAGTATTTTAAAATAAGCAAACAAAAATGTTTTATTCCAGTTTGCATTTCCTTGTTTTGTAAGGTAAAAACTAGTAATTTAACAGCACTATATATTAGACAGCTACCTCTATTATAATGACTATAGCTGAGTACCAGTAAAATCATAACATATCTAAACAAGTAAGAGCTCGCAAACGTCTGGTTACAAAAGAAATAAAAACATGCAGACATGTTTTAGTGTTAAATACTGATTAGTATTAAAAAACTGTACCAAGAAAAAGGCATCTGAAATCGTATATCTAAAATTTGACAATTAATACATTTCATTTAACTGTGATATTATAATATAACAATCTCTAGAGTTCTAACATCCTTAAGGGAAAAGAAATTATTGTTTCAGATTTAGATTTTTGATAGCGTATCCAAATCATAGCATACATACAGAAATCAATATGACATTAGGAGGAGAAGGGTTGCAGCCCTTCAGTAGTGCCCAAGGGAAACTATTGCAGTTAGGGATAGGGTCACTACGTCTGGTAACATAGCATGGTGACAAGGGACTTTGGAAGGTGTTGCAGGTTGTTGTCTTTATGATTCAAGCATATTATTCTTCTATGGGAAGGAGAAGACTGAGAATATCTAGGAAAAGAGCGGAAATATTCCCTGTGGAAATATCTATGTTCAAACTAACATTAAAAATATTTTTGGATTGGAAGAAATGAGCCAGAAAAACATTGCATTTAACCACTTACCAAATGCTAACCCAACATACACATGCACACACACAGATGCATTAATGTGCACGCAACAGCTAGAGATATTGTACTCATAAATAATGTTTCCATGTTGCATTTAAAACTACAGATAATGTAGAGTCAGTAAATTGTAAGACTGAGGAGCAAATAAATAGAACTGTTTGATTTAAATAGACACAAAGCTTATAAAACCATCATTTTCTCTTTGTCTATGCATAACATAGATTCTTATGCTAAGCCTTTTATCATTTCACCTGTAAAAACACTTCAGATGATAAAGTTTAGATGGAAAGCAAAATTTTGACTTTTTCTTCTTCCAATAAATAGTAAAGGTCCCAGTTATATGAAGAAAATGTACAGTAAAGTAAACAGTGGATAGAAAACCTAAAACAGGTGGTGTCTAGTTCACCTGACAAACAGCATGATTCAGAATAAAAAAAGGTTTTAATCTTAGATGTGTGAGGTTAGAGCTTGCTGCCTAACAAAGTGTGGAGGAAAGCTGTGATGCTGATAAAGCCTTCCTTTGTGACATTTCTTAGTTTTTACCATATAAAATACAAAGCAGTATAAACAGGTTGCTACATATACCATTCCCTTCATGGTGCAATTGTACTAATCATTGCAAGACAACATCACAAGTTTATTTCCTATGGACACAAATGTGCCAATTTTTCAGTTATGTTTCTTGAGTTTTTTAAAAAAGTGCCAGTATTAATAAACCTACATTGCTTGCATAGCCCACACTTAAATATGTCAAGTACAATAAGTTTTTTTTTTTTTTTTTACCATGGGTGTCTTTGATTCAAAAGGCTGTTTCAAATTACAGCCAGAGTTAAAAAAATAACCTGGGTCCTAAGCTGCACCTGTTACCTCGGTCCCCACTCAGTGTTATAATAGGCCAATGTTGTCTAATAATATTTTGTATTGCCTTCATATCAGTGCAAAATCCTAGCAGAGTGGCTTAGAACATTGTGACCTGTGCTCTCATCCTTTGTTGTATTCAATCACACAAACAGATTAGGTCTCTAAGTAGTCACACCTGTAATATCATCCACCAAACTGGTGGGATACCCCCTATCTACAAACATATTTTTCAAAAAACTTACTTTCCTAAATAAAAAAGTTAGCCTTTCATATCATCCCAGAAATCCTTCCTAACAGCCTTTTCACTACATTAATTTTCATCTAGAGTGGGTGATTACAAGTAAAATGTATGGAGAAGTTGCTAAAAAACTTTATCTGTACACATTGGAAGATATTCCTTTTCATTCTGACGTTTGCTAAGTTCCACATTCATAACATTAGAGTATAAGAATAAGTATACATGGACATTTCAAAATGGTATATGTGTTTAGATAATTCATAAAAACATTAGTCCATCCACAGTACCAGACCACACAATAAACATGTCATCCAAGAATTTGACATATGTTTTAATGAATCTAACAATTTCTGAGGATAAAACTGTCTCCTTTTCCCATTTATAAAGGCAATAATACAGCAACCACGAAACCATCAAATATTCAAAAAATACACCAGTGAAATAAGCAGTCAGAAGGTGAGACAAAGAGAAGCAGCTTTAATCCATCTTATTCATCCGTCCTGGTACCTCGGCAATTCGCCTTCAATGGAACAAATATTCAGATATACACATTCTCTTTTATATACTCATCAATTAAACAATCAATCAATCAATTCATCAGGTGTTTAACCCTGTCAACACTGTGACAAATCATCTAACATTCATTTACTATTATATATAAAAATTTAAATACAAAATCTAATTTATCAGAAAATATTAAATCTAATGTAATATAATAATTCATGTTATTTTAAATTTTACAAATGTATACATATGACATTAAAATGCACATTTAGAAAAATTAAATTAAATTGAATTAAATACACTCAAATACACTCGAAAAAAATCTAAGTTAAATAGGGATATTAAGGACTATGAAAAAAACAAAATTTACAACTGGTCACGTAGGGGGCGTCGTTTTCGTCAGAGTACTAAGAGATGCATAACCGGAAGTGAGGAAGTGTCATCATGTTCTTCAGTCGAGACTGGGGGAAGCCGTAAGAGCGTTTCTTTTGAAAATATCACAACGGAAGGTTTAGATGGAAGTATGGAGAATCGAAGAGGTGAGCAGAGCCATCGGAAGACCTATTCTAATGTGCAAACTAGATCCGCGAAGAGCCAGGGTAAGACAAGTCATATTTCAGCTTCGTCAAGTAATTCAAAAAACTAAAGTCAGACTTTCAATGTTCTTTGGAACAACAGACATTTTTGAATTACAATCGCTCTGTTCCTGTTAGTTTAGACTGTGGGATAACTTTGAAAAACCATGATGGGATTGTTACTCAAAATGGTAACGTTTGCTTTGTTAGAAATGGTAATGCAAAGTATAGCGTTGATGCTGATTTGGAACTGGGGACTGTTGTTCAAAATGTTAATGTTAGTGATGTTAATTTAACGCATAATAGTGATGTTGTTTTTGAACATTCTTTTGAAAATATTATTGGGATTGCTATTGAAAATGTTGAAAATATTGCTGCTGATTCGGAATTGGGGATTGTCGTTCAAAATGTTAATGTTAATGATGTTGATTTAACGCATAATACTGATGTTGATTCTGAACGTTTTTTTGAAAATGTTACTGGGACTGTTATTGAAAATTTTGAAAATGTTGCAAATGCTGATGGTTTTTTAGTTAACAAGGATTTAAGCGTATTGAACCTTTCTGATTTAACTTTATCTGATGACATGCTTAAGGTTTTGTCAAAAGGTACCAAGTTTATACCGACTAGGTTACCCTCATTGGCAGATATTATGATGGATGTTAAAAGATTTGTCCGTAAATTAAACTTAAGGGTTTATTTTTTTGAGCGAGAAAAACATCTTGAAACTGAAAGCAAAGTTTCTTTGGATGATGTACTATTAAATTTGAGTACATATGATTATGATGAAATGATGCCAGTTGGATATGAAGATATTAATAATATATCTGAACCTTTTGTAGAAGATCATTTTTGTACAGAGGAAATTTTTTTTGGGGGGGGGGGTTATGGGCATATTGATGTCCCTTGTTTTTCAGGTGATAGTAATTTTGCTCCTCCCAAGAATTCACAGGCTATAAATGCTTTTGAGGATGTTGTGTACTCCAAACTTGAACAGGCATATAAGGAATTTTGTATTAAAGACAAGGTATTTAACTTGAGTAAAGATGAATGGTTGGCCCTAAAAGTGTTGAGAACAAAATTGGACAAAGCTACCATTAAACCAGCTGATAAAGGGGGTAATTGGGTTGTGATGAATATTGAAAAATATGAAAGCATAGTTAACAGTTTGATAATAGAAGATACTTATGTCAAATTGAACAACAACCCTTTGAAACAATATTCTGAAGAGTTAAGTGAACTGCTAGAAAAAGGAGAAAGATTGGGTTTTTTTACTAGTAAGGATGTGAAAAAAACTATTAGTTAAGGAACCCCGTCACCCATACATCTACATTATTCCAAAAATTCATAAAAGTATGGTTAATCCTCCAGGAAGACCTATCATCTCTGGCATTGGCTCCTATGTAGAAAGGGTTAACATATTTCTGGACTCCCATTTTAAAAAATATCTTCCAAAAGTTTGTTCCCATGTGAGGAATACTCAAGATGTGTGTTTAGCTTTGCGTGGGGTAGAATGGAAGGAGGAATATTATTGGGCTACAGTCGATGTTACATCGTTATATACTAATATTAATATAAGATGGGGTCTGGAGGCAATGCAGAGGATGATGGGTGAGGGACCACATACTATGTTTTTGTTAAGTTTATTGGAGTTTAGTCTGATGCATAATTATTTTATGTGGAAGAATGATTTCTTTTTACAGGTAAAAGGGACTGCCATGGGTGCAGCTTTTGCACCCACTTATGCAGTAATATACATGGGAGAGTTTGAAAAAGAATTTATGTTTCAGAATTCTTTTTTTGTGAATAATGTCATGTTTTACAGACGTTATATTGATGATTTAATTTTTATTTGTAAGGGTGAGATGTCTCTATTTACGCAGTTCATGGAAGACTTGAATCAGAATAATCATGGACTAAAGTTTGTTGCACAAAGTTCATCACATAGCATTTCTTTTTTGGATGTGGAATTTTATGTGGGGAAAGATAATTTGATTCAATATAAACCTTTTAGGAAACCAACAGCGGTTAATAATTTTTTGCACGCAAGTAGTATGCATCCTCCACATTTGATTAAGGCCCTGCCCGAAGGGGAATTTAAGAGGATTTTGAGAAACACATCAGATAAAGGTTTATGGGAAGAGGCATGTGATGGAACCTTTAATAGACTTTTATCTAGGGGATATGAGAGCACTAAACTCCTAGATATAAGGTATAGATTGTGTAGAACTCATACATCAGGGAGGAACATATACTATAACTGTAATTATTCTGTGACCACATCTACTTTGGAAAAGATATTTTTTGTATCTAGATTTTCAGGTTTCTCTAATATAGCTGAAAAAATTATTAGAGAATTGTGGCATGTTGTGTGTGAAGATTTAACAGTTGGTCCCCTTTTTCCGAAGCATGTTACCTTTTCTTATAAGAGGCATTCTAATTTAAAGGAAATGTTAAATAGGAAACTTGAACCTTTGGCTAATATAAATGTTGGGATGTATCGTTGTGGTCCTTGTTTGGTTTGTGACATGACAAAAAATATGCATGGGATGAAAATAAATAGTAGGAAATATTTGGCATTTGAAAGATTTGACTGTATGTCCTCAGGTGTAGTGTACATTTTGGGGTGTGATTGTATCACGCCTGTTTGGTACATTGGTCAGACTACCAGGAAGGTGAAGGTGCATATTTTGGAGCATTTGGGTGACATTAGGAGGGGAAATATGGATAGCCCAGTAGCCACTCATTTTATTAATATGCACAATGGTAACATTGAAGGTTTTGTATTTAGTGCACTTGCTAGACCTCATTTCTGTACAGGAAATTTTAAGACTGCATTAAATAGGTTAGAGCATAGGATGATTATGGGGTACCATACATTATTTCCTGTTGGGATGAATTTAGATAGTGGATGAAATTTGACATATGTGTGCTGGAATCTTTGAATCATAATGAAATTTGAGTGTATTCAATTCAATTTAATTTAATTTTTCTAAATGTGCATTTTAATGTCATATGTATACATTTGTAAAATTTAAAATAACATGAATTATTATATTACATTAGATTTAATATTTTCTGATAAATTATATTTTGTATTTAAATTTATATATAATAGTAAATGAATGTTAGATGATTTGTCACAGTGTTGACAGGGTTAAACACCTGATGAATTGATTGATTGATTGTTTAATTGATGAGTATATAAAAGAGAATGTGTATATCTGAATATTTGTTCCATTGAAGGCGAATTGCCGAGGTACCAGGATGGATGAATAAGATGGATTAAAGCTGCTTCTCTTTGTCTCACCCATTTATAAAGGACAAGGTTGGCAAAAATCAGGGTTGATGAGCCCTTATTGCTACTCCTGACACCTGCTTAATAACTCCCCACAAAGAAAAATAATTTATTTTCAAGGACTATTTCCATATAGTCACAAATTAGATCAACATCCTCTCTCTGCAGAATTCTGATTGAAGAAGCACATCCTTTAATCAAGCTACACCTATATAATGGGGGATAACTGTTTACAGGTTATTCATAATAGCTAATGACAAACACATTTCCAGAGTAAAATGTGTAGTAAGTTCAGAAGGTGCTATGAGTCTTGATGGATGTTAGAGAAAAGGTCTAAAATACCTTTTAATTTTCTAACTACCAACACTGCTTGTGTTTCATTTTTGCTCCCCCTAACTGAAATTGTGGGTCTAAATGGTGGGCTATTCATGTTCTTTTGGATTTACAGATTCCAAAATATATGAGGTGTTATTGGATTTTTGTCCTTTAAGAAATGATATGTGGATACAAAATAACTTCCTTTAGTCTTAAATCATCCAGCCAGAAATCTATTTTACCATGGTCCACGTTCATTTTATTCATAGATACTCATCACTGTTAAACATCAGGATCAGGCTGTTAACATGTTTATCAGAATCCATAAAAACCACCCCTCACACACACACTTTTATCAGGTTTTGTAATATGAATGACAAAGTTGTTTAAGGATGGTAGTTTCGGCATCTGTGAGGTTCCTGTAAGTTTTTTTGTGTTTGTTATTCAGCAGATGCACAATGTCACAGATGACCCTGTCTTCTGCAGGTTACCTTCTGCTGATGTAAGTAAAACAAAAGAAGCAAATGTTCAATCTATTCTGTCCATCTGGCCTCCAGTTAAGCAGCTTTCAATGAACACTAGGACCAGTGCGACCCTGGTTTGTAGTGCCCCAGCTATGACTTCACAGTTTAACTCTTAATATGACTACGGTATCACTCTCTGGCATTACATTGTTAAAGGTACAATCCCTTAACTACCTTGTCATTTTTCTGAATGTTTCTTTACCCTTTTATGCCACATAAAGTATGTTGAGGACAATGTATCCTTCATGTTTAAGGATTGCTACAATGACAACAACACTCTTCACCAGAGGAGGCCATCTAGCCATCAGAAATGCTGCCATGCTACCTGCCCTTGAATAAGGTGTTGCATTATTTATGCCTAAGGTACCAGCCATCATTCTTCAAACATCTAAAGAAAATTTGCAGGATAAAGGTTCAGGCCCCTAAAAGGAAACACAGCTTCTAGGCCATAGCAGAAGAAAACTATCTCCCTATATCTTAACATCACTTCCATTCCATTGAGATGCTTTTGTTAAGTGCCCCTAAGTGCTGTTAGGTTTGGGGCTTGTACTAAGGAAGCACTTAACAAGTTTGTCTTTTCTGGTTTTGGAACATAAACATAATTTCCTAGTAAAAATTATTGTACTTACTACACTGTAATAAATGGTTGCCTATTATGGAATGATCACTTTACTGCAGCCTCATCTTCACAGATGTCCAATTTATTCCAAAGGATTTCTTTCCAGTACAAATCCCTTGGCAATATAACATACAAACTCACTGTATAGAAGACCTATCATTGAGGAGACTCACACATCCACAGTCTTCTCCCCAAAAGTGATCAATCATTCCACTGGTAGACAATGCTTTATAAGCTTTCCATCTGTTTTATTACACTGTATGCCAAGCACTATACATCTTACTATGAATCTTAGGTACTTACGTATTATTGCAACCAGATTTTCGCGGTTGCAGAATTCACACCCTGGAATCAAAACAAGTGGAGGAAACACCATAAGGTGGTGTTATAAGTCATTACTGCTGAAGAATAAGTCTGGATTACCATCAGGAAGAAAAACAATTGCCAAATTATCTTCCTGGTTTGCGTGCATTACACACGCATGCAATGGCAATGCTCTCAAAGCCTTTCACTGCACTCTAATATGTATAGAACTCCAAGGCATGCATTGTAAAAACTGTTGGTTTGCTGACTTTTTTAGGATAGGAGTAGAGATGCCTATTTCTGACATTTCTCCTCCTCCTTGCAGTCACTGAATGTGGTATACATTGCGTACAGTTTTATTTTATACATAGAAGTTCTGACATGTAATTTTACTTGTTTTTCTTCACTTTTCTTCGTAGTTCTTTGCCCGTAAAAAGGGTTCATTACAAGATGTACAGTCCAGAAGTAGAAACATGCCAGACGTAAACAAGACCTTATAACGTACCCATTTAGCAGCAATTTGTACAGTGGGACTATTGCTTTGATCGTGGGTTTTAGACATACTCAGTCACAACCAGATTGTGCATGTAAGACTTGAAAGTGCTATTCAAACTCTTTCAAGTCTTACATGCACTCATTTCACTTGAACTATGCGATTTCTGCAACCGCGGAAATCTGGTTGCGATAATATGTGAGTACCGAATCTTCTCCTGTTTCATCTTACTCTCATTGCCCCTGCAATGACCCTACTTGAATACTAACCCTACCACCTCTGCCACTGTTTTTCTTCTCTCTTTTGTCCCTCAGTCTAGCTATGTATTATCTGTGCTATATATACTGTATCCAAGATTACTTGTTCTCCTACCATATATCAACAAAAACTTTATTTTTATACTATGTACAATATTGTGCATTTTTGGATTTCTATCTTGACTAATTTTTGTACTTCATTGTAATGATTTGTTTTTGTACTGGATTGTAACTAATTTGTTTTGTACTGGAGCTTTTCTCCTTGGGTTTCTGCTGAAAAAGGGCCTTTGGCACAGCCAGACTAACTCAGTTAACAAAAGACAAATAAATAATTAATACATAAATAAATATTACCTTTCACTTGAATGTAGCTGTTTTTATTTACTGATTTATTGTCTGACTGAGTAACTGATTTTTGATGCATTCTGGTTACTTTGTAATAATATCTGCTATGGACTACAGAAAATATGTCAACCCACTACAACCTGTTTCACCCCTCAACTGCATCATCAGAAGGTGGGGCTGGATGACATGGAATCGGGAAGTAACTGAACAGTCACTCAGCATATAGTAAACAGAAACACCCATTTATTAATCTTAATAAATATAGGGCCACTGAAGTAACTAAAGTAAAAACTACACACACATGAATATAAATGCCAACTTTAGAAGATGAAGGCAAAATTATCACAAAATGAAATGGTGAAAAAAAAACTTTGTTCTTTATGTTCAAAGTGACACTTCAAACAACTGGCTAAGACATAGTAAACTTAACATTTGTCAAATCAAAAATGCTTGACAACCTGCAAAGAGTCTCAGAAAAGTTTAGAATACATGGTCAGGAGTGATTTACAGAAGAAATCATGGAAAGTTAATATATAATATACTAAAAAACAGGTAGGAGAAGTGACGTATGTGAGATGTGCCACAAGTCTGCTAGAACATAGAATGGAACTACAAATACCAGAGAATTATGACATCTTTCATTTATTGGGAGTACCGTTCATATAGACTCGACACAAAATCCTATTCAAAAATCAGATGTTGCTTAGACATACTATACTAGCCTATTGTGTATGTTACTTCATAATACAAAGGTTCATTTAATGCAATGATCTGACACTGATGAGCTACCATGTCTGACTAGATTTGGTTGTAAATGTAGCAGTTAAAGTGGATGATTTATAGTGGATAGCCAAACAACAATTCATGGCATCTAATTCGTTGCCCGTAATCTGAGTGAATAGGATATATTCTGGATCCTTCAGCTGGTTTTGCTTTCTGGCGACTGCTATGTTAATTAGTGCAGGATTAAACAGACATGACTGAGTTAAGTGGAAATGACATTGCGGCTATCATAATTGGAATATTTTCTGATTCGGGCAAGTCAAGTCAATATTTATTTATTTCTTTTGAGACTCTTTTAGTGACATCAGTTAAACAGACTTGATTCAGAAGCTCTGCTAAATCTTACTTGTTAGGTCAGTAAGCACAAATATCTAATGCTTGGTAGTAATACTTTTGACTTCCTTAACTCAGTCTTGGTTCAGGTAATAGAAATATCTAGGTATAGAAATGTTAAAATTTATTAAAATCTGGCTTTGGATGAAAAGGATAAGATAACTTTTATGTTATCAGAAACCTGTTACTGGGTATCACCAGAAAACTCCAAGTTGTGCAGAAAATGAAAGGTAAGAACCCTTAATCCATGATATGGAACCTGGTAAGGAGGTTCCAACCATTAATGTCATGAAAGATGATCATGTAGGAACAGAGCAGGAGAAACCCATAGAGATAAACCCTCTACTAGAAAAAAAGAAAACCTTAATCATCATCAACCCTAACAATCCTTCCCTTTGTAATTTCAAAACAAAAGTGTACCCAGAAACAGGACTCTCAGCAGCAAGTACTTAAAGAGATGGAAGTTAATAAGATAAAAGGAAAGGAAAGGCCAAAGTACTTAAAGAGATGGAAGTTAATAAGATAAAAGGAAAGGCCAAAACTAAATACAGAAGAAGATGACGGGCATGAATTGCCATGTGTACAGGAAGGAAAGGGAGAAGAGGGAGGGAGGGTGGCCTAATGGTTAAGGTGTTTGCCTTACAAACACAAGGTGCAGGGTTTGAGTCTCACAAGGGATAATTGGCTAGGCTTGCAATGGCTAGCAAGGGCAATTAGCCTAGTACTAAGCTATGAACCTATACCTTATTTAAAGGTGAAGAGCTTTTACCGATGACTTCATTTCAGTGTTCAGAATTCTGACTTGGCAGATTTGCTGATAATTAATCCAAAAAACAAGGTAGCAGGAGAACACTACATTAAGTCATTTAAACAGGGCTAAAGAAACCATGCCAATGACCATAACACAAGAAACAGATAAGCAGATTGTGAGCTTACCATATACATATTTTGAGTTGAGGAATGGCTTGCTGTACAGGTAAATAAAGATAAAGAAGAAATACTAAGTGGTTAGTTCCAAAGTTCTCAAATCTTTTAAAACACTTGTGATGAAATTGACATATAGTTGTATTTTAGGAGGACACTTAGTGGTGAACAAAAGAAAAGGTCGAATTTCAATTAGTTTTTATTGGGCTGATATAATGAAAAACATCAGGAACTTCCATACAGCTTGCCCAGAATGTCAAATGATGGCACAAAATCCTGCGTTCAGAACTCAACTGACACCTAGACCTTTTACTGAAATCTCATAGTAAAATGAGTAATACACAGAACATATAAAACGATATTAGATTTGAGAGTACAGAATGAAATGAAAAATAACATGACAATTAAATAAATATAATGCTAATAGTCAGTGCTGGGAAATGTGTTTTTCCCTACAAATGCAACTAAATTGTGAAAAGATTTAACCTCCTGTTGATTTGGTATAAAATGACGTGGTAAAAAGGTAAGAGCATTGCTATTGCTACTGTTGATAATGACAAATAAGGCCATAAGTCAAAAATAAAAAAATCAAAGACAAACCATCAATCAGGGTGAGAAAAATATGATCACACAGATAAAATTATTGATCTGATCTATACTAAAGATCAGTAAAAGAACGCTCTATTAAAAAATTGTATCCTGCATGTGATACTGTAATGGAAACTGAGTTTGAAGAGGACATTGTCATGGAACAAACCATCTAAAAGATACATCTTCTGAAGAAGCAGACTGTAATACAATGTATAAAGTAAATGGTCCAATTGTTAAAATGTATAATATGGTGGAAATAGAACAAAATGGTTACTAGTTAGTTCTATATTTCAAATTATATTGTAAATAGTTAACTTGCATGTTTAAGTGTTTTTGTATAAGGAGCAATGTTCAAACAAACTAGGGATCAAAAATTGATTGAGTAGTTCCTTGTGAAATATGGATTTACATACTTAACTATAACAGGTTATTGAAAAGTAGATTTTCTGACATGAGGCTTGTTTATTAGTATTATGTAAACATGTAATTATAAGATAAAAGGAAAGGAAAGGCCAAAGTACTTAAAGAGATGGAAGTTAATAAGATGAAAGGAAAGGCCAAAACTAAATACAGAAGAAGATGACGGGCATGGATCGCCATGTGTACAGGAAGGAAAGGGAGAAGAGGAGGGAGGGTGGCCTAATGGTTAAGGTGTTTGCCTTACAAACACAAGGTGCAGGGTTTGAGTCTCACAAGGGATAATTGGCTAAGCTTGCAATGGCTAGCAAGGGCAGTTAGCCTAGTACTAAGCTATGAACCTATACCTTATTTAAAGGTGAAGAGCTTTTACCGATGACTTCATTTCAGTGTTCAGAATTCTGACTTGGCAGATTTGCTGATAATTAATCCAAAAAACAAGGTAGCAGGAGGACACTACATTAAGTCATTTAAACAGGGCTAAAGAAACCATGCCAATGACCATAACACAAGAAACAGATAAGCAGATTGTGAGCTTACCATATACATATTTTGAGTTGAGGAATGGCTTGCTGTACAGGTAAATAAAGATAAAGAAGAAATACTAAGTGGTTAGTTCCAAAGTTCTCAAATCTTTTAAAACACTTGTGATGAAATTGACATATAGTTGTATTTTAGGAGGACACTTAGTGGTGAACAAAAGAAAAGGTTGAATTTCAATTAGTTTTTATTGGTCTGATATAATGAAAAACATCGTGAACTTCCATACAGCTTGCCCAGAATGTCAAATGATGGCACAAAATCCTGCGTTCAGAACTCAACTGACACCTAGACCTTTTACTGAAATCTCATAATAAAATGAGTAAAATGAGTAATACACAGAACATATAAAACAATATTAGATTTGAGAGTACAGAATGAAATGAAAAATAACATGACAATTAAATAAATATAATGCTAATAGTCAGTGCTGGGAAATGTGTTTTTCCCTACAAATGCAACTAAATTGTGAAAAGATTTAACCTCCTGCTGATTTGGTATAAAATGACATGTGGTAAAAAGGTAAGAGCATTGCTATTGCTACTGTTGATAATGACAATTAAGGCCATAAGTCAAAAATAAAAAAATCAAAGACAAACCATCAATCAGGGTGAGAAAAATATGATCACACAGATAAAATTATTGATCTGATCTATACTAAAGATCAGTAAAAGAACGCTCTATTAAAAAATTGTATCCTGCATGTGATACTGTAATGGAAACTGAGTTTGAAGAGGACATTGTCATGGAACAAACCATCTAAAAGATACATCTTCTGAAGAAGGAGACTGTAATACAAGGTATAAAGTAAATGGTCCAATTGTTAAAATGTATAATATGGTGGAAATAGAACAAAATGGTTACTAGTTAGTTCTATATTTCAAATTATATTGTAAATAGTTAACTTGCATGTTTAAGTGTTTTTGTATAAGGAGCAATGTTCAAACAAACTAGGGATCAAAAATTGATTGAGTAGTTCCTTGTGAAATATGGATTTACATACTTAACTATAACAAGTTATTGAAAATTAGATTTTCTGACATGAGGCTTGTTTATTAGTATTATGTAAACATGTAATTATACAATGATTTTATCAGCAATTAGTGCTGAAATAACAAGTACACCATGCAAGGGTCCTGTGCACTATGTAAAAGTGACAATATAGTAATCAATAAAGTGCTGCTCTATAGAAATATCAGAATAATAACTTTGTTCCACCACAAACAAGAACAAATTAATAAAATATGACCAGCCACAGATTCCACAGCAAATTTATTGCACAAAAAAGCACAAGCAATTTGTGCAATCAATTTGCTGTGGAATCTGGCTGGTCGTATTTTATTAATAACTCTGTTCCTTCTGAAGGAAACAGTAATGATGCTAAATTATTTGGATAGTGTTTCACTGATAACCATAAATTTAAAACATAAATAACTAAATATCCAGTAACATTCAGCACAGGAAATCACATAGTATGACATCTGACTGACTGACAAGAACTTGAATCAACACATTTCATATGCAGAACACATGAATAAGACAGTTGGCTCTTGTGATGCACAAATGGTGTTGCATGAGTTTCAAGTGTTCCATGCTAGAATGAAACTCCTGAATGATTTGTCAAGTAGTCCAATTATTTTTTGACTGAACATGCATTCTGAAGCAAAGAAAATAGTATATGGGTATACTATATGTCAGGAACACAGTAACTGTCCTACTGTTGTTCATTGAATGCAAAAGAATATCAGGCAAAAACTAAGGAAAAAAGCTTCAGGCTGACTGTGTCACTGTATTTCTTGGAAAAAAATGTTTCTAAATACCAGAGACTTTTATTTTGAAACTGATGAGTGCATAGTCTACAACTGTAATAATTCTGGGCTTTAGTATTGAAAACTTAATTTCAGGTGTCAATATTCAGAAAATGAAATAGATTCTCTTTTTTGATAATACATTAGACTATATGAGGAATTTGCAAAATTTATAAGGAGGAATGGATTTTTTCTCATTATGTCTGCTCTTTCCCATCCTTTAGAATAAGCAGAACAGACAGTGAAATGATACATAAAAAGAAGACAAGCGAGTCTGATAAACCTTCTACAAGCAAATACTACTGTTAGATGGCAAAAATGTGGTAACTGCACTTGACTTCCCAATCCTTATTTTCACAAGCAATTTAATTTTTTTGTAAGATGATTCATATAAAACAAGTGCTATTATAAAACAGCAATGTTTCTTGCCCAGAAAATAAGATGATACCTGGAGGAATAAAGGATGTGATCTATCCAGCATGCTGTATTTATGAACCAGATAAATGAAGAGTTTCATATATGCATGGTAAACAACATTTGGAAATTGAAATAAGTTGGGCTGTTGCGATGTTATAGTAAGTGAATGCATGATTTCAGATAAATGAATTATTCTGCCTTTTGTTGTCAACATACTGCTATTTCACCTCAGCCAAAGGCTAATGCTCACAGAAGTGTTTTGAACATGTGAAGCAAAGAATATGCCTAAAACAAAGGTTAATCTAATTGTGCTGAGTGTTAATTCTCTTCCATATCTACAATCCCACTTTTCACACAACATTCCTAGAAGAGCTCAGAAACAATTTTGGACTATACCTTTGAGAATACATCCTCAAATTCATCTTTCCTCATCTTCCATCAACTGGTTTTCCAGTTACCTCTCAAATAGACAACAGGCAGTCAAGTGGAAAAACTGTACCTCTTCCTACCTTGACACTCTGACAGGTGTTCCCCAAGGTGCTTTCCTGGGTCCTTTACTATTTAACATCTTCATTAATGACTTTCATCACTGCATCCCAAATGCTAAATTTGTCCAATACACAGATGACTCGACCATTATCTGCTCTGCAGAATTTCTCCCCAAACTCAACCATGTAACTCAGGACACCTTCAACAGCACTGAGACATGGATGCTAAATAATCACCTAGCCCTCAATGCTACTAAAACCAAAATCATGATCTCCAACCCATCTAAAAACACCAAATAGACAAGAACTCCTTCCATAGTAAGCCAAAACATGACTTCTATTGAAATAGTCCCCCATACTAAGCTTCTAGGTGTCCTTATCAATGAACAATTAAAGTTTGACATTCACCTTCAAACTAACCTCAAGAAAACCCACCAGAAGCTCAGAATGCTTTATTGTCACAATCATTATCTTACCCCTTCAACTAAGCTTACCCTCTCTACCACTTACTTCCTTCCCTCCCCATGTATGGAGCCCCTTTCCTTACCATTCTACATGCAACCCTTAAGACTAAACTGGCATCATGCTATATAATAAAATCTGTAAGTTTGCAATCCACCTCCAAATCTTCCTCCCACCACTGTGATGCCTTACACTCCTTGAACTGACTAGAGCTCCCCAACTATCTCTCTTACATTCAGCACTCTAATGCTCAAAAGTTCATGTTCAAGCCATGTTAGTGCCTCTCCCTCTCTTCCATCCTTACTATGCATCTTCCTGATTGATCACTCAGATCCAATAATCAGAATCTCCTTGAAGTGTGCAAACCCTTATGTACTCTTGGACAACTTCTATTGCCATTTTCCCTTGCATGAAAATGGAATTCACTTCCCCCCACATCCGAACTACCCAGAACCTCTCCACTTTTAAGACCCTGTTCCATTGCTATCTTTCTCCTACCTAGGAGTGCTCCTGCTCTCACCCCTCCTAACTTCCACCTAATTACTCCCACTTCCTGCAATCTCTCTCTCCCAAAATTCTGCTTAACACTAGCCATGCTATTTTTTCCACCTCCATTTTCTATTACATTTGCTTACCCCCTTTATGCATTAGATATTGTAGGCATTTACATTCCACTTACAACAGAATGGTTATTATCCTAAAGTGTTGCAAAATCTACTAATATCGCATGTTACACAAATCCTTTTATTACTGTTATTATATTATGTCCTTATTACTTTTAAACTCTGTAATACCTTGTATAAACTTCTGTTGATTTTTGCATTTTTAATTTCTTTGTATTAACTTCTGTTTGATTTTTGCATTTATAATTTTTGTATTATGTTCTGTAGATTTTTGCTTTGTATGTCTGTATATGGAACTTTTCTCCCTGGGTCTCCATTGAAAAAGGGCTTATCCCGGCTCAATGGACTTTCCCGGTTAACAAACTACAAATAAATGAATAAAATAAGCCAATTTCAGATCTCAGGTAATGTGAACACAGCCTCATCATTGCTGCCTTCTTAAATTTCATGCTATTCTATTCTATTATTTTATATATTCACAGTAAGCTGAACTTCACAACACTGTCAGCTGCTAACCTGTCCCCTAAATTTCTAAAATTAACAGTCAATGATACAGCTTAACCTATATCAGTTTTCATTATTCATTCCTTGAGTATATGTTACTATAATTTAAAAAAAAAGGCTGTGACAGTGGCATTACCTATATTTGTCACTTATACTGTACTAAATAAGTTTTGACTCCTTATTCCCATTATGAATAATTTTAGAAAAATATTTTTTTTCTTAAATCATCTACATGTCGTTAGTAACACTCAAATTTCCATTATTCAACTTGACTATAGACTTGGGCTTGGAACGGGTGCAGTACTATTTGATGTTAATGAATGAAATTCATTCTCAATGGACCCACTGTAAAGCCATAGTACCTCAGTTCCTTCCTTAACTTATCTGATGTTTTCAGGACAACCAGTCATTCTCAATTCCTGCACCTTATGTCCAGATATAGACTCTTTCTCACCACTTAAAATGGTTCTCAAGTTGTTTACATGAAAATTCACAATCTAATTAACAGGACAATTTTATTTCTCAAGATATTAATTTATCTTTTGTTGTCTGTATGAATGGTATGTTTTTAAACTGTGAAAAAGCCAAGCTGGTATAATTCATAGATGTCCCATGTGCAGATTGTTAATTGAAACAGCATCAACTTGATTCACACAGACCTGCAGCAAAGTTTTGAATGTACCCAAACTTGCTAACACTGAATACTTAAAAAACATGTCCATAATTTTTAGTATAATAACCCCAGATTTAATACTGTGCATAATCTTTACCCTATAAATTTGTCACTGTTTAGTTTCTTAATAGTTATACAAGAAGTTAGCTCAATGGAACTCCTAGGATTATTTGTAGATTGCCAGCTCAAAACCAATTAATATGTACATTTTGCCATACCTAAAACCCACTACAAACTATGTCCATTGTGTACTGCCAACGCTTTCCTTATACATAATTTGAGAATACCAACTGCTACTCTGAATTTGCTTCCTTCCTTTTTTACTCATCACAAGCTTTTATCTATCTTCAAACTCCAGTATGTTACAGCCTTAAAGTTGCCAGGTTTGCTACTATGGATCATTCTCAAACCGAATTTGGAATGATTAAAAGTTAATCATTAATTTTACTTTTGTTCACATAAGGTTTACATACAGTCTAGTCTATGCCCCAAATAGGCCCACATTTCCAATTTATTTTATATGTAATATGTCAAAATACAATCTTATATCTGCTCTGGCTCATTTTATATCTATGCCTAACATGACAATCAAGTTTCTTGATGTTAGTTATAAAATCTATGTTGGCAAGCAATAGAATAATTCAGGTGCAAGCAAATCTCTGAAAAGTGGATACTTCATATATATAATTTTAAAACAAGCTTTACTCTGAGTAGCCATGTCTCTGTGGTATAACACAAATTATACAATTATAGATGATTTACATTAAAATGTGAACAATTGTTGGTCACTTGAACATGCTGTTTGTAAGTCGAACATTAACCATGGGAAACAGCTATAAAATCCTAAAGAATTTTGGCTATGTTAGCCACAGAGATCTTAAATCCAAAAAGTTGCAGTTGTCATTTGTTTCCACTCTGCATGCACCTTCTTTAACACTTAATAAAATGCAGAACTTGCTTAAAGCAAAGTAGGGAACTTGTTCACATCTTCAGATTCCAGAAATCTCTTGGGGAAAATTCCCAGCATATTAAAATAGGCATCAAATAGAGACTTCTACCTTTTTAAAAATGGTATTTATATGCAAATGAGCATTTTTAACAAGGGCATTTAATTTAAGAAGTTAAATTGACAGGAACTGAACTGCTTTTATGAACTGCGTTTACATTGCTTCATATTCTGGTATACACATGTATGACTACATCAAGTTATCCTGGAAATTTGTGGTTGGGTGGGAGAGATGGAAAGAAATGAAGTGCTACTATGCAAGGGAAATAGTTAACATGAAAAGAAAAGGGAAGGTGTTTCTTTTTTGTAATGTCAATGTATAATGGTGATAAATCTTATTCCTGTGTGGATAACCTCTTTAGTTAATTGAGCTATCCCCTTTATGACTGAATCATAATGGCTATGGTAAACATTGCATTGCCCACACCTGAACATGAATTATTGCTTAACTATTATATTGCATTGTTGAAGACTAAGTCCCTGTCGATGTAGCTTCAAAGGTTTGTAAATATACGTGTATATTAACAAGGGTATTACTTATATCTAATGTCTACATTAAATGTTTGTGTATAATAAAATAATTATTTTATAATTTTGGCAATTTGTACTCCGGGCCAACTGTATAATAAATTATCTACTACTGAAATTTTAAGGAACTAAGGATTTAAGGAACTAGCTGTGGGCCAAGAGATGAACCCACAAGTCTTGCACCAGTTTTCGATTCCTACAACATAGGCTGGTTTATATATTATGCTGGGGAGACTGAATTATTCCTTCTCATTCACAGAAATGGATGTTATCTGCCAAGCAGAAGTATATGTAGTTTTGCAGCTCTGTATGAATGGGGATGTCTTAATGGTAGTTTGTGGACTTTAAGAGCTTCATGTTATTAGTCTCACTCTGCTTTGCCTGAGATCTCATTTTGTTATTGTCTAGTTGCACTGTTTTTTTCTTTCTTTTTTCTGTTTAATCTGGTTGAATGTCATTTTAGGTACTTGGTTTATGTTTGCAGAGCTGTTTTGTGGTGTTCTCATTTTGTGTGTGCAGAGTGTGAGGATTTGTTTTTAATGTGTCTGAATGGGGTTTAGTTACAGTGGTAGTATTTTAGAATTCTGTTCATAAAACACTGTGTGCCATTAAGCAGGTCTTGTGTGCAGTGCTCCTACGTACAAAAGCCATTATTATGTTAGTGAGTACATCCCCACATTTAGGAGCACTGTGATATAGTGTGCACTCATGTGTCCTATCCACAAAATGTGTAGGACTATCAAACCCTACAGGTTCAGGCAAATCTCAGAAAGAGTACCGGAATTCCTGCCTATGATTTACAGTAGTTCGCAGTGGCATAATGAGCATAGTACATGGGATGCATGTGTACATCTGTGTACTATGTCTGTGAATGTCCAAACCCATGTTTAGTTAGCTCTGTATTTATATACTGTGGTTTTGTGCAGGTGTATGTCAGATTTTAAGTTTGTTTTAGAGATTTTACAAATTACTCAGCCTATTGATTTTATTGATACTGTCTTTGAGATGAGATTTGTATTGTTTCTTTTATTTAACAATTTTGTCTTTACATTGTGATGATCTGTCGTAAGAGTTGTTGCCTTAAGTGAGTGAGTGTGTGTGTGTGTGTGTGTGTGTGTGTGTGTGTGTGTGTGTGTGTGTGTGTGTGTGTGTGTGTGTATGCGTGTTCATTTTGTCAGAGAAATGTGAGAAGTTTCATTTATGTATATGCACTGCTATTGTAGGTTTATAGTCACTTAGGACTGGTAATGTAGGTACTCCATACATCCACTCTTGATGTTGTAGGCTGAGTGTGCATCAGTTCTTGATGATGATGATGATGATGATGATGATGATGATGCAAGTAGATTGGTAATAAATCAAAAATATATGCACTACAGGTCAGCTCCCAGCCACCCTCCCCGATCTTGGCCCACTGCTACAATGAAAATGTCATTGGCCCTCACTTCCTTGAGTGGGCATAGTTTCAACTCATCAACTTAAGTTCTTAATAGTTAACTCAGGGGTCACTGTTTCATACAAGAGAATCAATGCTAAGTGTGGTTTCTACAAGCATGATGCCAGTTATTCACTGTGGATGGACTTTTCTCTTTTTCTCTGCTTTTTAAATAGGATTTAGTGAGGTGAAGCTCCAGACAGTTTAGCTCAAGCAGTTAATGGTACAGCTAGTTGAAACTCAGTTAGATGGGGCAGATGCATGTGGTTTTCATTACCTCTTAAGTAAAAACACAAGTCACCAGGCTCCTCCTAAACATCTCAAGTGATTTGCTTCCGCCAGTTTCAATGACTCACCAAGAGACACAAGCTTTGTTATTCTCATGCCTAGTACTTTTAATATTTAAGAGTAATAACTTTAAATCAAATAATATTTTATAATAAAATAACAGGGTATTATAAAACCAAAAACAGTATTAGCTATATGGGCCAAGATATTTGCTTTTCTCATAGATCTAGTCTTTGGCAGAGGCTGGATGTTGTTCAAGTGAATTTTCTCAGGTAGATGTAAAATGAACTGTTGGACAATATAGATTTGATCCCCAGCTGCAAAACTTTTTTTTTTGAAAATTTGAAAATGTATTTGATAGAGCTAAATTGTTTTCTGTCAATTCCATCTAAAGAAAACAAAAACATTTAAAGGTCTTAAATGGACAAGCTTGAATTGTTACCAGTGCAATAGTATGAACTGGCACAAAAGCTTTAATTTGCTAAAGTGTGGACTAAACTTGAAAGCATCATAATGTTCAGCTGCTGAAGATAAAGACAGCAATATTGTAACAGCTAATATTTACACTTAACTAATCCATATAATGAGTGCAAATTTAGGGGACATAATGTCTGAAAAAAAAAACATTTGGACAACTACAAATCCATTAGAATATGAATGTTACCCAGAAGTGATGAAGGGGGAAGTCATCCTCGGTGCAACATGTTTGGAGGCATGAGTCAGTAGTACATTAATTTCCTTATGGAAATACTGTTTTTGCAATCAGGATTGAAGCAAAGCATTTTTTTTCTAGTTTTTGTTTTTTGCTCACCGAGTTAAGGAGCACACAACATCAGACTTTGGAGACAGGTGATGAACATCAGATTGGAGAACAGATTTTTTTTTTCTCCTTAACTTAGAGTAGAGGGGACCAATTTGAAGATCAAAACTGGGTGCTAAAGGAGCCAGTTTTAACTTCTACCTAATAAAAACATAAAGCTTGCATGGAGAACATTAGGCGTACAATTTGAATTTACCAGAATTACAACTGGGAGTCCAACAATCAGCACAAAAAACTTTGAGTGCTTCTATGTGTATTCAAAGGCTGAAGTTGTCATACCATATGGAACTGCCCTTATTGTAAGGCACAACAATACTAAAGTTAGTATACAGGAGGAGCAGAAGTGTGGTTACTTTCCCTGCTCTCCCATGCACACACATTTGTGGGACACTACAGGGGGTCAAAGCTGCAGGGAAGAAATGCTTTAACCAGTGTTATGGTGAGTTTTGGTGTTGATCATTTTGGCTGCAGCTTATACTTCTCTTTTCAATGTTCTGGGACTCAGAGCTGTGCATTGTAGATTTCCCTCCCAAAGCCAAATATTAAATCCAGTATTTTAATCATGTAATCCACAAACTGATTTCCAAAAGTAAAACAGCACTTTATTAAGTCTGCATATAAGTGTTGTGTCCGCCAGTTTGTTTAAGCCTTCTAGCACTGTGCCAATATTGCACTCATGTTGGCGGTACCATATCTTTTCTTTCAGACACTCTGAATTATTTAGCAAAAGTGGCACAACACAGGTGTGCAATGCTTTTCAAACTTGAATGTATGACTCTTCCAACCAGTATAAACTAGATATAATTACTGACACTATACAAAATATAAGAACGGAAAGAATGGAAAACCCAAGCCAACCTTTTCTGCTACCCATGTTTTTCACATATTTATTATTTGTTTAGCAGTATAGTGCATTGACCCCTAATGACCCATTTCAGCCACAGACTGGGTAATACAATTCACAGTGTGCCAATAAAAACAGCAGTTATGAGTGTATAGCATCAATTATGCTTCATTACAAAGATATTTGAAATGTTCCATATGTAGTAGTGGACTGTAGACATTGTTATCAATCCTTAAGGTGTATTGTGATATTGATTTAGTCAACATGAAGTGTTGTATAGTAACAAAAATATAAGTACCATTATACAGTTAAATGTTTGATTAAGCATTTTGGCTTGAGACATGATTACAGCACTGTGAAGACACAGCATGGCAGCGCTGAACAGCAGGTTAGCTAATGGAAATGGCTTAGTAAATAATTTTTGATATGTTACTTATGTGTATCATTGTTCGAGGGAGTAATGTTGCTCAGTTGTCTAGAATTTGAGGAGAATAATAATACTGGTGCTATATTATGACTTCACTTGATAGCTTTTATAGAACAGACGTAGACTGCTATCTCATATGGAGGTTTGGATATTTAATAACATAACAGCTTTTAAAGGAGCAGAACAAGTGAGGGAATCTAAGTGATGGATACTAGCACATTTAGCGTTTTCATGCAGGAACAAAAGGGGATTTAATTTGAGTCTTAGTTTTTAAGTGCTGGCTCTAACCACTTTTGGCTGACTGTCCCATAATTTGTGACCAGTAACAGGAAAAAAAGAAAACATGATGTGAAGTAGTCATTGAGCCTGTTGGTCACCAAAAGATGAATAAGTGCATTGTTTGACTGAGAATGGAAGGAATAATTATAGGCTGAGGATGTTAGTTTACAGGAGAGTGTAAGGGTGCCACTTCTGTTCAAGTTTTTGCACTGAAGTATAAAATATAACAGACTGGACATATCACAAATAGGGGGTCATTGTGTCTTTGAGAGGGAAAAGACAATGGTGTCTGTACTATGGTAAAATGACGATGACTCTACATATTCAACTGAGCAGTGTTGCCAGTTTGGCAGGTCAGCCAAGTTCTTTTATGATGAATATGCTAGTAAGAGCAGACTGTAATTTGACATAGGGTACACAAGGGTAGAAATCTTGATATACATTAATGCATATAGACAACCTAATTAATTTTAGATTGATAGAGGTTGAGGTTGTTGGTCTTTTTAGAGAGGGCTCTAAGTGATGCCTAGGTATTTGAAAGAATTCATAGACTCTACTAGAAATGTCCAGAATGTGGGCTATGCTTGAGATGGGCACAGTTTTTAGTCTTGTGGTAATGCTGAAGAACATAAGTTTAGTGCTGATATTTACTGTGAGTTGCTTTTTATTTCTAGTATTTGAAATAGTCTGTTAATATATGTAGATGCTGCTGTAAATAATAAGAGCTTCACCATAAAAGAAGACATTGTTGAAGCAGAGTTTTGGGGAGGACAGGAGTCCAAATATAGAACCCTGCAGTACACCAGAGTGGATTGGATGTGCAGTGGAGAGATCATGGACTACCTTGATAAGAAATATAAGTTGGAAAGATGGTCTTCATTCCAAAAGACTGTGGATGATCCATAGTCTAAGTAAGGCATTGAATTTCTTGGGAGATAGTGGCTGGCCATGTCAAGGGCCTTATATAAATAAAAAAAATAGCACCTTGTTAAACAATGTGAACATTCAGTCTACAGGTGAGTTGTTAAAGCACTTTTGCCAGTAAGTTCATCTTGATCAGTTTATATCATTCAAGCAAGCCCTCTTGATGGGTTGATACAAAGCTATAATTTTAGAGAAAATCAGTTGTTTGGTCACAAATAGCCTTCATCAGTAACTAGCCAAGATGCAGAAACACTGAGATGGATCAGTAGATGACTGAATTTGTAGGGAATTTAGTTTACGGAACTGTTACAATGATAACTATGTGCCATTGTGATGAGTAAGCCTCTTTTGGTATGGACATATTGAACATATATGGAGCTTGCTAAACAGAGTTTGATGAACTATAGAGATAATCTGAAAATTCCAATGCTTCCATGATTTTGAAAGTAGACAAGGAGTCTGTCTATGGTTCTGAGAGAGAGTCTTTGAGGTAAAATGATGGGTTTCACAATGTAATTAACTAAAGGGGAGTGGAGCTGAGAGGAGAACTGGGGTGATAGGCAAGTCAGAGTTGACAAGTTGAAATAATATGTTGGCAGAAGAGATTAATGGGGCATTGCTGTTCATTTCGGAGTAGTCAATGCTTTGTTGATTTCATTTTATGTTGTTCGGTATGATTTTCTTTGTCTCTTAGTATAACCCTTTGACATTGTTCTAAATTATATGTACTGCGCTTGGTATAGGAAAAGTTGCTATATTGCCATGTAGACATAGCATTGCCATGGTTTTTAAGCAGGGTGTATATGTCTTTGGTAAACCATAGCTAAACAAAGGTATTCCAAGAATGGGTAATAACAGAAATGCATTTTGTAGCTCAAGCAATATATTTATTAAGAAGCTGCTGGCAGTATATGGATTATATGTTTGAGAGGAAATAGATTTGTCAATGTTGTCAAGTCTATTACTGAGTGCACAGATGCTCTCAAATGCTCTATACTGTATTTGTTGAAGCATGGGTAGGGATTTTGGTTATTTCAGAAACCAGTGGTCACCACATTTGGAGTGTGCACTGTAGTGCTTTGGATTTTTCTAGATGTATTAATTATAACAGTGTCAGGTATGATGTGAATATTTGTTCTTAAATTGGGCAAATCATTAAGATGAAATCATTAAGAAAGCTGATTGTGTCAGGTTTATGTGACCCTAGAAAATGTAAGTTACAATCTTCAAATAGCATGGTATTTTGTCTTTCTGAGACAAAAGTATGGTGTTTCTTATAGGTTCATAGGAGGTTACTAGACTAGCAGCCCTGGAGCCCTTACAAGCCTGGTCAGGTTAATCCCAATTTGCCCCAATTTTCCTCAAGTTAGATGGACATAATTCACAGAGTGAGTCTATGATCGACTCTGACTACCCCTAAACATGTGAGACATGGCTACCACTCCCGGAGTGAATTTGCAGTCTTCCATCCATTTAGCTAGGCTGCACTTGAATAGAGTCAGTGAGGAGCTCTGTTTCATGTGAATTGGAAGTTTATTCCAGAGGGGCGCCAATCTCTGGGAGATATATCTGTCTCTCCAGTATATTCTGTTTATGTCACAAGCTAGGTTAACATCCCTAGAGTGAGTGACCTTTGTGCCATTTGACTTGCGGATGTACAGCATTTCCATCAGGGCAGGATCAGAGAATACTCTGTAGGCCAGGCACAAGTCACCTGTCAGCAGCCTATAAAATACAGAGTACAGTCACATGGCTTTCAGTCTACCCATGTAGGTCATGGTTTGGAGGCCCTGTAAAAAGTAATCTAGAGTGGAATTTGAACACACACCTAGGAAATCAGAAGTCATTTTGGATCATTCTTAACCGTTTGAGCTATGTGACATAACAGTTTTACAAGTGTGAAAGCACATTGCAAAAGAGGGAAGTGCTACTCAAAGGTGGGAGCACACAGCTGGAAGAGTTGGCTGGATGATGATTCTATAATGGCACAGCTGCAGTACTGATTTACAGTATAAAATAGCTGCACACAGGTTTTTGATTGGAGCAATCCATACATAGAGTTTTATTGTCTGGAAAGAAGGTGCTAATATAGACAGTGTATGGCTTGAGCCATTTGTCACGTATTCCACTGTTAAGGTTGTTTTAGAGTAGCTAGGCATGACCTTGTACAACTGTATTCAATATGCCACCTCAAGTTAGTATTCCAAAGTTTAAAGAGTCATGGATGGTTAGTCTCTGTGGAAAGGAATGATGTTGAGATAGGTGGTTTGAATGGATGAGTTGATGAAGATGATGAGGGCTGATTTCTCTGTCTCATGACAGAAGTAACAGAAACATAAGGATGTTGCTTGTTGTTATGTTAAACCAGTGGTACTAAGTAACTGCAGTTGTTTCCCTTTGTGAAGGACTGAGCCAATTTGAAAAGGTAGTTTGAAATATTTTGAAGCAATGAATGCAGATATGGGAAACGTTTACTCTGTGTGTGTGTGTGTGTGTGTGTGTGTGTGTGTGTGTGTGTGTGTGTGTGTGTGTGTGTGTGTGTGTGTGTGTGTGTGTTTTAAAAGTAGGAAGGATGCACAATATATGGACAGGCAAAAGTAGTCAATTAATATGTGATGTTCCTAGGTTTGGCAGTGGAACAAGGGCCAAAATGAAAAGGTAGTTGTTAGCATTAGAAATATATAAGGGGGATTTGTACTGAAATTAATGCTGTACTATTTTAAGCAGGACATGGAAATTTGGTGGTACCACCATGAAGAAAAATTAGAAGTAAAGTTCAAAAAAGCATTAAGCAGGGAATATAGTTGTTTAATATGTAGGGTTGCTTTCTATTTCCAAGCTCCAGTCATGGGTACAAAGGTTTGCAGATGAGACAGGGTGTGAAAGAGGTTTAAACCTTATTGAGATATATGGCTTTCAGATTTCTGTCTGTCACATAGGAAGTGAAAACTTGGGAAATTTAGGGTTTTTAAACATTATGGGAGTATTTAACTTTTAGGTTCCTATCTGCCACTTAAGAAATGAAAGCTAAGGGAGCTTTAACTGGAGAGCTGTCAGTTTAGAGAATCTGTGACAGACCAGCTTCTTATGTAACAGCTAGTCAGTAGAAGTTTACATAGGTATGACGTGGAGTGAAGAATGCTTAGGAGGCAGCTAGTATGCAGCTTCAGGTATGTCACCTAGAAGGAGGACCTCTGTTAAGATTAACTCATTGCTTCCTATAAGAGTATAGTTATCAGGAAAGCAGACTTCATATGTATCCTGTAAAAGTATACTTATCTTAACACCAGACTTTCCCGTACTCCTGAAATGAGTATATTTGTCACTGTTTTAGAAGCTGAATTTCTGAAGTCCTTGTAAAGCTTCATACATCAAACTATGCCATCTACAAGCCAACATGATTTGCTAAGCACATTTACATTAATAATGCAAAAATAGTGTGTGATACTTTCATGTTGGAGGTGGTGTATCCAAGCAGTGAGTGCTGGTGAAAAATTACTTTAAAACATGGTAGGTATTATGAAAACATTCTGAGATGTAAATGCTCTTTGGCAAAGCAGTTATGACTATTACCTATAATTTCTTCGATGGTTTAAATTTCATAAAAAATGTGTGACCTACATGCTAGCATATGGTGCCATCCCATACAAAACATTAAAGCACACAGTGTTGCCATTGATATTTGTCATCTAACCAACATCTAACCAACATAATTTTGTACATTAATATTGTTTTGCAAAACTGTATTGTGAAATCAACAACATCACAAAACAGCAGTATGATATCCCCTCTAGTCTTACATCATTGGAAAGCTGTTGAACAGGTAAACAATTCCTCACTGTTATCTGAAATCTGTCTTGCACATTGAGTGAGCTATAACAATTTGACCGTAATACCAGTATTTTTTGGAAAACAAAATACAGTTTTTCTTTCATAGGTCTGCAATGTAAAATCAGCACAGACAGACCTTTGATATTAACACCAGTGTATAGCCTGTTGTCTGCCAAAAAGATATACTATTTTACATTTTTTATAACTGACACCACTTATTAGATGTTATATAGCTAATGCTGTTTGCTTTCAGTGGAGGGGTTCGGAGATGTGCTCTCAGGAAGGAAGTGATTTCCTGGCTTAGAAGATGTCATGAAAGAAAGGTGCTAATTGACCTGCTGCTATAAAAGAATAAACAAGTTAAAGACATGGGAATAACAGAAAAGCACTAACTGTGCAGCTTCCTGTCTGCCTCCTAGGAAATGGAAGTTAATTTAGGTATTGAGTTGAGTTATGATACAGCAGTAATTAGTGTCCAGCTTTATACATTACCTAGAAAGGACTTTTTAAGTTGTGAATGTATGAAGGGGATTAAGTAGGAGAGATGAGTAAAAATAATCGGTTACGGTATCATGCCTCTCTACCTCATATTAGTGAGCTGGGTGGAGAATGGTGGATGTATGAAATGTATTTGGAGCTGTGAAGGATGTAATGAAAAAGAATCAGTAAGACTATAGAAGGTACACATTGAGCTAGCTTAGAGAGATGTTGAACAGGAAGAGTCAATCACTGTGATGCAGCACTTAAGGCAGAGATCATTTAAGGAAAGTATGATCTGGAACAAACGTGGGGTGTGGGGCATGGCATGGATTATGGGTAAAAAAGTGAGGTTGTGAAAAACACACATTTCCAGTTGTTGTAGAGCTAGTGTAGAATGATGCAGCAAATTCTATATTAGGCTAGTTGGGATTGGGCTACCTGCAGGAGATATGGTGCAGGAAGGACAGAGAGCCTGCTTGTGTGGTGTGAATGGCTGGAGATGCATACAATTTGCAGAGGTATGCCAATCCAAGTGGACAGGATAGGAAACCCATGAAAATAGTTGGCTGTTTTATCTCTTTGGAGAGATGATGGAGGGGACAAGATGGATTAGGAAAGAGAGGGTTGAGTTAATGCTGATGGCAGTACTACTTAAGTAAATTTGTTGATGCAGTTCTGCATTAAATTTTCCAAAACATCAGTATATTTGCAACAGCATGATGAGATGGTTTATGTATGATGCATATTATACTGTTCAGATATCTGCAATATATGCCTTATTTATTATATCTGAAATCTATTATATAAGTTGTGGTTGGAACATATTAAAAATGTACTTCACTTTAAATCACTTAGTTTCCACTAATTACTTAATTAGAGGGGAAAAGTTTGCTAGCAGTGATTGGTTTAATGGTGTTTAAAATGCTTAGGATTGTGACAGAATTTTTATGTCTGATGAAGCAAAGGAGTACTACATGAAAGCGCTTACATGTTTTTTAATAAATAAACTGTTTGGTTTTATGCCATGTGTGTCCTTTGCCTGCTTGAATTTCTAGCATTATATTTTTGGAGTAAAACAAACAATACCAAAGCCTTGGTAAAGGATGGGCTCATGAACACCAAAGTCAAAGAAAAAGAATAAATGAGCCACTCCACCACACCTATTCAGGTCAAAGAAAGTCTACTTTAATATTCCAATAGCAAGCTGAACAAAACAGTAAGTGCTTTCACGGTTTCTGGTACCGCTTCATCAGACTGAATAAAAAACATACTGAAAACTGTTTAAAAACATTCCTTAAAAATCACAATCATTAAATTAAATCAATCAGGAACACATAACATCAATCTAAAATCTATTAACACACAATAATGCAGTTAATGTTTAAGGGCTCTGCCCTTTAAAAAGGGCTTCAAAGATACTGTTCATTAATCCCTGGGGAATTATAAGAATTTCATTTTAAAATCCACCTTTGTTCAGCAGTTTCTGTTCTGTTAGTCATGTCACCTCCTCTAATTCCCTCTTGTAACATTTCTAATACCAAAAATTTTAAATAATGTCCACTGCCGGCTAATTCCATATGTTTAGCCAGAGCATTCTTCTCTTTTTTATTAGCAATATGTCTATAATGTTCTTGTATTCGCTCCTTCAACATGCGGTTGGTTTTACCAACATAGTAAGCCTGGCAGATCATGCAGAAAGCAAAATAAACAATATTCTTAGTTCTGCAGTCTGCATAGTGTTTAGCATATATTTCAAAATGTAACATGGGATGGGTGAACACAAAACAAGAATGTATGTACTTACAGACTGAACAGTTTCTGCATGCATAGGTCCCTTTCCTCTGGGATAACATACTATTTTTCATCGTGCCTCTATTATAACATAATTGACGCTTTAGAATTTTTTTATTTTTAAAAGCAAAATGTGGTCTGTCATCTATGGTACCTTTAAGCTTCTTAACTGTAAAATATTCCAATTTCTGTTGAAAATATCACAAAAAATGTCAATGCCACTAGTATATGTAATGAGAAATCTAAGTACATTCATGTTATTCTCATTATTGTCTGGCTTAACCACTCTTTCAGAGAAAAAAGGCTTCCCTTTGGTACTTCTGTTTTTTTTTTTTTAATTCCAAGGCCTGTTTATCAAACAACTTGCTTGGGTAGCCTCTCTCTGAGAATTCTGTCCTTAAATTATCTAGGGCTAACCCAAGTGAGGAGTCTTCATTATGAAGTCTCATCAGTCTCAAGATTTGTCCTCTCACTATATTGTTTTTAATAAAACATGGATGCATGCTATCATGATGTAATGCTGCATTCTTTCTCGTAGGTTTTCTATGGATACTAGTTTGAATACCTACCAAATCTGCCTTCTTAATTTTCACATCGAGAAAATCTATCTCTTCTTCTGATATTTTATTGGTAAATTTCAAAAAAGTTGTAGTAGTGCCATCAGATTTCATCAGATGTCATACTGGGTAGGATTGATGTGCTACATGAGCAGATCTCCAGTTATGAGAAGTGCATACAGTGTGGAAAGCTCAAAAAATTACAGAGAGATATGAATGACTTCCAGACCGGGAGGGTGTTCTCCTGGCTTAGATTCTCTGTAACCAATAGAGTACAGGGGACTGAGCTTTCAAATGTTCAGCGATCTGCGGCCCCACTTATAACCACAAACAGTAACACAGGTGAGCGAAGTGGAACAAGTCTCTGCCACTGAGAAAGTTTCTACAGTCACAGAAAGTGCACAAATTCATGTTTGTAACTCTCAGGATAAGATGCCCAGAAGTGAAGTTATGATTGCAGAGAACATAGCAACAACTAATGCTTTCTCATTATTAAGTTCTCAGCCTAAACAGAAACTTAACAGAATTTAACACCTCTGTGTGAGAAATACATATCTCTCTCAGAATTGTGCAGCTGCCTGGAAGTCATAAAGCAATAAAACACTTTTTACATTTTAAACCTAGTAACAACTACTCTCCAAGACAATAGAAAACAATTTTAGCTCAAGATATTTTGTCTCCTTGCTGCATTGAAACTAACTTTTATATCACCATTGTAAAGCACTTAATTTGAAATTATTTTCTTGAAGTTTTGCAAGTTAATCTTCTGTGTTCCACCAGGATATGATGTGGTTACACTTTTGAGGCTCAGCACATAACATACAGTTCTGTATAAATCATATCAATATTTACAAATGACATAGAATTATTTACAACATTCCAGATAGCTGGGCTGGCAGTGTCACACCCCCCCAAAAAAAAACCTCAAGCTGTTTTTTTCAAGTGACCCTTGAGAAATGTTGCTTGAGAGGGTTGAACCTATCTGGGAATACCTTACCCACCCTAGGCTCCACTTAGTAATTTGTCATTTTGCTAGCTGGCTCAATGTAACCATGTTAGGGGATTGTGATATGTAACTACAGTGAATTGCCTTCAACACAGATAAGGAGCAAGTGAAGTTTCTGCAGTGCCCACACTATGGCTAGGCATTCCTTTTCTACAGCTGCATAGCATTCCTCCCTGGGTTGGAGCCTATGACTGAGATAATCCACTGGGTGCTCTTCTACCTCCGAGGAAATCTGGATAAGTGCAGCCCCCACCCCATGGTTTGAAGCATTCACCTGCACAACAAACTCTTTGTTGTAATCTGGACTGGCTAACACAGGGGGTTCTCCCAAAGTTCCATTAAGTTCCTGGAATGCCTGGTCACATGCTGGGGCCCACACTACCTTATCTGGCTTTTTTCCTTGTCAAGTCTGTGAGGGGATCAGCTATGGTACTATAATTAGAGAGAAACCTTCTGTAGTACCCTGCTTTCCCTACAAATGCCCTCACCTGCTTTTTGGTAACAGGGGCAAGCCATGGCTGAATGGCTTCCACTTTGGCAGGTTCTGGCCTGATCTTACCGCTCTCCACTCTAATTCCCAGGTAAGAGACCTCTGCCATGCCCACCTGACATTCGCTGGGCTTAATGGTCAACCCTGCCCTCTGTAGTCTGCCCAGCACCTCCCTGATGTGCTGAAGGTGCTCTTGCCAGTAATGGCTGTAGACAGCAATATCAGCAAGGTAAACAAGGGAAAAATATCCTGCTCCTGCTTGGATACAATCTACAAGTCTCTGGAAAGTCACTGGAGCATTTTTCATCTGAAAGGGCATCTTTGTGAAGTCATACAAGCCAAAATGAGTCACAAAGGCTGACCTCTGGCTAGAACTGGGAGTCAAGGGCACCTGCCAGTAACCCTTGGGAAGATCAATAGTGGTAAGATACTTAGCCCCACCCAGCTGTTCTATGGCTTCATCTGTCCTAGGCATGGGGTAAGCATCTAACTCTGTGTGACTATTGACTTTCCTGTAGTCCACACAGAATCTGGTCTTGCCATCTTTCTTTGTTACCAGCACCACTGAGGAGGCCGAGGGACTGCTGGACTCCTGAATTATACCTAGTTCCAGCATTTCCTGTATCTCCTCCCTCAGAGTCTGTTTGACTCTCTCAGGCACTCTATAAGGGGCCTGCTTAATAGGCCTTTTGGGGTTTTCTATCCACATGGCGCATCCTGGTTTCCTAGTGAACATGTCCCCAAACTCCTGTAACACTGCTCAGATTTCTCAAACCTTGGTAGGGCATAACTGCTGAGACATTGCTACCCCTTCCACTGACATGTCAGTTCTAGTCTCACTGAGGAGATCAGTCACCACATCCCACTCAGTCCTCTCCTGCCATTCCCTGCAAATGCTCAGCACAAGGGCGTCACTATCATGGTAAGGTTTCATCATGTTAACATCATACAATTTGTGCCCCTGCCTCTTGCCTAGCAATTCTACCAGGTAGTTAATATCACTGACCTTTCTTAACACCTTGTAGGGTCCCACCCAAGCTGCCTGCAGCTTGTTGTGTCTGACAAGAATGAGTACCATTACCTGCTGCCCTACAGCATGCTCTCTAGCTTGAGCACTCCTGTCATATCAGACCTTTTTCTGCTGTTGGGCTTCTGCCAGGTTCTCCTGGGCCAAGCCCATGAGTTCCCTGAACCTTGTTCTGAGGTTTAGGACATATGCCACAACAGTTTCCTTGTGGGATTCACATTCACCCTCCCACTCATCTCAAATCAAATCTAGGGGTCCCCTAACCCTATGCCCATACAGCAACTCAAAGGGTGAAAACCCTATAGATTCCTGGGGAACCTTTCTGTAAGAGAACAACAGATGGGGCAAACATTTGTCCCACTCTCTGTTAAACTGGTCTGCAAATGCTCATAGCATGGACTTGAGTGTAGAGTTTAACCTCTCAACAAGATCATTAGTCTGTGGATGGTAGGGGTGGTCTTTAGGTGCTTAACCCCACAGTACTTTCACAGACAAGCCAGCAGGTCTGACTTGAAATGGGCACCTCTGTCAGTCTGTTTTTCATTTGGTAAAACAACACTGCTGAAAATCCCTAACAAAGCATTTGCCACATTTTCTGCCTCAATAGAGGACAGATCCACTGCCTCAGGGTATCTGGTAGCATAATCCACTACTAGTAGGATATACTTTTTCTCTGAGGAACTTGGGGTACTTGGAGGCCCCACGATATCCCTAACTACCCTCTGAAATGGCTCCTCAGTCACAAGTAAAGGCATCAAAGGACCTTTCACCTTGTCTCTTGCCTTGCCTTGCCTACATTTTGGCACTGCTCACAGGTCTTGCAGTACCCTGTTACATCTCTGGAAGGCCAATAAATGTTATGCATAATACATCTCTTTCTATATTTTATGCCCATATGACCTGCAAAGGGAGTATCATGGTACTGGGCACTACCAACTACTGTATTCCCTCACCCTGTAGCCATCCCTAAGGGGTCCACTCTCTATACAGTAACCCTTTGTCCCAGTATACAGATTCCCCTTCCCTTGAGAATTAGGTGTCTCACTAGCTACAGTACCTCCTCAGGCCTTGTAGGTCTGAGAGCTGAGCCTGTCTCAACTCTCTCTTAGTAACCCTTCTCTGCTCCCCTTCCACAAGAAGTCGGATATTATCTGACAGCGGTCCCTCACTGTTAGCCTGGGTACTACTACTCACCTCTACCCTTGCAGTCACTCTGTCCAAGGGAACATCAGTAGTCACAAGCAGCTGTGGCTCGCATTCAATCTCACTGCTACAAGGTAGGTTCCTCCTTGAAGCAACCACCTCACCAGTCTTGGCTGCAAGTGTGCAGTCTGTCTGGGTCTCCCCCAGGGTACCAGACCCACGTGCTTGTCTCCAAGCCTGACTGCATATAACTGTATGCACACAGGGTATTGCATTATCAAAATCATTCCCTATTGGGACATCTGCAGGGATATCCTCAAACACACCTATTTTCTGGCTTCCTTTTCCACCCTCCCAGTTAAGGTGAACCCTAGCCAAAGGTATTTGGAATGGGGTCCTTCCTAAAGCTCTAACTGGAGTAGACTGCCCAAGCAAGTAGTGCTTCTCTGTAACCATTGCAGGCTTCACAATGGTTAGGTCAAAGGGTGTGTCTCTCTTAGCAGTGGCCTCTTTCCTATGCACTAAGATAGGATATAACCTCTTTTGGTAGTTTGGTACCTTTGCTGTCTAGAGACAACTTATTGCTGGAATATTGTCATTCCCACTTACTGGCTCTCCCACATTTTGTTCCTCACCTTACCTCCATGGACACATATATGCTACATGGCCCCACTGGTTGCATTTAAAGCATTTAACCCTTGGTCCTGGCTGTCTAACTAGACTAGTGGCTTCCCCTGCTACTGGTGGACTCTATTGGGGCAGTCTGGGCTGCCCACCATAGGGTTCCTTTAGACCCATGAGCAGCACTGGGTGTCCCTTTCCTGTGCAGTGATGCCCTTCTTGATAGGTATAGGTCTCCCTTCTTCCCCAACTCATCTGCAGTATTGCATTATCTAACAGCTAACCAGATTCCCATGTCCTCAGGCAAAGTGCTAAGGGCTTGTTCCCTCACCAAAAGGTCTGCCAACCTTCAAAAATAGTGACCTGACATCCACTCACCCACCTATGAAAATAAGTGCTTAGTTCAGCAATATATTCACACACACTTTCATCTGCTTTTCGTCTATGCTCACTCAAAAAACTTTTTCTATAAGTTTCAGGTGTTAACTTAAAACATTCTAAAAGAAAGTTCTTTACAACATTGTAATTTACAAAAAAAAAAAAGCAAACAATTCCACCTTGACCCAAATGACACCTACAGATGCACAAGATGAACGGTGACTAAGACCAACATCCAAAATTCAGACGAATAGTAAAAATACCGCAGTGTCACAGCATATAAATGTTTATTGTTCATCTTATGCATCTGTAAATATTATAATTTAAACAATCAGTATCAGATAGTTTAAAAATTGCAGTTACAGCTTAAACATGGGGGTCAGGAACCATAACAGAGCCCTTGGTCAACATTATACTGTTTACATACCCTCTCAAGCATATGAATGAAACTACCAAAATTATTCCCCCCTGTAAATTGTGGAAGAAATTTACTGACCTTTGTTGCTTCTGAGGTTTGGTTACTTCCTTGCCTATTACCTCCATGACTCTGATGAAGAGTCAGCATCTCCTTTTCATGTTGCCTGTGCCTCTCTTTCTCTTCAGCTTCCAGGCATCGCAATTTCTCATTTTCCTCAGCCGACAGACATTTCAGTTTCTCATTTTCCTCAGTTTCTAGATGTCTCTGCCTTTAAGCTGCCTCTATTTCCCAACGCTTGGCCTCCAGCTCAAGTCTCTCTAACTCCAGATGGATTTTTAAGTTCTCTGTGGAAAGGTTGAACTGTCCATTTTCTGAGAGTTGTACATCTCCATGGCCAGTTGATTGCCCTCCTGGTTGCTATCCTGTGATGCAACTATGACTAAAGCTGCAATAATTTCTGCTTTAGTCTGGTTGGCATGCACCAGTCCTTTAGCCTGGCATATCTCAGCCAACTGACTCCTTGTCAGCTTGCCATACTTCTCTGCTGGCATGCTTGCCTGCTCTCCCTGACTAACTAAGCTAACAAAAAAATAAAACAATTGTGATATGGACTCTGAATGTTCACTGCATGGCTGATTGAAAGTACAATCACCTTCAGTGACCACTGTACACAGGCTACAGGAATTCAATATCCACACCACTACAAGACAATACGATATGTGGCTATCTCACCACTTTCAACCAATTAGTATGTGATGTGGATATCCCACCACTGCCAACCAATTAATGTGTGATGCCTCTGCACTGGACCAGTAATCAAGGAGCCTCAATCCTCACCACTGGTGACAGTGAGGGACATATACAATGGGAGGATTACAAGTACACACACAGTAAAGTGCAATTTCCCTTAAGAGCACACAGAGATCACAGTCAGTGTGGGGCTGGTTTCTCACTCTTTCTCCAGATCCCCAATAAGACTCCCCACTGGCACAGCTATAGGGTTAAGATCTCAGCTGTGGGGAAAAGCCAAGAACTTCAGCACCCTCTCTGTCCAACTAGTGCTTCATGTCCCTGCCCAAGTAGTTGACACACACACACACACACACACACACACACACACACTTTGAGATTTGGTTTCTATGCAAACACACACACACACCTGGGGAAGGCTGGCACGGGTTTACTAACTATGCCCCCTTTTGTCTAGACTATAAGGTAGTTTCCACTGCCACTAACCCTGTCTTATCAGCTACTATAAGGTCCTTACAAAGGGTGTCCAATCCTAGTGTGTAATGTTACTATTATCCAAATTGTAGTTTTGACAAAGTGCAAGACTATTTAGGAGTGGCCTGTACAGTGTCACCAAATACACTAAGAGCTTAAATATGTCTCACAAACATCAGTCACAAATATAGGTTTAAATATATTTTATAATAAATAATAAAAGAACAAGACAATACTCAGTAAATCATCACAGAATCTTCAGACTTCAAAATCACAGGAAATATTTTAAAACAACATTGCAGGACAGTCTCGAATAAATAAAGAAAATATCTAAGCTAATTTTAAACTATATTCCTATCTGAGTCTAAAAAGAGTTACTTTGCCCTGAATCTTACTTACAGACAGGCAAGTGAAGATGATGATGATGAGTGGATGTTCTTGCTATGTCCAAGACAAATACAAAATGCAATGTCCCTCTCTCTGAGAGTTCTTAAATCAATATCAAATATTACTGCTGGGTTAGCTTGGATAACATCACTTTTTGTCAGGTGACTTTAGTTCCCAGGCTAAACAAAAACTTAACAGAATATAACACCTCTGTGTGAGAAATACATATCTCTCAGAATTGTGCAACTGCTAGGAAGTCATAAAGCAATACAACACTTTTTACATTTTAAACCTAGTAACTACTTCTCTCCAAGACAATAAAAAATGTTTAGCTCTAGACATTGTATCTCCTTTCTGCATTGAAACTAACTTTTATAGAACAATTGTAAAGCATTTAATTTTAACTTATTTTATTGAGGTTTTGTAAGTTAATCTTCGATGTTCCAGCAGGGTATGCTGTGGTTATATTCTTGAAGCTCATTACATAACATACAGTTTTGCATAAATCATATCAATATTTACAAATGACATAAAATTATTTACAAAATTCCAGATAGCTGGGCTGGCAGTGCCACAGTTGTTAATGCTAGGATCATTAATAATATTTTTTTTATTGGAAAATTTTCTACATTCCCACAAGACCTATTTTGTTACTGTTTGTGAAACATGGTTAAAGAACAATGACTGGAAACCAGTTCTGTCAGGGTATAAATGTTTTTACTGCAACAGACATTCTAACAAAAAATCAGGTGGAGGTGTTATGATGGGGATTAAAGATAATTATGAGATCTGTAATTATTACATGTTCAATAATAACACCAATACTATAGACTGTGTTACTGTGACAATAAAGACAGCCCTGGCACATATAACAATTGTCGGAGTGTATAGACCACCAAAGTCAATTGCAGATGACCTAGAGGAACTTATACATTTCTTGCATGAAACACAGGAGGGAAAAAGAATAATATTAGCTGGGAACTTAAATTTACCAGAAACTGACTGGAATAGTAGTAATTCAGCAACATTACTAAGGAAATTATTACCAACATATATTCAGGAATAACAATTGCTTTGGATTGTAAAAAAAAACCTACCAGGGGATGGAACATACTAGACATTGTTTGTGTTTCTAATGAAATTACTGTTACTTCAAGTTACATTTTACCACCATTGATGGGTAGTGATACATAGCCAATAGTTGCTAGACATCTAAAAATAGAAACCACATGTAATTAGTTATGTCTGGGTCTATTTAAGCATGTTTGCATAGCGTGGTGCAGTGCTTAGCAATGCTAACAGATAGACCAGTAGTATATGTGAAGGTATACTAGTTTTCATAATATCCAAGTAGGTAAATGGGTAGAGATACAACCTAATATTTAGTAGATCCTGGGTTCAAGTCTGCAGCATTGATAAGATTTCTATAATTAACATTATTATATATGTTTCATTTAAAAAATTATATGTGAAATATAGCACTGCTTAAATATGCTAATGGCTACTTTTTTTTGCGTGGTGCTAAGCTTAGCTAATACTTCAGTTATGTGGGTTTTTTCACTGCTTAGCTCTGCTTAGCTGGTTTGCACTGGTGTCATTGCAGCGCAGGTTTCCCATTGCTGTCTTCCGAGAGTATGACTGTCAAACACTTGTCTATCCATCATAACACTCTGTACATGACGTACACAGTTTACAGCAAAGCCTGATGGCCTAATATTGTCATACACCTTACCAGACCATGTTTGGTTTAGTGAGACATATGTCTGATATCCATTGCATAGTGTAACAGTCAATGGACTCTGCCGGTTGCCATTGGTAGGCATGATCTAGCCTTGAGCAGCAGTAACAGTGTTTGGTCCAGTGTCACTAGGTGTATGACAGTGTCACCGCTCGTATCCATGCTAACTGTTATCATGGCATTTCAGGTGACATGACTCAGAGATCTGGCATCACTGCTTGGCACTACATACTAGTTGTCCTCCGTGCAAGTAAGTGTTGCAGTTACTTTCAGCATGTTGCAGGAAGAGAGTCATGCAAGGTGTCTGTACAGCACAGACAAACACATTAGGGGAAGTGTAATATGTACAAACTGTGTTGCTTAGTCATGCAGCAGCTCACTTGCCCAAAGCATGGTCCAGGTCCTTACCTACAATGCCCTGCAGCAGTGCCATGACAACACCACACAGGGAACCAATGTAGTGGGTCATGCGTTTACCAATATGGGTGACCAGTACAGCTCCCCCAATGTGAGATCCTCCCTGGTGGGATCTGGCCACAGATCAGTCTCCTTGGAGCTATCAGCATGTACCTCCCCAAGACAGTCATTTATTACATCCTGTGGGATGACTGACATAGTGTGACTGCACCTCCCCCTTCAGATGGGACAGGCAAGTATGCAGAGCTCTACATCCATGCATTATTGTCAGCAGCATTACAATGACATTAACTCAGCTGTATGTGATAGGATGGACACAGGCTCATCATGACTCAGCAAACCTGACTGGTGGACAACTGCCATTAACAGCGTGTACAATAGCAGGTGGACAGTGCTGTGTGACAGGTGGGGGGAGGTTGCTTCTCCTAACATGGAGGCACTACCTCCTCAGCTAAAAGAAGCAGATAGTGTGGTTGTGATGCTGAGTAGAAAAGGTAAGTGACAAAAGTAGCAACTGTTATACCCTTGCACAGAGGTGGTGCATCCACTGTCCAACATAACTATACACCTCTTTGTCTGAGTATCCATATCTGTATGCCCATAGGTGCGATCATTATGGAGCTGATCTGCACACATATACGTGTTCTACACACAGCTGACTGTACACAGTTTGTATGTGTGACAGGAGGAGCGTGACTGTTACACATGGTGGACATTTCTGAGGCAGTCACCATGGGCCAGGGTGAAGGTACATTAGGGCATACAACACTCTAGACTCAGCCAAGCTTTCTGAGTATATCCCCTGCTCAGACAACATTTACAATGCACCCACCTAGACATCCATGATACTGTTATTGTAGGGGTCACTAAGTGGCCCATTGCTGACACACTTATGCAACATAGGGACATCCACCTCCAATAGCAGATCTGTCAGCAGCAATGCTCTACAGGGGACAGTTCTGGGTCCTCTACTGCTTGGAATCCATTCAATCACAATACACGTGACTACTGACTGACTGTAGCTAACAATGTTGGCTGATGACTGCAAATTATGAGCACTCATAGTGTCTCTTGTAAGAGGTTATTGCGAACACATGCTTGTTGACATAGTAATGGCCATAAACACTATGAAAATATATCTATGTAGTGTCAGTTCCATCAGTTAAAACTATGTATGTGGTAAGTAGCAGATCATTTGCAACATGGGATGTACATACTTAGGGGACAGCTTTACACCTAATGTGCCTCAGATCGCCATGTCTCTACAGTGGTATGGCAGGAATCATATGGCATAGCTGAGGCCATAGTTTCCTGTAAGTGACAAACTTATAACCTCCAAGTACTCTTCCCTCAGCATGCCAATATCTGAGTGCAATGCCCATTGGTTATGTACCTTTCCAAGCAGTACAGTCAATTGCACACAACAGTATGGGCCCTCACAAGGTCTCTTCACATCTTCAGTATGGGTTCAATGGGGATAGTCTGCAATGAGTATCATTGTCATCTGTGGCATATACACTATTTATAGGTAATCTGTGCCTTGCATATGGGGCAAGGTCTGAACCTGCTTGATTGCATATGCTGCCTATCTGTAGGAAGCATAGTAGATGGCTAACCCACTGCAAGGACATTAACCTCATATGTGACATTCGTACTACATGCTTGTGGGAGAGATGTGTCTATCAGACTTAAACACACCCCTGAAACAGAACCCTGCCTAATGGCACACAGAGCACCTCAGTGCACCTCACCACATGCCATCTGTATGATTGACTGCACGACCATTATCACAACACAGGGCATCTGCCAGTGTCCCTCTTGGACTGGGACAATATGTGCTGATTCTATAACTATGGGTGTAAAGATATCTGTGATTGTGAGGGCTGTATGACCGTTATGCAAGTGAAGTTGAAATGTCCTATGGTTCCATAACATGATGTAAAATGCTCTAACAGGCTCATACACAACCATGACTACATTGAGGCTAGCATCACTTCCAATCACTGCATACAGGACACACCAAGGCATACACGTAGTGCAAGTTGGCTGTATGTAGATGAGAAAACTTACCTATGTGATGGTACACACTACAGATCACAGTACGTGATGCATGCAACACCCCTCATTTCTGCTAGTACTATCAGTTCAGGAAATATTATGCTTGATAACATCAGCATGCCTTGAGTGGTCAGTCCTTTGGGGGGGTCCACATCACACGCTACAAAAAAAAAATACTGAGAACCCTACCTAGTACTATGTTACCAAGATGATCGTATTTATGCCATCAGGACACACATGCACACCAACTAACCTGCAGTGAGATTATAATCCTTACCTGTTTAGTCGTGCACACTATAGATCACAGTATTTATTGCACACATCACAGATTAAGTCTGCATATTACACTGTCAGCTGGTAGTCTTAAAGTGGATGACATCATCAAGCTCTGTAGAAGAGGGCAGTGTGGAAGCCAGCAACAAGTTACAGGATAGCCCATGAGAGCATGCCATTTGTTTAATCTGGAGTGACATTAGAACCCCTACCTATGTAGTCTCAGACACTATAGATCACAGTATTTATCGCACGTGCCATGGCTTAAGTCAGAATACTATACTATCAGCCGGTAGTCTTAAGGTGGATGGCATCATCAGGCCATGTAGAAGGGGGCATTGTATAAGCCAGCAGCAAGTTACAGGGTCAAAATTTGCATAACCATTGCAGTTGGATAGCTCATGAGGGTATGCCAGTTGTTTTGTAGGGGGATACACACACGCACACACCAAGTAATCTGGAGTGAGATTAGAACCCCAACCTATCAATTTTACACACAATAGATCACAGTATTTATTACATGCACCATGGCTTAAGTCTGCCTACATTGTCAGCTGGTAGTCTTAAGGTGGATGACATCATCAGGCCTTGTAGAAGAGGGAAGTGTGAAAGCCAGCAGCAAGTTACAGGGCCAAAAAGTGCATAATCATTGCAGGTGGATAGCTCATGAGGACATGGCACTTGTTCTGCAGGAGGATACACACACACAGATGCACAAAAAGTAGCCTGGAGTGAGATTGGAACCCCTACCTATCTATTCTTATTTACTATAGATCACAGTACCTATTGCATGTGCCACAGGTTGAGTCTGTTGCATATGTTATATGCATATTGTTGCATGTGGTATAAGGTGCATTCACTGTAGGAAACTCTACCTAGTATGTGATGTCCACAGGACTTACTGGAGAGACAGATAGGTCTCACAGAGGTTACCTCTCCTTTGGAACAAACTTTCAGTTCAGGTGAAGCAGAGCCCTTCGCTGACCTTATTTAAGTGTAATTTGGATGACTGAATAGGGAACTGCAAATTCACCCTGGAGTTTCACCTGTGCCCCTTTTGGAGAGGGGCTTAATTCCTTGATATTCTTGGGAACAGGATTGTACTTGGTTAGGTTTGTAAGAGCCCTAGGCCCATTAGCCTAGTAACCACCTATGATCCTATGATCCTATGTAACAGTACTTGTGCATTACACAAACTAGACTTGTGTTGAACAGCATCTGTGGTCTGCAGAGTGATATTACTTCATACCGTTAGCTGCATTTAGTGTCATAGTTGTGGAATAACTATTATTATCCTACTTGTGTGTGTACATTTACCAGTATGGCCATATATGGCTGCTTGCAGTTAGATAGACAAACGTGTGGGCCGGAGCAATGTGCCTTGTCCATGCATGTGTTGACAAAATTATACATTACACCACCTGCTCAACTGTGTCTGTCTATGTGGTGACATCCAGCAGGCACAGGGATCAGTAGGTAATTGCATTATTTGCTGTTGCACACTTAGTTTGGATCCTTTGAGCAACAGTGTGGATGTGTGATAGTGCAGATTTACTCACCATTATTAGGGTATGTAGGACAATACAGACATCCACACACATATTTATGTGATTAACAGGGATGTATATATAAATGTAGCTGTGTGTGTGTGCATGATATGTATATGTGTTATGTAGATATATGAGGAGAGTCTATGTAGCATATATAAATATATATTTGACACTATATAAAGATAGATATACTATGTATGTGAGAGAGAGAGAGTGAGACAGATATGCATAGGTATATGTCTGTATGTATAGACATATCTATACATAACAGGTCAGTCTGATCATAAGGCAACAGAATTGCGCTCATTTTAACCAAGTGTTTGAGCATGCCCAGTGTGACTGGCAGTACTTATAAAGTCACTCCCAGGTCACACCTACCTGTACTCCAGTCTGGGATTCTGTGTGTTACAGACTATACCTGTCAACTCTCCAGAGTTTAGCAAAATGTCCAGAGTTTTGGCTCATAGTTTTGGTCTATTCCTCATAAAATTTATGGTTTTCTGACAAATCACTTGGATGAACTTAGGATCAAAGTCAATAAATAATGAATTCAAAAAGAAATGATGGCTGAATAGCACAAAAACGAGGTTTAATTCACGAAGTAAAATCCACAAGATAAAATCCAATAAAACACACGAAAACACGCTGTAATTGAGCTGTTATAGAACCACAAGTGAGCGCCTTCATCTTCAAAGGGAGATTTCTTCAGACTAATGGTTACAACACACTGCTTCATTTAAATACTCTTAGCAATTAATAAGCTGCTTCAATTAAGCAATCCAATTAAAAGTTATAAGTTTAAAATGTGTTTGAACTACAATATTCTTAAACTATTCTGTATACCTGAAAACTAACCTAATGTTTAAAACCTTTCCTTTTTAAATACATAATAAATTCCTCTCTATTTAACCCTGGCGGAAAACACGCATTTAATCTCACTTGCCAGCAGTATTCAAGCCACCCCAATTATTCTTCAATATTTATCTTTGTAACATTGGGATGGATAAAATCTATAACTAAACATTTGAAATTAGTCTTACATTTACTTTCTAAATAATGTTTTGCCAAAGCATTTTTGACATCTCCTTTGCCTATGGCATATTGATGTTCATAAATTCTTCTATACAATTCCCTTCCTGTTCTACCAACATAAAATGAGTTGCAATCTACACATATTATTAAATAGACAACATTTTTAGACTTACAAGTAAATCTGCCTGGAACATATATCTTAGTTTTGCCCACAAAAATCTCATGCCTATCTGTATATAAATAACTACAATAAGTATAATTAAAACATTTATATATTCCTTTTCTTTCTTCTACTATTCTAATTTTGTTTAATTTTCCTTGAAAAAAATCTTTAAAATTTTTTGCTTTTTTTTGCACAAACTTAGGTTTATCGCCTAACTTCTGTAATAAATTGATATTGGTTTTAAAAATTCCCCAATGTTTTCTTACTATATTTTTGATGACATAAGTATCAGTACTATTTTGTACTGCCAAAGCAGTGGTAAAATCTGCTGAAGATGTTCTATTCAACTTCTTTTTCTCATTTTTATTTCTATTTACAATTTCTTCTGTCATAACTTCCTTAATCATTTCTTGGGGATAACCTCTACTTTCACAGAAGTTATCAGCTTCTAAATGAAAAATGTCATTATCATCTGTTAAATTACTTATTCTCTTTATTTGTCCTTTGACAATATTCTGTTTAGTTTTTTTTGGATGTAAACTTGAATAATGTAAATACATATTATTTTGAAATTCTTTTTTATATATTTTTGACACTAATTTTCCATCTTTTTTATATATAGTGAGATATAAAAGTTAATATTTTCACTATTGATATTATATGAAAACTTAATATAAGAACAAACATTGTCAATATATTTCAAAAAAACAAATTTAATTCTTCGACCGTCCCACTCCAAATAATCAGAATATCATCAATAAATCTTAACATTTTGATGATATTTTTCACAAACCTACTTTCTAATATATTTGCTGTTTCCCGGCCTTGCTTGAATAAATTAGCATAGCTAGGTGCTAAGGCCGCACCCATAGCTACCCCATTGACTTGGACAAACAATTCATCATAAAATTCTAAATAATTATAACTTAATACTAAATCTATCATTTCCATTAGCAGACTAATAGTATTTATAGAAAATTCTCTTGATTTCAATAGTTCCATTCTAACCATCTCCATACCTTCCTTATTAGGAATCATAGTATAGAGAGAATTTATATCTAATGTTACAAGTATATCAGATTCTGAGACCTTAATATTGTTAAGTTTTGCCATGCAGTCATAACTATCCTTTATATAAGTGACTCCCTTCAGAACTACTTTCTGTAAATGTTTATCTACAAAAATAGACATCCCTTCTAATTTACTATTTTTGCTAGCAACTATTGGTCTTAAAGGGGGAGAATCTATGTTTTTATGGGTTTTTGGTATTCCAAAGATCTTACTGATCAACGGGTTATTATTAGTTATGTTCCTTTTCATTTTTTCATCGATTCTACCTGCATAGAACCATTCTACTATACATGATTCTATAAGTGAAAAAACTTTCTTAATTTCAGACATATTTACTGACTTCTAAAAATTAGAGTCTGATAACATTTCTTTCATCTTTCCTTCATAATCTTTCCTATCCATTAAAACCATTACTCCCCCTTTATCAGCTTTTAAGACAAGTATATTCTTGTCTTTAAGTAGGACATCTAAACATTTTTTTCTCTTTTTTCGTTAGATTATAGTATTTGTATTTTGTATCTTCTTCTAACATTTCTAACATCTGTAGTTCACATATATTAAGAAACATTTCCAATTCTTTACATAAAGGTGGATTATAACAACTAGGTTTATAGAAGTCACAGTTATTAAGTTTCTGACTTCCTAACAATACTTTGAGATTTAATTTTCTCACATAGTCTCTTAATTCATTAATCATGATGAGTTTGTTGGCCCTTTGTGCTGGGGCAAAATTCCATCCCTTACTTAGTACACAGCAGTCATCATAAGAAATCTTTTTACTGCACAAATTAATAATTTTAAAGTTAACACTTTTTAAGTCTTCCATTGCTTCCGCTGGTAATTCTAATTCTTCTTTGGATATTTGTTGCCCCCCCAGTTTTTTTGTGGCTGTTGTTTACTATGATAGTTTTTATCACTATAACCGTCTGCTGTGACTTGGGCCCAAGTTCTTTTTTGATTGTCAATTCTCTGATATACTTCGATAATCTGTTTGTTGTCTTCCTTAGTCGATCCTTTAGACACTGTTTCTTGGTTACTCATTTTAGTTCTACTCATGTCTTTAATTTTAGGCCTTACTGCTGGTTCACTTGAATTTTGTTTACTTTCCCCCAAGGGAATATGGTGGATTTCAGCCACAGTTACTACATTATTTTTATTGCCAAGCCTTTCAGACCTTCTTACTGTTAGATGCAGCAAAAAAACGCACAAACTGGTGAAAGAATGAACAAAACCAGAAATGTAATAGTAACAACCAGTTAAACTGTTAAATCCAAAATAGTACGTTGCTTTATTCAAAACGCTACTTTGCGTAGCCTTGCTGAATAGCTTGGCTTCATCAGAGGGAAGTAGAACCAATTTTCAAAATACAACTTTTAAATAGAAAAGGAAGTGATGTCATTACAATGTATCTTTTCTTAAAAGCATATCATCAAAAAGTAATAATTCAACAATAAAAATGCTTGAAATACAAATCCATTCAAGTAGTAAAATTATTAATAACTCCTAATAAGGAAAGTTTATTTAAAATGCAAAATGTATAGTTTAAAATTGCAAAAAAAGGGGGTTTTGCTATTAATGTATTCAAAACTATAAGCTTACAAAATTTATAAAGTAACTGCTTATTAATACTCTATACATCAAGATAAAACAACCTATTACATATAGTCAAAATTATTATTAACGCAGGTAGCTTCTGAATTTTAAAATTGGCATGATATTACAATTGTCGTTCAGTCCAGGCCAATGAAAGGCATCAGTTCTGAATTGCCACTCTAGTATCATTCAATACTTTTACAGCTTATTAATTGCTAAGAGTATTTAAATGAAGCAGTGTGTTGTAACCATTAGTCTGAAGAAATCTCCCTTTGGAGATGAAAGCGCTCACTTGAGGTTCTATAACAGCTCAATTACAGCGTGTTTTCGTGTGTTTTATTGGATTTTATCTTGTGGATTTTACTTCGTGAATTAAACTTCATTTTTGTGCTATTCTGCCATCATTTCTTTTTGGATTTGTGCTTTGTTTTGAAGCATAATGCTTTGCTCATCGCTGTGTTCAGCTTTTGCTGCAGTTTGGCAAGCATGGAAAGAGGAGCGGCTCCTGGGACCAGCTTTACAGCAGTTTCTGCCGGGTGTGTATTGAATGATACTCCTGATGGCTCTTTTATAGTCAGTGAAGAAGGTACTGTAAATCTTATTCATAAAAGCCAAAGATTAAATGTGTTGGTTAACAGTGAAGAAGAAATTTTAAGAGGGTGTTTAGCTCCACCCAAGAATCCGTTTACTTTTGATATCAATGAGGTAACGGAAACAAACACGAATTTTGGCTTTAACATTTCAGAAAAGTTTAATATACTAGAAAAGGATTTGTTATTAGTTAAACGTCTCCAATGGGACAACTTATTTTTTGAAAACAGCTTGAAAGCTCAGCAAGTCCCAAGAGGACTAAGAGTTAAAAAAGCATTTACTGACAAATGGTTGAGTATAAACCAAAGGGCTGGTCTACAATATATGGAACTGCTACACAAAGTAAATTTAACTAAACTGGAAGAACTAACTGGGAATGTAAAGACTAATTATGATATTCTTAAAAATAACATGTCCGGTCAACAAATGTTAAATAAAATAAATAAAAAAATAAAAAATAAATGTCCAGCGACAATTTCAACAGCAAAATGGTGCTTATACAGGAGAAATTACTTAAGTTAAATGATGAACTATGTCAAAGAAAAACAAAAAAATTTCAAAGGGACAAAAATGAATATGTGAATGGAATAGCCACAGCTTATGGACTTCGATTGGAAACAAGTGTCAACAATAATGTCCCAAAACAGCAAGAGATAAATTTGGTCAATGCAGATGAAGAAACAAGTACAGTAAGAAGGTCTGAAAGACTTGGCAATAAAAATAATGTAGTAACTGTGGCTGAAATCCACCATATTCCCTTGGGGGAAAGTAAACAAAATTCAAGTGAACCAGCAGTAAGGCCTAAAATTAAAGACATGAGTAGAACTAAAATGAGTAACCAAGAAACAGTGTCTAAAGGATTGACTAAGGAAGACAACAAACAGATTATCGAAGTATATCAGAGAACTGACAATCAAAAAAGAACTTGGGCCCAAGTCACAGCAGATGGTTATAGTGATAAAAACTATCATAGTAAACAACAGCCACAAAAAAACTGGGGGGGGGGGGCAACAAATATCCAAAGAAGAATTGGAATTACCAGCGGAAGCAATGGAAGACTTAAAAAGTGTTAACTTTAAAATTATTAATTTGTGCAGTAAAAAGATTTCTTATGATGACTGCTGTGTACTAAGTAAGGGATGGAATTTTGCCCCAGCACAAAGGGCCAACAAACTCATCATGATTAATGAATTAAGAGACTATGTGAAAAAATTAAATATCAAAGTATTGTTCGGAGGTCAGAAACTTAATAATTGTGACTTCTATAAACCTAGTTGTTATAATCCACCTTTATGTAAAGAATTGGAAATGTTTCTTAATATATGTGAACTACAGATGTTAGAAATGTTAGAAGAAGATACAAAATACAAATACTATAATCTAACAAAAAAGAGAAAAAATGTTTAGATGTCCTACTTAAAGACTAGAATATACTTGTCTTAAAAGCTGATAAAGGGGGAGCAATGGTTTTAATGGATAGAAAAGATTATGAAGGAAAGATGAAAGAAATGTTATCAGACTCTAATTTTTAGAAGTCAGTAAATATGTCTGAAATTAAGAAAGGTTTTTCACTTATAGAATTATGTATAGTAGAATGGTTCTATGCAGGTAGAATCGATGAAAAAATGAAAAGGAACATAACTAATAATAACCCGCTGATCAGTAAGATCTTTGGAATACCAAAAACCCCTAAAAACATAGATTCTCCCCCTTTAAGACCAATAGTTGCTAGCAAAAATAGTAAATTAGAAGGGATGTCTATTTTTGTAGATAAACATTTACAGAATGTAGTTCCGAAGGGAGTCACTTATATAAAGGACAGTTATGACTGCATGGCAAAACTTAACAATATTAAGGTCTCAGAATCTGATATACTTGTGACATTAGATATAAATTCTCTCTATACTATGATTCCTAATAAGGAAGGTATGGAGATGGTTAGAATGGAACTATTGAAATCAAGAGAATGTTCTATAAATACTATTAGTCTGCTAATGGAAATGATAGATTTAGCATTAAGTTATAATTATTTAGAATTTTATGATGAATTGTTTGTCCAAGTCAATGGGGTAGCTATGGGTGTGGCCTTAGCACCTAGCTATGCTAATTTATTCATGCAAGGCAGGGAAACAGCAAATATATTAGAAAGTAGGTTTGTGAAAAATATCATCAAAATGTTAAGATTTATTGACGATATTCTGATTATTTGGAGTGGGACGGTTGAAGAATTAAATTTGTTTTTGAAATATATTGACAATGTTTGTTCTTATATTAAGTTTTCATATAATATCAATAATGAAAATATAAATTTTTTAGATCTCACTATATATAAAAAAGATGGAAAATTAGTGTCAAAAATATATAAAAACGAATTTCAAAATAATATGTATTTACATTATTCAAGTTTACATCCAAAAAAAACTAAACAGAATATTGTCAAAGGACAAATAAAGAGAATAAGTAATTTAACAGATGATAATGAAATTTTTCATTTAGAAGCTGATAACTTCTGTGAAAGGATGTTAAGTAGAGATTATCCCCAAGAAATGATTAAGGAAGTTATGACAGAAGAAATTGTAAATAGAAATAAAAATGAGAAAAAGAAGTTGAATAGAACATCTTCAGCAGATTTTACCACTGCTTTGGCAGTACAAATTAGTACTGATACTTATGTCATCAAAAATATAGTAAGAAAAAAATGGGGAGTTTTAAAAACCAATATTAATTTATTACAGAAGTTAGGCGATAAACCTAAGTTTGTGCAAAAAAGAGCAAAAAATTTTAAAGATTTTTTTCAAGGAAAGTTAAACAAAATTAGAGTAGTAGAAGAAAGAAAAGGAATGTATAAATGTTTTAATTGTAATTATTGTAGTTATTTATATACAGATAGGCATGAGATTTTTGTGGGCAAAACTAATATATATGTTCCAGGCAGATTTACTTGTAAGTCTAAAAATGTTGTCTATTTAATAATATGTGTAGATTGCAATTCATTTTATGTTGGTAGAACAGGAAGGGAATTGTATAGAAGAATTTATGAACATCAATATGCCATAGGCAAAGGAGATGTCAAAAATGCTTTGGCAAAACATTATTTAGAAAGTAAATGTAAGACTAATTTCAAATGTTTAGTTATAGATTTTATCCATCCCAATGTTACAAAGATAAATATTGAAGAAGAATTGGGGTGGCTTGAATACTGCTGGCAAGTGAGATTAAATGCGTGTTTTCCGCCAGGGTTAAATAATAGAGAGGAATTTATTATGTATTTAAAAAGGAAAGGTTTTAAACATTAGGTTAGTTTTCAGGTATAAAGAATAGTTTAAGAATATTGTAGTTCAAACACATTTTAAACTGATAACTTTTAATTGGGTTGCTTAATTGAAGCAGCTTATTAATTGCTAAGAGTATTTAAATGAAGCAGAGTGTTGTAACCATTAGTCTGAAGAAATCTCCCATTGGAGATGAAAGCGCTCACTTGTGGTTCTATAACAGCTCAATTACAACGTGTTTTCATGTGTTTTATTGGATTTTATCTTGTGGATTTTACTTTGTGTATTAAACTTCGTTTTTGTGCTATTCTGCCATCGTTTCTTTTTGGATTTGTGCTTTGTTTTGAAGCATGCTGCTTTGCTCATCGCTGTGTTCAATAAATAATGAACGTATAAAACAAAATCAAGTACTGTACTGTCAACACTCTAAACAAATGCTCTGTTGCTAAAAATAATCGAAAAACTTAATAAAATTGTGTAAGCGTTGGAGCAAACCAGGCACAGCTCTCTCTCAAAAAAGTAGTCCTTTTAACAAATAGAGTAATTTATTAAGGTAGATGAGCGCTTTCGCTTATTAGCTTCTTCAGATCAAAATATATTCAAACTCAATCCAATAACACTTGTATAGCAAATTCAAATAAATCAGTAACCAATCATGTCCACATAGCAATTAAGAACTTTATAAAAAGGCAGGAACTGAGTGCTTACTAAATGAAAGCATTAAAAATATAAAATGACAATCATTTCATGAATAAAAATGAATACAAAATACAAAACGAAACCATAAAAATATAAAAATGAGTACATAACAATATATATATAATACAAAAATTCTAGATGTATCAATAAAGGTACAAAAATTACATGCTCCACATGGTTTAGTATTCCCATCATCCAGGGAAGTTTGTGTACTCTGTGGATAACATAACGTTCTCTTAAGATTTTTCTTGTTCTTGTATCTAAAATTAGGACAATCACCAACAATATCTCTGATTCTACCATCTACCTGCAATATCGACCAATTTTTACTTTATATGTCCCTAATCTCATAATTATCAGATGTAAATGATGTAAGAAATCCAACAGTATGAGAATCAAAATAATGGTGCGTTGTAGGGTATGCTTTTACTGGCCCATAGTAAGGTGCTGCTGTCCCTTCACGCAATTTAGTAATCTCACTCAAATTGTCATTGATCTCAGTTTCAATATATCCTCTATCCAATAATCTCTTCCTCAAACTATTAAGTTCATGCTCAAAACATTCCTCTGATAGGTTCAGCCTTGAGGCTCTCATTCCCTGGCCTCTAATAATATTTCTTAAGACATATGTGGGATGCATGCTGGACCTCATCAACAATGAGTTACGATGGCAGGGCTTCCTATATACCCTAGTATTAACCATTCCATCTGGTAGTTTTTCTATATAAAGATCTAGATAATCTATTCTTGAATACGAACAATTCATGGTAAATTTCAAATAATCAGTTAAACTATTCATTCTATCAACAAAATTCAATAGCTGGTCATAGCTCCCTTTCCATAAAATAAAAAGATCATCAACAAAACACCGATAGAAGATCACATGTGCCATAAAATCGTCCAGTGAAAACAAGATGTTCTCTTCTCACTGTGCCAAAACCATATTGGCATAACTATTGGCACATGGGGTCCCCATGGCCACACCATCTCGTTGTTTATAAATCTGTCCCTCAAATATAAACAAGTTGTTCTCCAGCACTAGTCTAAGAAAATGAGTAATAAGATCAATTTGTACTGTGGAGTGTCCACTATGATTCCGTAGGTAAATTTCTGCAGATTTAACCCCTATATCATTAGGTATTATCGTAAACAGGGATTGTATATCTAATGTTACAAAAAATAAATCTTGTATATTCTCTCTTCCCTCCAAACATACATATAAATCCATTAAAAATTGTTTAGTGTCCTTTAACACATATTGATTGCCATTCAAAATTGGTCTCAAATATTTCTCAATATACACAGAAAGATGTTCTGTCAGCCAACCTCCTCCAGCCACTATAGGCCTCATAGGTGGATCTCTCACATTCTTATGAATCTTAGGTAGGCCGTGGATGGTGGGTATAAGGGGATACTTGACTGACAAAAACTCAGTAATTCTTTGGTAATCACACCACCTTCATACATATCATTTAAATTACTGGTCACATACTGTATAATATCATGTGTTTCCTTCTTCATAATCGTTCTATACGATTTCTCATCCAACATTGCAGTCATAGAGACATTGTATTGTATAATATCCATCACAACTACTCTCCCTCCTTTATCAGCAGGCCGTATAATGATGGAGGTGTCCCTTTGTAAATCTGTCAATAATCTCCTCTCATTGTAACTAAGTTGTTTCTTCTAGTCCTGCCCTTAAGGTCAGGATGAGTATTACTTAGTTTATCGTAATATTTAAATAACTTATCTTCTGTTAGTTTTAAATACGCTTCTACCAATGGATGGTTTACGGGAGTGAAATGACTAAGGTTCTTAAACCTATGTGAGGTACCAGTTCCAACATCTGTATTGTCATTATCGCTGTTCCCAAACATAAGCTTTATCATAGTATTGCGACAAAAAACTTTTACATCTAGTGTGGTATCCACCAAATTACTCTGACATGTAGGTATAAAACTCAGCCCCTTAGAAAGTAAACTTTCTTCCTCAAATGAGAAGGCATGGGATGAGATGTTCAACATCAATGGTTCTTCCCATTGCCCCACATTTTCTTCAATGTTTGATGTGGTGTAAATTCACCTGAATATTTCCATTACAATGAAAGGAGATTATTGAGAGATTTACAAAGGGACACCTCCATCATTATACGGCCTGCTGATAAAGGAGGGAGAGTAGTTGTGATGGATATTATACAATACAATGTCTCTATGACTGCAATGTTGGATGAGAAATCTTATAGAAAGAAGGTGGTGTAATTACCAAAGAATTACTGAGTTTTCTGTCAGTCAAGAATCCCCTTATACTCACCATCCACGGCCTACCTAAGATTCATAAGAATGTGAGAGATCCACCTATGAGGCCTATAGTGGCTGGAGGAGGTTGGTTGACAGAACATCTTTCTGTGTATATTGAGAAATATTTGAGACCAATTTTGAATGGCAATCAATATGTGTTAAAGGACACTAAACAATTTTTAATGGATTTATATGTATGTTTGGAGGGAAGAAAGAATATACAAGATTTATTTTTTGTAACATTAGATATACAATCCCTGTTTGCGATAATACCTAATGATATAGGGGTTAAATCTGTAAAAATTTACCTACGGAATCATAGTGGACACTCCACAGTACAAATTGATTTTATTACTCATTTTCTTAGACTAGTGCTGGAGAACAACTTGTTTATATTTGAGGGACAGATTTATAAACAACGAGATGGTGTGGCCATGGGGACCCCATGTGCCAATAGTTATGCCAATATGGTTTTGGCACAGTGGGAAGAGAACATCTTGTTTTCACTGGAAGATTTTATGGCACATGTGATCTTCTATCGGCGTTTTGTCGATGATCTTTTTATTTTATGGAAAGGGAGCTATGACCAGCTATTGAATTTTGTTGATAGAATGAATAGTTTAACTGATTATTTGAAATTTACCATGAATTGTTCGTATTCAAGAATAGATTATCTAGATCTTTATATAGAAAAACTACCAGATGGAATGGTTAATACTGGGGTATATAGGAAGCCCTGCCATCGTAACTCATTGTTGATGAGGTCCAGCATGCATCCCACATATGTCTTCAGAAATATCAGTAAAGGCCAGGGAATGAGAGCCTCAAGGCTGAACCCATCAGAGGAATGTTTTGAGCATGAACTTAATAGTTTGAGGAAGAGATTATTGGATAGAGGATATATTGAAACTGAGATCAATGACAATTTGAGTGAGATTACTAAATTGCGTGAAGGGACAGCAGCACCTTACTATGGGCCAGTAAAAACATACCCTACAACGCACCATTATTTTGATTCTCATACTGTTGGATTTCTTACATCATTTACATCTGATAATTATGGGATTAGGGACATATTAAGTAAAAATTGGTCGATATTGCAGGTAGATGATAGAATCAGAGAGATTGTTGGTGATCATCCTAATTTTAGATACAAGAACAAGAAAAATCTTTAGAGAATGTTATGTTATCCACAGAGTACACAAACTTCCCTGGATGATGGGAATACTGAACCACGTGGAGCATGTAATTTTTGTACCTTTATTGATACATCTAGAATTTTTGTTCATCCAGATCTGAAGAGGGAATTTATCATCTCCTCACCAGCTAATTGTAAGACTATGCATCTTATATATTTGGCTGTGTGTCAGATCTGTTGTTCGTTTTATGTGGGAAAAATGAATAGATTATTTAGAGACCGTATACGTGAACACGTATATCGTATTCGTAAGAAATCAGAACATAATGCTCTAGCCAAGCGTGTAACACATACAGATGATACACATTGGTTCAAGTTTAGAGCTCTAGAGGTTGTTGTTCCAAGTATACGGGGAGGTGATATCAGGAACCACACAGAGTATAAAGAGAATAATTGGATCATCACATTGCGAGCAGATAGGGGCATGGGCCTGAATGAAAGAGCATCTATAAAACCATTATTAAGGAAATGTAGGAATATTAAATGAATGCCCCCACTTAGTTCTGTTTGATATATAACATATTAGATATTGCGAGGATTGCAAGGTTTATATAGGTGACCTCATGAAATATGTGAATATTAAATGAATGCCCTTTTCGTCCTGTTTGATATGTAACATATAGGGTATTATGAGGAACATTATGCTTTTATAGGTGACCTTATGAAGTACATTAGCTTTAGGTATTTTTTAGGTAGTAGAGTATGCTGCTATATTAACAGATATATATATATATATATATATATATATATATATATATATATATATATATGTATATATATATATATATATATATATATATATATATTGTTATGTACTCATTTTTATATGTTTATGGTTTCGTTTTGTATTTTGTATTCATTTTTATTCATGAAATGATTGTTGTTTTATATTTTTAATGCTTTCATTTTGTAAGCACTCAGTTCCTGCCTTTTTATAATGTTCTTAATTGCTATGTGGACATGATTGGTTACTGATTTATTTGAATTTGCTATACAAGTGTTATTGGATTGAGTTGGAATATATTTTGATCTGAAGAAGCTAATTAGCGAAAGCGCTCATCTATCTTAATAAATTACTCTGTTTGTTAAAAGGACTACTTTTTTTGAGAGAGAGCTGTGCCTGGTTTGCTCCAATGCTTACACAATTTTATCAATAAATAATGACATACATTTGAGTTTCTGACTTCATATCCTTCACAAAAATTATTTTTGAACAAACTTTACTTTAGCGACCATTTAAGTTTATGAGAGCAGTATTTAATATATGCCCCTATTTGTGGCCCTTTGTCTCCCCATTTTGTCAGACTTTGAACAGATTGCTTGCACTAAGAGTTTGAGAGGTGTGTTACAGATTCTGACATCTGTCCCTGTTTCTGCAGTACTACACATCCCTCAATATGTCTATGGCATTCCACAGCTGTCTGCTGTACTTAATATGGGACTGAGGTTCATAATGTTATACTATCAGGCAGTCTGTGAAAACACCAGCCTAATAATACCTCACATGCAAAAGATCTGCCTACTACCAGATTAGAAGCATCAACACCATCACCCATGCTAACTTCCCTAGTCCACTGAGCCACACAGGCTGCCAGACAGAGTGGAGTCAGTCATCACGCAATCAACAGCATAAATATATGTGCTGTTATTCTTGTGTTATGTGTGACATTCAATGTGAGATTGAGTTCTATGTTACAGCCCTGAGGCTGCCTGGTCTGCTGATATACCATTGCTGACTTACTGTTACAGCAGTGATATGGGAACACTGCTGTGTTAGGGGTGGGGGGACAACAGCACATGATCTACTGGGATAGACAGTAGTCCAAGTATCATGTGACCCCGCTGTTTAACATCTCCCTTGACTTATGTAGTGAATATTCACAGCATGAGGCCTAGTGATTATTACGGAACCCATATTATTGGACTGGGTATCTGTAGTCCCATGTGGATGCTACTTCTGTCCACATAACCCACTATATTTCTGTGCATAAATGCAGCAAATCCATACATACAATACCATATTATAGCAATCCTTACAAGTAGTGTGTAGGTTAGAGATTTACCTTCCAAATGCAGCAGTTGACAGGACTGTAGTTCAGGGCTGACTCTGTGTGATGCAAGCAGTACACAGCCAATACATAGAAAAGGCCAGGTTGTGTGGGTTGTCTGGCATCAACAATTTTACTGTATGTATGTGAGAAGGAGTAAGGTGTCAGTGCCTGGTGCCCTACGTTGTCAGTGAATATGCTATACATTGTCTCTTAGCCAAAGCCAGGGCATACTGGACACACCTACATCTGCTTACAGGGACATCATCAGGAGGTTCCTCCTCCAAGTCCTCTTATGACTGTGGCTGTGGTGATGTAGGCAGGCACTGGTGGGGGGCTGTGTATCCCTTCCCTTTGCTGATCCTGCTGCAGCTGTTTCCACAGGATCATATTGCGTAGCATGGCACATAATGTGAACATACATGAACATGTGGCTGGAGAGTACTGCAGAACTCCCCCAGATATACTGAGGCAATGAAACCATGACTTCAGAAGCTCAAACACATACTCCATGATGTTCCTAGTTTGTGCATGTGCTTCATTATAGCATTCTTCAGTGGGTGTGAGTGCATTTCTGATGGATGTCATTATCCATGGTACCAGTGCGTAGACAGCATCCCCCACTAAATGGCTGTGTGGGATGTCCCCCCAGGAAACATCTAGTACAGCTGTGATGCATGCCCGATGTGGGAGCCATGATAACTGCCAGGGATGCCAACACACACATTCATGACAATGCCCTGCGCATTGCACATGACCTGACAGTTGGACTGATACCCCTTGCAGTTGACATAGATTCTACCCTCCTCACCAGGTGGTGACTTGATGTGTACGAGTACAATCTATGGTACCCAGTACCTTAGGGTAGTGTACTACATGGTAGAAGTGTTGCATATTGCTGGCCCTTGCCTCGGGGTGAGTGGAAAAGAAATGTGCTCACTGGCATGTGGTAGCATGGCATCCAGGAAGCCAGATGCCTGTGACACCCCCATCATGTCTCCATTTGGTCTTTGGAAAGTACCTCTAGCTAGTATCTTAAGGGCTACACATACCTTTGTTTCCACTGAGATGGGTTCCCCTGTGTTGGCTCTGGGTCTGAGTTGAGGGCAGCAGAGCTCATTGAGATCCACCCTGTAGCTCTCTACAATCTCCAGCTCATGTAACTTCTGGAAGGTTACCCTGGGCCTGAACATTCTTCTCCTTCTCTGCCTAGACCTATTGTCAGCAGCAGCAGCAGCACTGACTTCAGCATCTAGCACATACAGATGTAGCAGACCTGCAGCAGTCCCTAACATTCTTTCAGCTAATATTCCCAAGTCTGTAGTCCAATGGTCAAAGAATCAGATTGTAGGGTGTATGCATACTTTATAGTGCTCTGCTGTAGGTGCTGACTGTGTGATTGGCTACTTATGATGCATTCCACCTGCCTAGTATATCATTAACATCATTTAATGGCACTAGCTTAAGTTAAACAGAGGTCAGAACTAATTAATATGGCACTGGCTTTTATATATGATCAGCACTGTGGCACACTATGCAAATGTTAACAAAGCTTAGCAGTCAGTGTACACCCCCCCCCAGACTTCCACACTCAGCATGGTGGTGTGACATGCAAACACACTGAAACACGCTCCCCTTAGCTAAACAAAGCTTAGAAGTGAGTGCACACAGCCCCTGCAAGGATACACTCAGCATGTGGCACAATGCACAAACAAGCTGAAATAAGCTTAGAACATGATTCTCTGCCTACAGAAAAGGGATATTTGGAACGATTATCCCTTTGTGTATTCAGTAACTCCACCACATTTGCATAAGGATCTGTGTTCACAAACTGGAAACTAAACTTTTTAAAACCCTACCATGTTAGCAAGAGCACCAATGCACCATTGCAGATACTCCACTCAGGGTCCTGTAAAACATTTCTGTCATATAATATTAATTTTGTTTTTTCCATTTTTTTAAATTTTTTTATAAAGCATGTTTGCACACTGCAGTGTGTCATGCAAACATGCTCAGATTATTATTTATTTTATTTATTTTATTTGATTTTGTTGACCAGGAAAGTACACTGGGCTGAAATGAGCACATTTTCAGTGGAGGCCTGAGGAGATAAGCTCCACAAACATAGAACAAGATAATAATCTTTAGTTAAACATAGATTACAAAAGTTAAAACATAAAACTCACTTAAAATGCTATACAATTTGTCGCATGGTAAAGTAAACATTACAAACTAAAAGAAAATGATATTTGAGCAGACAAGACATACATATTATGCACTTATAGTATTACAATTGTTTTTATGGCAGGAGAAGATGAATGACCTAGAATGTGCTTTTTAGGTAGCCTTCACAGGATTGGGATATAGTGCATAAGCAGAGTCATTGAGTAGAAATATATTGTTGTGGAGACCTTTGAACAAGGAGGCACTACTAATGGTCCAAAGGTCAGGTGGGGGAGCATTCCAAAGTTTGGCTATGGTAAAAGAGTACAGGTTTTGACCAGAAGGGAGTTTTGGCCTGCTGACTTGGATGAGAGATTGATCTTTGGATCTGAGGTTCCTATTTGGTTGGTAAAGTGTCAAAAGGGTAGCAACGGCTGGGCATACAAAAGGTTTATAGATAATTGTGTGTGCTGTAGGTAGTTGTAGGCATATAAAATGTGGGAGTTCTAACTAGTTTCGGGATTGTAGTGAGCAGTAGTGATGGGATGAACATTTTGCACTAGTTACAAACTTGACAATTTTGTTATAGCAAGTGTCTTTCTTAATTTTTAAGCTGGACTGCATATTTGTTAGAATGGGAGCACCATATAAAAGAGAAGGAAGAAGGAATGTTGAGGCCAGTGTTTTTCTAGTAGAGTTATCATCATCTTCTTTCGGCTGTTCAAGTTAGGGGTCACCACAGTGGATCATCTGTTTCCATTTCTTCCTGTCCTCTGCATCTTGCTCTGTCACACCAACCACCTGCATGTCCTCTCTCACCACATCCATAAACCTTATCTTAGGCCTTCCTCTTTTCCTGTTATGTTGTAGATTCATCCTTAGCATCTTTTTCCCAATATACTCAGCATCCCTCCTCAGCACATGTCCAAACCAACGTAATCTTGCTTCTCTGGCTTTGTCTCCAAACCTTCCAACCTGGGCTGACCTTCTAATATACTTTTTACTAATCCTGTCCACCCTCGTCACACCCAGTGCAAATCTTAACATCTTTAACTCTGCCACATCCAGCAACAACTCCTGCCTTTTTGTCAATGTCACCGTCTCAAATCCATATAACATAGCTGGTCTTACTACCCTCTTCTAGGCCTTCCCTTTCACTCTTACTAGTACTCGTCTGTCACAAATCATTCCTGACACTCTTCTCCACCCACTCCATCCTGCCTGTGCTCTCTTCTTCACCTCTCTTCCACACTCACCATTTTTAAATGTTTATGTCTATGAAGGATGCCAAGCTTTGGCAAGTTTTTTAATGCTGTTTTGGATGTGCTGTTCAAATAATTTTTTATCTATGGTAACGCCATGTAGCTTGGTATAGGGAACTAGCACTATGGCAGTTTTGTTAGAAGAGTAGATGATAAAATCAGATTTGTTGATAGTGGTATTTTTGGGGACAAGGTGAAAAGAAGGGGCTTTGTTTTTTTAGAGTTAAGAGCCAGTTAAAAAAAATACATTTATTTTAACTTATTTCCTTTAATTTGTCAGACACACAGAGGATAGTTTTGTTCATATCTGTACATGGTATACCATTTCTGTCCATCTATCTATATTTTTACAGCCCCTTTTGTCTGTCTATATTCCTGCCACGAAATATTTTACTATGGACACTGACACGGGGTCTGCAGAGTTGCCTATCTGCTTGCTGGATCACACTACCTGCCTCATTTGCATGAGATTCATCTGCTTATGATGTGATTTACATGCCACAAAAGGTTCCATGTTGGCTCGATCATCAAATTCCCCCCTAGTTTTATTTGCAAAACAGGAAAGAAATTAAAATACTTATTTGAAAAACCACCTAACTTTCTTATGAACAATCTTCCTTTAGACAGATGTAAACGTGGAGCCTGTAATCGGTGCACCTACATTTTTGAAAGAGACATGACACCCTCGTGGTTAATGAACAAAGACTGAATCTGGTCAAGCGTTAACTGTTCCACTAAATTAATAGTATATATTGCTATCTGTTGCAGCTGTAACAATTTTTATGTTGGAAAACAGAAAGATGATTTCAAAATGTATTTATGAGTACCTCTACGATATTTCTAAAGGAAATTTGAACAGTTGCCTGTTTAGACATACTTTAACATGTATAAATGACAAAAAGATATTTTTTGGTATGTTTTGGAGGTTGTCATCCCAAATGAAAGGTGAGGTCGCTAGAAAACGTTTTTAGAAAATAGAGAGTTTATTTGGCAGATAAACATAAATGCCTTTAACCCTCCTGGCTTAAATAATTTTAAAGTAGGGAGACGTGAGACATGGTTAAGAGCCAGGATATTATAATATATGTGTATAATTTTACAACACCATAGATTCATAGAGGTGCATACATTTTATTTTTTAATATAATGCTTTTATCTATCAAATTTTATACATTTTATATTTGTACATTTTTTGTATCAGTTTATTTATGTAATAGCTGGATTTTAAACACTAGTTACATCTGACTGAAATGGAATATTCTGTGTGCCTATATCTTTAAGGAACAATAAGATTCTGAAATTCAGTGAGACTTTAAGTGAGATTTTCTTTAGTCCCATGATGCATCTTTTACTATTTAAGAAGTTTGTTTGTTACATTCAAAGTTCTGATGAAGTCCCATTAGATTTGAAGGGAAGAAAGTGCTTAACCTGTTTGTCTTATTCCTTCTTTTTATTAAATTATTCTCCTGTGGTTTACAACCTGGGAGTGGTAGTGCTTCATTTTGTACAAGGACTTTTGTGTTTTGACGGATTATACTACACAAGCCATTCCTTCTCTTTTTCCTGGTTTTATGTTATCTGAATGGACACAGACTCCACTGGTTTGGACTTATGATAGCATAACCTGCTATTTTTATTCTAGCTATGGGCCCATTATGTGAAAAGTTTGTTTTTCTCAGGCATTTAGGCAAATAATGTCATATTAGATTTTTTTTTGTTCATTTCGTATCATCTTTAGAAGGTGCATCTTGATATTTACACTTTTAATGTAGTTCATTGACTAATATTTGTATTGAATGTTAGTGTATATATTTTTCTGGGCTCCCTTTTGAAATGTTGGGACTCGCAATGCTGAGTCAGAAAACTATAGGCAATGCAGGCAAAGAAGAAAGATCGAACATCACTTTTTTTTTTAAACTAGTTTTGCATGGGGCGAGCCCCCTGAACCACTGAATACATGGGAACGAACAACACCCCTAGACTTAATATACCAACTCCAAGATCACCATACAAAAAAGGGAATAGGTTCATAATACTAGGCTAACTGCCTTTGTGGGCCACTTTAAGCCTAGCCAATTACACCAGGTGAAAACCAAATGCTGCATCTTGCGCTTATAAGGCAAGCACCCTACCCATTATCCCAACCACACACCACCAAACAACCCATTCTGTATAAGTAAGTCTGGATTTTTTGTCATTCAGTCTCTATGCTCCAGGATTTCTATTCTCAACAATTCAAATGGTCACCATCGTTTGATTATGGGTTTTGTTTGCTTGGGATCTGTATATGTTGATTGTATTATATTTAATAAAGATTATTTATTAAAAATGATAGTAGATCTAAAGCAACTTTTAGGAAGTTAGAGGGAAATAGAGGTTTTTGGTTAAATGTTTACTCATTTGTATTCCCTATGGATAGTTGTTCACAAGTTTAGAAAAAAGTAATGGTTTGTGTACTGCAGGTGTTGAGAAGTGGGAGTTCATGGCAGTTATATTACTGCAAATGTTAGGTTAATGTCTTCAGCTTTAGAGTTGGAGGAGGAAATATTATTAGGTAGCATACATTTGATGATTCATTGTTAAAGTAATTGTAGCTATAGAATATTGATGAATGTTCGTAACTTTAATGAGGGTATGAGTGTAACTATACTTGCTAAGGGGTGATTTGGCAGGAGTAGAACCAATTAGGAAATTTGTTAGAACCAAACCATAAACAATTCTAAAGACAACTGGAAAAATTGTTTAAAAAAATGGTATGGATCTGTTCACATGCTCTACCTCATTAATGAAGCCATCAGAAAATCCACATTAATTTCACCCCTGTTCATTATAATTTCATTATACATTCACCACAAAGTAGAAAGTATTATTCTATGATGCATTACCTGGGAAATACAATATCCCACATTTACATCTCATCAATACAGCAATCAAACTACACTAGGCTATTTCTCCTACTTCTTTCAAATATTCTGTATGACAAGGTCATAAGAAGGCTGTAACATGCATGTCTTCATGGATAATAGGTTTGGTGTTGTTGGCCTGAGTGTAGCCAAAAACTCTCAGAAAGTAAAAGGTAAAAACCTGTGGGCATTCATAGGACATGTAGCTGAAACACTTGCATGTCTTTAATGGATAATTTGCCTATATCCCATGGACTACAACTACAGGAGGTTTAAGGTATTATACAGTGAAGATTATAGCTCAGCTGGATCTTTCTTGCTGATTTTGCAGAATGGTTTGTCTGTGTGACATTTTCACCCTTTTGCATCTATGTTACTCTACAGTATGCAATCATGATCTTTCCTTCAGTATTTCGCAAGACTTCCACGATCACCTCACATGAAGTAACAAGTTGATTAGAACTGTCAAGTGTTAAAGCTTAGAAATTGTTAAAAAGCAAGTAAATCCAGTCCAGATTTAGCAATTACACTGCCTAGATGTCACCAAGGAAGAAATCAGGAGACAGTGAGGTAAAATCAAACACAAAAGTTAGAGTATAGAACATTGAACAAAAAGATATGTCTTGGAAGGATCTTGCAACTGCTCAGCAAAAGCAGTTCAAGTTTCACCTTTAGTACAGGAGAAAATAAGTAAGACAAGAGAGGAATAAAGTCAAATGAAAAAGTGAAAAATTGAAAACAGAAGAAGCTTTAAGTAGTTATTCAGATAAGCTGAAAAACTGCAGAAATCAGAAGTTGAAATAAAGGAGAGACTGGATGAATGTGAGGCTTCTCAGGAAGGCCTGTTTCAAAATGAGTAGCGTTACAGAACAGTGAATGCAAAGAAAACCTAAGAATTGTACTCTAGATTTGTGTTCTACAAGAGAAAATGGAACAATCTGAATTCAGTTTATGAAATTAAATATAAGCAAGTGAATTGCTGCCCCACAGCAGGATTTGTTAATTGAGTGGTCACATCATGTGCATTATCAAGATCATTTTACCTCTGAGAGATTGATGTATGCTCCTTCAACTCACCAGTTTATGAAAGTCAAAAGCCCTGAACAAAAATAACTAACTAACAAAATGAATAAATAAATAAATAAAACAGAGAAACACATTACAGGAGCAATCCCTTTGCACCCACCTTGTGATGGGACTTTGTAAAATTATATCTACCAACTCCACAATTGCACTACAATAGAGAGAATTGGGAAAATCCACAAAAAGTGCTCTACTAGCTTGCACAGTACAATACATTGCAGTGAAACTCAACAGAATATCATATTTTCGAACTAAAGATTTGTTCATACATGATAAGATGACCTGTAACTATGCCCTCTGAATCTGTCCATGAGAAAGCAACTGAGATATATATTAGTAAATATATAAACATACCAGAAGAATGCTTTCCTCCTGACAAAACATTGGCAGAAGTATAAAATTAAAAGATGGGGACACCAGAATGTATGTGGAAAATGGTTATTCAGTGTCTACCAGGCTGAAGAAACTTTATGACAGGGTAGTATGAGATTCAAGTTGTTCTATCAAGCCATCTTCAAAACAGTTTTCATTGAAAAATCAACAACATTTTTATATGCAAAACAGGCTAAGGCAGAAATGAAAAAAATATGGCAAACAGTTTGACAGCAAGTTGAAGGGGGCTTTGTTTCTCAATGGCCTGACAATAACAAATCCCACAGCAAAACACTGCAGTGAAATCTTTTCCATTGCTCCAAAGGGAATGCTTGAGAGAGAATAAAAGCCAAAGAGGTAACTAGAAGAATTATTATTGTCTTTGACTTGAGCCATATACTGGAGTTGGGAAAGGAGATGATCAGGAAGAGGACCAGGAGTGATATGAAATGAATGAATACATGTAAAAATTGTAACACATCAATCTAATTAAATACAGTTTAGACATAAACAGTGGTTCTGCAAGTAGAAATGGCTGATAAAGACTGGAGGTCTGTTAAACTGGTAAGGGATATGTGAACTATAAACCTCAATGTATGCCATTAATGTTTAGAAGAACACTAAAGAGACTGAAGAAGTAACAGTAAATGTCAATGTGTAAAATGCATGTCATATTATAAAGATGTTCTATATGGTATCCAGTCAGAGGTATTTTAAATGTAAGTTGAAGTGAGTTTTATCAATGATGTTGTGACACCCCTCCTCTGGACCAGTGATCAAGGAGCCTCAATCCTCACCACCGACACTGGTGGGAACATTAACTTCAAGAAAAGTAGACAAGACACAGTACGTTCAGATGCAGTTCTCTGCACCAAGTACAATTTCCCTTAAGAGCACACAAGGAATGCACACTCCAGTCCTGGGACTGAGCTTTCTCTCAAGGCCCCAAATAAGACTCCCTACTGACCACTACAGAGCTAAGTCCTTAGCCATGTGTTCCAAGCCAAGGTCTCTACCACCTTCTCTATGAAAGCACTGCTCTCAGTGTTCCTGTTCAAAGTAGCTGACATACACATACTCTCTTTGAGATCTCATTTTCACACAAACACACACACACACACACACACACACACACACACACACACACACACACACACACACACACACACACACACACACACACACACACATGCACGTGCACACACACACGCACCTGGGAAAGGTTAGCACAGTTTACCCACTCCACCACTTCCACCAGACTATAAGGTGGATTCACTGGCACCAGAACACCCAAAGCTAGATGCTTTAAGGCTCTTACATTGATACCCAATTACACTTAGTAAAATTAGTATTTATACAAATGGCAGTATTTAGCTAAGCAGCAAAGACTTTCGGGAATGGGGAGCCACAGTGCCACTAAATAAATGCATGCACTCTCAAAGGTTAAATATTTTCTAAAAGACCAGCCACAATGAAAGTTTTAGATATATTTAATAATAAATAATAGAAAAAAACATGACAATACTGAATATCTATTTACAATAAACACAAGAGTTTCAATCACAGGAAATATAAAAAAATAACAGAGATGGAAATACTTAGACAGACACAGAAAAAAAACACATTTAGCTAATCTCACTATATTTTCTTCTACCTAACTGAAGCATTACTGTTACCTAGTTACTTACTAAAATAAGGCAAGATGGAGGTGGATGAGTGTCACTGTCAGGTCCAATAACAGAGTGCACTTATCACATCTCCCGCTAGTATTCAAATACAATTTCAGTGCTGGCTACAGAACTACATCACATCTGGTCACCTGACTCTGTGGTTCCCACACTACCCCCCTCACTAGAAACTGTGCCAGGATCTGACACTGATGTTTTACAATACACATATAGAACTTTAGCTAAGGTTTATTACAACATCTAGAAACTGTAAAACAATTTGAATACTTATCCCCTTCCATCAGAGACTAACACACCATTCTCTGGCTGCATTCAGACCTGTGAGATAAAATTTTATGGCCTAAACCAAGTCATTTAATTTCAGGCTATTTTTCATAAAGTTTGCTGGGCTGAGCTTAAACCTTTTTCTTCCAGTATCCTCTGTTAAAATATATACATTTAATCAGTTACAACAATACAGTGTGACAGATTTATATTTCTTTTCTGTCCACCAGGACATTTTTAATACAACCAACCTTACAAATACATTTTAACACAAGCATCTGCACAAATCAGTTTGATATTCAAATGACATATAATTCTTTAAAATACTCTAGCTAGCTATGCTGGCATATGTTGCACATGCACTACCCTACTCCCTCTGGCACAGCTGGCACTACCTCTCATCATCACAGTTGCATATGCTAGTGATATTAAAGTAAGAAAGTACTTTTCCTCAGTTGTAATGTATGTAACAAAAAAAAGAAAGGTTGAAAAGAAGCAATTTAAAGTTAATATAATATGATCTTGGGCTGCCAGGGTGATGCAAAAGTGTGCATATTATATAAAGAATTTGAAAGAAAATAATTTCCCCTGTTGTTCATATTATATGAATAATTAAATGAAAGTAATTTTGCCTGTTATTTAGAAGTGGATGGCTAGACTAATGCCCTTTGTTTAAACTATAATCAAGACTTTTAAGAAAATCAGCTTGAAAAAAACAAGATAAAATTATAAAAGACATGAAAGTTTGCATTTGTAAAGTTACTAGCAGTTATTTTCCATTTCCACCTGCTTTTTGCCAAAGACAAGGAGCCTGTATGAATAAGAAATTAATATTGTATAGTCTGAACACTGTGTTTTGCATGTGTACTGAATGAACTCTACAAGGATTTTTCCTTTTGCTTGCAATATTATGAGCTTTTTTTTTACTGATACCTGCTTTCACTTGGAGACAAGTAGCTTGCATCCGCAAGCATTTGTTTGTGAGATGTCTGAACAGTCTATTCTGAGTAAAATCTGTAAGGCATGATATAATGGACTTTTAAATGGGTACTAGAAAGCAGTTCAGTGAAAAGTAATGGAGGAATGAAATTATGGGAAGTGTTTAGTTATATGAGTGGTTAACTCTCCAGCAGCCTTAGTACTTTAATTAAATATAACAATGCCCAATTTACTTTATTCATTTATGAGTAATCAGTGCACTTTTTCAAAAACATTTACTGAAAACATTGCTATTTTACATCTAGAACTAGTAAATAAATAGTCTGAGTAGATGGGAACACATGGCTAACTTTAACTTTTGAAATGATAATGTATGTAGGTTCAGCCACTGATTTGGAACAACTCCTTCTATTTAGAAGGGAAACTTTTTTTTTGAAAATATATACAATTTTGTGTGTTTGCTTTGAGTTAAATGAGGATGGCTTTTTAAAGTGCATTTAGTTTTTTTTTTTTTTTTTGCTTGTCTGTTTCTTGGCCATTGTTATTCAAGCAAAAAGTCTGGGAATATGTAACATTGGTTCAAAAAGAGATTCAAGAAGCACCTAAATACATAATCACCCTGCCAAGCATTAGTGGGCACATGTATGCTGCAAGCTGTAAGCATATATTTAAAGGTACTATCATATACAATATGTAGAATAATCACTTTTTATCAGAATGGCTGTTCGTCAGTATTAACATGGAATGCAAATTACCTTAAAGGTATAGACAAAAAGTAAAGGATTTTTAATTGTGTTAAGATATGCATAGGTTCATAGATGTAAACTAGGATAATGACCATATAGACCTTTATAAGCCCAACCAAGCATTCCAAATTTATCCTGCAAGTATGTGTTTTGGCCTTTGTAACTCTAGCTAGTTTGAATCAGTAGAATAACAACGAACATACTGAGCATTAAATTCACAAATTAGCAGACAATATTCTAAGAAATAAGACAGCAGAGGAATGGAGAAAGGAGATTTTTATCAGTAGGGATGTCTGCAAGTAGGTGGTATAAAAATAGTCAGGAGGGCACTACATTTCTTTTAGGAAATTAGCAAATGAGCCAAGACACTGGGAGCAAATAACTTGGGAGGGAAAAACAATGGAAAGGGATAAGATTAAGCAGAAGTTTGGACTAAAGTTTAGAGACTGTTTCCTTATTAAGGATTGATAATGCATAGACAATGAGAAGGACACATGGGGTGTTAAGTGAATGATAAGATCTGGTACAGTTTTTAGACGAGTCTAGTGCACTCTGTTAAAATTACTAATTAGAAGGATGTATAAAATATGTCATAATAACTATAAGAATCAGTTAAAGGTTAGAAAAGATTGGCAAATGAGAATGGGAAGGCAATTTACAGAGGAGTAACAGGAACATGTCTGTAAGTATCCCAAGTATGCAGCAATATCCACAAGGTTTAGATGTTTTTTTTTTTCACAGAAGCATTTGCAAAGGTATTTTGATATCTCAAGTGGACTTCAGAGGATTTTTACTCGGGTAAATATCAAATGCTGGAGGTATGATGGGGAAGACTCAGACAATTGGGAACATGTTTTTGAGAAATGTAATGAGTTAGCAGAGTTAAAACAATAAATTCTACAGACTTCTTTGATAGTAATGATATAGTGATTACAAAAAGTAAAAGTGGAGATTTTATTAATATGTTATGTACTATTACTATCTCACCTGTCTGTATTGCATTGTATTGTATTGTGTTGATGACTTAGTTTGGTGACATTCATCTAGTTACTTGGTCCTACTGGATACTTTTTGTAGTCTGCAAACATTTTGCTCTATGCATGTATATATATGTATGTATGTATGTATGTATGTATGTATGTATATATGTATCTGTCTATCTATGTGTGATTATTTACTGTGGTTGTACAATGATTAGAAGTGACTAACTAGGTAAAGTAGTATCTATCTTTTAATGTACTGTTGTTGCTCTTGTGTATCAAACAGTTTTTGATGGAGAGAATTAAGATCTCTAATGAAATGAGCATGCACAATACCTTTCTATGGGTACCCCAGTAAAAAGTAGAAAGCTTCTTTTTATTGATTTACTTAAAGTTTGGTCCATGATTAAAGTATAGTGTGCAACATATATATATGTGTGTGTGTATGTATATATATATATATATATTTATATATATATATATATATATATATATATATATATATAAACCCATAACATTAGCAGAGTATAATGAAGTATTGATTTTGATGATAGAAACATCCTTAATTTACCTTTATAACCATTTTAAATGTGTGTGTGTGTGTGTGTGTGTGTGTGTGTGTGTGTGTGTGTGTGTGTGTGTCAAATTTATTGAGAGGGCCACCCATTCAAGGTTACTATTAACAAATTGGCAGTGACTAGGATTTCACATTCCACAAACTGCATGGAGCCTCCATTTCAAAAGCCTGCCAAGGCAAATTATCTTTTTTATGTAAGCTGCAAACTAAATACAGGGTTCTAAGATCTAATGACATAAATTTGATTGTATAAAGCAGATAATAAGAAGTGCATAACACAAATGTATAAAGGCAACATTTTACTCCTGACACTGAGGCACTCTAGTAACAATATACGTCCAGATGTAAATTTTGTTTTTACAAATAAAGTACATCATGATTTGTTATGATAAAGTAACATCATCAAAAAATAATAATTTAGCAAGTGTGCTTATTTACAAACATCAGAATATCTATTCAGCCAACAATGAAAATATGTTTTATAATTAACTTGAGGTTGAATAAACTGATAATTCTGAAGGCTCAGTTTCCATTTTTTCTACTACTTGATCAAAATAGTGTCATTGTATGTTCAAACTATATATCACGCTGGCACAGATCCATGAAATGAAAAAAAAGAAAAAAGACAGATGAAATTGCAATGATATATAACTTACCCTGCACAGCATACATCACAACATATCTTCCGGAAATTATTTTACACATCATACAAATATTTACCATTTCATTTAAAGGAACTTCTACAGTCACAAAGTTCGGAATGTGTATCCAAATAAACAGGAAGAGAATGGAACAGAAATGTTTTTGAAGTACTAGAAAAACTATTATGAATACAGAGAATACTCATGAATTGTTTTGAATATTAATAATTTCTTTTCAGAGGACATTGCGGATATTTAAAACAGTTATTTTCTAATACTTGCTAGATATTTTTTAATGTTTGAATTAATGTGAATGCTTCTCTATCACAGCAAATTTTACATCTGATGAGACAAGGCCAAAACTTGTTTAATTTGACATTTAGGAAAACAACAGAAAATTGTACTCCAGTTAAATGGAGAAATGGTCTTTCCTTGAAGAAGCATTTATTACTGGCCCTGTAAGTAGAGTGGAGGAATGGGTCATAGGATTTGCAAGGAAGGTTAGATAGGCTAGAGTAATTTGGGGGAGGATTAATTAGTTGGTAGGGGTGGGGTTTAGAGGACTAATATTTAAGATTAGCTAAGTTTTGGGTTAGCCTGTTTGCGATTGCAACTTCCAGTAATTAGTGACAATGAGTGGAGTGCTTGTAGTAATCATCAAGGTTTTCAGGTATTGGTTTGTTGCTGTGAGGTAAGTTATGGGTATTTATTTGCTGGTTTTAGTTATGATTCATGTTTATACAGGGAGTGATGTGTAGTCTGGTAGGTGTGAGAGTTATGGGGTCAAGGGGTAGAGATGGCGTGTACAACAGCAAGTGGGCTAAAGCAGGAAATGGGGAGGAGAAAGGGGGAGGTGTTGGGGGAAGCTAGTTGAGTTGTTTGGAGAGGGGAAGTTGCAGTAACAGAAAATGGATGATTTTCCTATGCAATGTAAATTGCTAGCATAGTTGACGAGGCTCTAGTCAAAGGTATACATACGTTTTTAGTGGTTTGATGGTTGCCTGGAAGCTTTATAGTGATAGTCGGAGGATCGGGAGCTGTTCTGTAGCAGCGGCATTGTGGTCAGGGCATTCTGAGTCTCATAGTTTCTTATAGTGTAATCTGTTATTAGAAGAGTTCCCTTAGCTTGGGTCTGTTTGCCTCATGTTTGCTATGATGCCAGCCTAACAGCAGGAGTATAGTTGCCAATCTGAAGTAGATGTGAAAACATCGAAAAAAATAAAACATATGAAAAAAAGGAATGGCAATGGGCACAGGGAAGGCTGTGAAAGGTAAGAAGCTTGGATTTTGGCATCTGCAGGTCACAAGCTGATTGAGTTGACAATAAAAATATATATATATATATATATATATATATATATATATATATATATATATATATATATATATATGTAAATAATGCATGACAAAGTGGGGATGGGGTTTAAAAGTCATTGTTGGTGGAAGCTGCATGGCCACTCATGGTTCAACAGACTCGGAGGCATTGCCAGTAATAAGCAATGACAAGCAGGGACTTGAAATTTTAGTATTGTTATTCTGAAACACTGTGGAATAGGAGAGAGTAGCACAGCTAGGGTGGGAAGAGATGGTGCAAAGTGTTGGGAGGGCATGATCTGATGATCAGACCACTCTTTAATGTATACTGGTTTCTAAAAGCCAGTATTGAATTAGTGATCAAACTTGTGTATTGTACTACGAGTGTGGTCTAAACTGTAGCAACTGCTTGTTAGATTGAAGCAAATAGTTTGCTACAGTTTAAAAGTAAAAAAAAAAGACTTTTAGCTTTTTATTTATATATTTGTTTGTTTATTTATTTATTTTTGTAGTAAAATTCAGAGTGCTGTAACACTCAGTGTGTGGCCTAACTGTCTGTAGCAACTGCTTCCTACATTGTATGGTATTCCAGGGTCATTGCATGATTCATGCACATATATCGAGGGATTTATATAGTTATGGGTGAGTACAAGTATTTGGTGTTGGGTAGGTGGTTAGTATACATGGACAGGTTAATATGTCTATATTTATTGTAGTTTTGTAAAGCAGACACTGTGGTAGTCTGCAGGGGAAAGTGTGTGTCCTCTGACAGGAACATAGGTGTTGGGATGGGGAGGCAACAGAAGTAAGGATTGGAATAAGGGTGTTTTTTTATTTATTTATGAGGTATATTTGGAAATTAACTGTTACTGTGTTTTTGTTCTTCTAGGTGTCAGTGTGGTGGACAAGCTTGCACAGAGATGGCAAAAGGCTGTTGCATAAGCTGAAAACTTGTTCCAGGGGATGCAGAATGAAGCCCAGCCAATGCAAGAGGTCACACAGACAGAGCTGCAGTGAGAGCGAAGGAAAAGGACAAGCATACTGGAGCAGGCAACAGATGAGGCAGTAGTATCTAAAATCAGGAGGACCAGGAAGTCAGTGGAAGAATCAAGAAACAAAGCAGGAGAATCAATGAGCAGAGATGTAAGGAGATTGACATATATAGGGCCATCCCAAATCACCTTATATCCTGAATAATGCACAGAATTTCAAACAGCAGTTTCCTGCCCTATATGACCCTTCTTTATCCGTTCACCTTGCAACTCTTTAAATCTTTCTTAGTCAATCTATTATAACTCTCAGTTTTCACTCTGACTCCTTCCCCCTTCTTATTTTAGTAGTGTTATGAAGGATATTTGGCATTACATAACCTCATAAGTCTGGCATGACACACTTACCGACATTTATGTCTTCTATCAATAATTTTTTGATAGTCCTTGTTCTTTGTAAACTTTCCATGCACATATCACATATTCTTGACAATCTTTTCTTATGATATCATTCTCCAAGTTTTACCAAAACATGCCTAATTAAGAATGAACTTTCCCTGTCAGTGTTCCAGCAAATGTCTCCATTTCTTCAGCAGCTTCCTTCCTTCATCATCTTCCACTATGTTATGGGGTTTTACCACATTCTTTCCTAGCATTCATTACAGAGGCAGCCCCAAATATTTCACTCCTCACATTAGCATGAGAAGTGCACTCCTTCCTGCCCCCCTTTCTCTATCATCATTCCATTTTTTTTAATTGCTTTCTAAACGTGCATAACCCTTCATCCTCCTGGACTTCCTCAATACCTCAGTACTCTACTAATATTCCCTGCTCATAGCTCACAATTATGTGTAACAAGATTATGTTAATATACACTCCTCCTTCTTTTTGCCTTCTAACAAATGTATAGTCCTTATGGCCAAAACCTCGGTCAACATCAAAAATGAACTTGGTGACTGAAAACATCTCTATCTAACTTCTTCTACTTACCGTCACCTGATATTTCCCATTAAATAAGTATCTCCAGCCTCAGGTTGTCATATACCCTTATCTACCCTCTCTATATTTCCTCTGTCCCCAGCTGTTACATCAATATAAATATAAAAGATGACTCTAGCATGCCATAAAGTCGTAAAGTCTTTACAAATCTAAAACATTATTATTGCTGCTTAACTCTCATTTTTCAGCTTTACAACGAATGACATAAGAAGCCATTATGACCCTCTGACTTTGAGTGCCACCTTTACTTTTCTTGCTTCTTTTAAACACGATAACAATGTCTCTACCCTTTAGGTAGATGTTTTACAAAAATCTTTGTTAAAGAGATTAGCCTATAATTCTATGGTCTTTCCTCCCTTCTGTCCTGTTTAGAAGTTATACACAGCTTTGCATTTTGCATGTCTTCACACGTACCCTTTTATCCTTTTATAACACTAATTTTTCCTTCTTTTGCTGTTTTTCTTCTTTGTAAACTTCTACAAATTTCTAATATCACTTTGTCATAAAATCCACTGTGAGCATATTCTCTGTAGCAACAGCCCTGCCATTTTCATTCCCTTTATTGTTAATTCTATCTTGTTTAGTACTGTTCCCTTATATACTTTTCCCTATCCATTCTTGTTTCTAAGGTTTGTTTTTACATCCTCCTGCCTCCCCCCTGCACAATACCCCTTATCCTTACTTTAAGTATAAGTTCTCATACAACTGTATTATGGTCTCCTCCATCCCACTCTTTCCCTATTTTACTTATGTTTTGTCTCCGTTTATCTATTACCATTATTTTCCTGTTCTCTAGTTTTCTATGCTAACAACTTCCCTAAAAGTTAAACCACCACATTTCACCATTTGCTTTTATTTATGCTTTCTTCTTTTCCATACTAATTATTTCTGTACTTGAATATGCTCAAGAGCAGTGCTGTTGTATCTTTTCCACTTATAGCATGCTCCAGTTATAGTATTCATAATGAACACACACACATTTTATATATAAATATATATAATATATATTCAGACATTTCTTTAAGACAAACTACCTACTCCTAAGTAATACACTGGCAAGCTTCAAATCTCCACCAAACCCAGGTAACTCCACTGAAAACACAGAAATGTACACCACCACAGTATACCAACATATATGCAGCTGTACCTAATAAGAACAAGTGCTGGGCAAACCACAGAAAGAAACCCACATGGTGGACCCAAAATATTAACAAGCTTTATAATAAATGGCAAAATATTTGGGCAAAAGTAAAAAAGTAATTCCCAGAATGGTTGAACCCGCATCACTGAAATAAACAAACAACGCAAGTAAATAAAATATACCAAAATCAAGTTTGAGGCTAAAATAGCTACCCAAGTCAAACACAATCTCAAGGCATTTTTTAGTTATGTTTGTAATCTCAAAAGCACAATGCAGTAGTGTGCTAAAATGAAAATATAGCAAGCCTACTGGTCAATAAATTTAGTTATAACTTTACCCCTGTCTCTCCACGATCTGTCTCTCAAGTTACAGCTGAAACGGACTCGCCTCCAGCTGTCACACAAACTGCTATCAAAACTAAAAATACTGCATCAATGGATCCTGAATATATCCCCAGATGAATCTTAAATTGTGTATAGCATGATTAAACTACACCCCTAACACAATCTCAGCCTCCATATAGGTTATGTACGAAGCAAATGGAGAACAGACACAGTCATTCCTCTGCATAAAATAAAGCTTTCCACTTTTTCGACTAGTTTAGACCAGTTTACAGGCATTGCTGTATTCTGGGCTGTGGTGTAGTTCCTGTGTTGTCCATTACCTTACTTGGATAGAAGGAAGTTTCTTTGCTCACCAGTGGGAGTGGGGAGCATTGAGCAGCCTACCTGTCCTTGGGGGAAGTGACCTCAACACAAGAAGCTGTAGTAATTGGTTGTTTGGGACCATTCCTAGCTCTTTTGTAGTTCACTGTTTAAAATCCACCTCTGGGCATTTTTCTTCTGGCTATACTGCTCAGACAATCTCCACGTGGGTTTACAGAGTGGTCCTAGCAGCAAGGAACTACCTTCTGGATTTAAGTATCTTTGCTTTTTTTTCACTGGAAATAGCTTCTGTGGCTTACTTTGAACTAGCCTGAACTGTTTTTTAACTGATTGCTGCATTTATTTTAAAATCTGCACTTAAAGTTACATTTAGTCGAATTTGATCGAAAGTTTGCTTGTTTGTTTGTTTAATTTAACTGTGGAGGCTGCCCACTAAAGTATGCTAGCCTGTGTAACTAATTTATCACTGTCTCTGCATTTTCTGTGTGTTTCTACCAAAACAAAAAAAAATAATCCTTGTTTTCCCGCCTTCCTAGACTAGTTTAGACCAGTTTACAGACATTGCTGTATTCTGGGCTGTGGTGTAGTTCCTGTGTTGTCCATTACCTTACTTGGATAGAAGAAAGTTTCTTTGCTCACCAGTGGGAGTGGGGAGCCTTGAGCAGCCTACCTGTCCTTGGGGGAAGTGACCTCAGCACAATAAGCTGTAGTAATTGGTTGTTTGGGACCATTCCTAGCTCTTTTGTAGTTCACTGTTTAAAATCCGTTAAACAAGGTTAATCTTGGTTAAACAAGGTTAAACTTTTTCTGGCTCCGCCAAGTCTGCTCTTCAATTTTTTCCCTTAGAACTGTTCTACTTGCAATCTAAACAGCCTATACTCTATCTGAAAAGCTCAGCACTTGCTCCTAAAGCATTTTTTATACAGGTAATGCACTCTTAAACAAAAGAAAGTACTTCATTCACCTAAATTCCCTTGAGTACCCATTTCCCTATAGGTCCTTTCTGACTCAGTTACACAGCAATCTTTTTCACTATTTCTAGCATGTCGAAGGGTCAGTTGCTGGCCCCTCTCCTGACCAGCTGGTGAATCTAGATCTTGAGGCAATGTTACAATTGCCTCATGTACACAGACAACCCTCTCCTCCTCCCAACAAATACAAATATATGAGAGATGCAACTATATAGCCAAACTGGAGGCTGAGCTCTCTCAATTCAGTACTGGCAAGACCAGTCAGGAGGAGAAGGTAACCACGCACACCACAAACCCAGTCTCACATAGAACTATCACAACTGCAAACCAAACACAAAAACATACTCGGAGGCGCTGATTAAAAATCTACCAAAACAACAGAGGCCTCCAAAGCAGACACCCAAGCAACCACCACCTCAAGACATAGCACATGCAACACATAGTTCACAAAATCAGTGTGCTAAACAGTCACAGCCCTTAAGGCCAAACAACATGCCAGACACACTTGTAATAGGTGACTCCATAGTCAGACACACTCAGCCCCGGCCCACCAGACTGAACAAGGAAAAGGTCACAGTAAGCTGCCTGTCGGGAGCTAGAATCCACCACATAACACAAGCACTCAGGTCACTCCACAGCAAGTACAAATATGACTCAGTCATTGTACATGCCGGTGTGAACGACCTGAGACGTACCTCCCTGGACTACATGAAAAGAGACATAGAGGAGCTCTTTGATTATGTAGCCTAGGCCGGTATGACCCTGACCCTGAGCAGCATCTTACCCTCACCAAGAATGATGCCACAGTACAAAGACAAAATGATCAGTTTTAACAATTGGCTTAATTACTGGTGTCATTCTAAGGGTATCCAATGTCTGGCTGCTTGGGATGACATGCTTGACAAGCCACGCTATGGCTTGCACCTGTCACCCTGGGCTTCCGGATATTGGCCAAGGCTCTTGCCACCCATAGTGCCTTTTTAGGCAAGGCTCAAATGACAAACCTACCTCCCTAGAAAACACAAGTGGAAAACTAAGGGTAATGCTGCTCAATGCCAAGTCTAAACCTCAAGATGCAGCCCTCCTCAGTATGGAGAACATTGATGTCTGTGCAATGACTGAAACCTGGTTTAAGGCTCCTGAGAGCACCCCAGCACTATCAGGTTTTACCTCATATCATGCTTTCGGCCCCAAAACTTGGACCAAACCACAAAAGGAGGGGAGTATCCATATTCATCAAAGATACCCACACCTCCAGGTTAGTGGCAATGCAAGCATCGGAGACCATCCAGGTGCAACTAACCATAGGCAAACTGCACAGTTTGTAGCATGCTACAGACCACCCTCTCAAACTCAGGAACCCCACACAGCCTTCCTGAAGACACTGGAGAGTATGAATGTCTCTCCAAATACCATCATTTTGGGAGACTTCAACTACCCAAACAGACTGGAAACATTACTGAAGCCCCAACACCCTAGCCCAAAGGTTCCTAGAATTCATAAACTCAAATGCGATGGAACAACTAGTCACCATTCCCACAAGAGGAGACAATATACTAGACCTGATCATCACAAACATGGGGACAAAATGCTCCACACTGGAAGTATATCCCTCTTTGGTAAGATCAGACCATAAATTAATCTCACTGGAAATCCAGCCCCCACCCCTGCACAAAAGACCACAGTGAAGAACTTCAAAAGCCAACTTCACACTCTTAAGACTGAAGTGGTATCCTTCAAGGCCCCTGGGCCAGTGGAAACCACAACCCACACTGCTGAATCCTTTGCAAATGCCTTCTATGGGCACCTTCAAGAATGCATGGATCATGCAATCCCAAATAAAACCAAGACCCATTCCCCAAAGGCAGGCCGGTCTGGTGGACCCCAGCCATAAACAAACTTTACAACAGGAGGAGGAAGCTACTACATGACAGAGCAAAATCCCTAAAAGGAAGGCATCTCTGATCATTACTAGCAAAAAACTACTGATCATTCATAAAATCATCCAAGGCCAACTTTGAGAGAAAAAAAAGACACAAAAGACAATCACAAGACCTTCTTTAGCTATGCTAGAAACCTGGGTGGAAACTCCCAGATATGCTCAGAGTTAGTCCAAATGACAAAATACACTGAACCCACTGACATTGCCAACATTCTGGCAGACAGGTTCAGTGCAAATTTCTCCTCCTCCCAAAAGGAGAAATAACTATCCCAGCAGAGTGTAGCCTCCTAACATCTCAGATGCCCAGGTGAGCTAAAAACACAGCATCAATGGGACAGGCTGGTGTCGCGGGCTCTGTGCTACATGAACTCCAACACGAACTAAACCCACACATAAGGCTGCTATTTAATCTTAGCCTTACTACAGGATGCAACAGTGGTCCCACTTCACAAAGGCGGTGCTTCTGGACCCTGGAAATTAGCCCATAAGTGGTCTGCAAAGCTATGGAGAGGATCATTATGGAACTCATAAACAAAGACATTGGGGACCTACAGACATTGGATCCTACCCAATTTGGCTTTGTCAAGGGCAGATCCTGCCTTTTGAACTTGGTCGAACAGTCACTAAGGCCATTGATGAGGGTAAGGTGGTTCACACAGCCTACCTTGATCTTGCAAAAGCCTTTGACACAATACCCCACTCGGGCATCATAGACAAACTCACCAGCTTAAATGTAAACCCATATGTCACAAGATGGGTTGCAAACTGGCTCAAGGACAGAACCCACAGGGTCAGAGTTGCTGGAGCTATGTCAGACTCTAAGCCAGTCACAAGCGGTGTCCCACAGGGCTCAGTCCTGGGACCCCTCTTGTTCGGCATTTATTTTTCCGAGGTACAGGCAAACATAGGAGGATTGTGGCTGACAAAGTTTGCAGATGACTGCAAACTGATAATTGATACTCCAGCGGACACAAACATCCTTCAGAGAGGCCTCATAGAAACGGATAATTGGTGCCAGAGCCATGGCCTTAAGCTGAATGCCAAAAAATGTATAGTCATACCCTTTGGGAAAAACAAGGTACCAACAAATTACCACATAGGTGGTAATCCATTAATCAGGGACCTAGGGATCCAGGTTGACAGTAACCTCTCATTTGACACTCACATTGGCAAAGTGGTTAGGAAAACCTTCTATATTGCCCACCTTATCATGAAGGGTTTCACATCTAGATCAAGAGAGGTCATTGTGCCCCTGTACTCTTCTCTTATCAGGCCAATGATTGAGTACAATGCCCCATTTGGGATGTATCTCACCCGACACCTGCAGTGGTTGGAAAGACCCCAAAAGTTCCTCACCAAGAGGATAAAGGGTCTTAAACATATGTCATATGCTGCCCGACTGAAAAAACTCCAGCTCTATTCAGTCACATACCGCCTACTCAGAGGTGATCTGTGCCTGACGACAAGGCCATGTCCAATCCGAATTAATGGGCATGCTCCACCTCAGAAAATCCAAATCCATCAGAGCCACGAGAGCAAGAGACTTAAACCTCAACACAGAAATAAATAGGACGTGCTGGAGGGACAGATTCATAACCCAGAGGCTCCCTACACTCTGGAACAGAATCCCAGTCCATGTTAGGCAGAGCCCCTCACTGACTCTATTCAAGAGAAATCTTGACGAGTGGATGGGAGATTTGACCCGGGGTCATCTCTGTGTCACTACTAGACAGAGGCACAGTAAACTAAACCCTAAAAGGGCGTAGTATTCTCATCCTAAGGGGTGGTGAAAGCCACACATACTCTGGCTAGGCTTATAAATGCCCTAGGGCAGATAGCCTAGTACGTACCTATGAACCTATGAACCTATGACCCATAAGTCTGACCAGCCTCATATGCAAAGCCATGGAAAGACTTATCATGGAATTAATCAATTAAGACATAGGGAACCTCCAGACACTAGACCCGACTCAGTCTGGATTCTTCAAGGACAGGGCATACTTACGTAACCTGAACAATCCAAAACAAACCTATTAGCAGCTGAAGGTATTCTGTGAAAAAAATGGGGCAATGCAGTGAATAAGTCACAAACAAACCACCATGGGCATCCAAAAGACTCTTAAAATCCTTTATTAAAATGAACCCTTGATAAAAAGGAAATGTTTGCAGAAAAATCCTTTTGGAAAAATAGGTAAAGACACAAAAAGGTGCACCATTCAGGATGGATACGTGCTTTAGGGTTTTCCCTTCCTCAGATCCTGTTACAACTGAAAAAATATGTTTCATTTAAGGAAGGCTTGACCAATCAAGACAGTCACACAAACTGACACTTCTAGTACAAGCCAGAGGCAAGAAATCCTATCAGAAACATGGTGGAAAAAATACACCCTCCCTGAGATCCAGTCAGCGGAAAAACTTTTAAGTACAAATTAATGCATTGCTTCACTGGGTGTGCATTTACTTTATAAGTAAACACTGCTCTAATAGAGCAGATACCAGTCCTCTTTCTTCAGAAGAGTTAGAGAATGAATGCAACACCTTAGTTTAAAAAGGATATGTTAAACAAATCGTAAAATAATAGATTAGCATTCTGTTTCAATGAAGTAAGTCTTGTCACATAAAAGGCAGTTGTTCACAGTACATGAACCATAGCTGAACAGCCTAAACCAATCACAATGCCTATATGAGCCAACACCTCCAGCTCATGTCAATAAGGTGTTTCTCTGCAGGGGGAGAGTGACTTAATTTTTGGCCAACATGTGTCCACTGTTGTAAGAAAGTCCTTCAATACTGCACAGCTTATAAACAAAAGGACTGAGTCTAGATCTAGAGATGTCATTGTCCCCATTTATGCAGCCCTCATTAGGCCACTGTATTGATTATAATGCCCCCTTTGGCTTGTATCTGTCCAGACACATGTGACAGCTGGAATGCCCACAGCGATACCTTGCTAAATGGATCCAAGACCTAAACAATATTTTCTACATGGAACAATTCAAAGCACTGTCATTATACTCAGTATCCTACAAACTGCTAAGAGGTGACCTGTGTCTGGCACACAAAACATCCTCTGACCCAATACTGATAGAGTTATCATTAAGTCAAATGGCATCATAAATAGTCTAGGGATCTAAACCTGTTCTGCAACATCAACAGAATAGTTTGGAAGGACAATTATAGCTCACAGAAGATACCACTGCTCTGGATAGACTCCCCATCCACATAAAACAAAGTTCATCCCTGTCCATATTCAACTTGGATCTACTGATCAGAAATAATTTACCCCAGGACTGCCCCCTGACCTACTAATGGAGAGAAGGTTCTCCTAAATGCTTTATCTCATGGATGGGTCCCCTCAAATAATCTATGGTATGATCCCAGTTATTCTTGTTAGGAGTAATATATAATTATTGACCATGAGATGAGTAAGGCCAATCTCTAACCAAGTGGGATAGGTTAATTTGATCACAAAAATGGAAACTAGCTAGGCTTAAAATGGCCCACAAGGCCATTGGTGGTGATGTATTAAAAGGGATACTTACAACTTATGATGGAATATGTATGTAATGATGAGTTCCATAAGGTTACCTCTTTAAACTTTGTCAATACATGTTATAGGAATATCAACTATCTATTGGATGACATGGTAATGTGAGATCAAATTAGCCCAGAGTTGTCTTATTATTTGAATGTTAAACACCCTATCATACCAAAAATATTTGATATTCAGAAATTGCATAGAAACTTATGAAATCCCCGTATGAGGCCAATCACTGATGCAAGAAAAAAAATCCAAAAGACATCTGATGGCTAAATATATTGATACTAAACTTAACAATAGTTTAAAAACCTTCACCCATTTATGTCAAGATTCATGGTATTTTTTAGAAAAACTTTGGGATATAAGTTATTCAAATAATATGGTTTTCTTGACAACAGATGTGGTGAAATTATTCAATGTTATTCCGCACAACATAGGCCTTGAATGGTTTCATGAATCTATGATGGAACATATGGATTTTAGTAATAATGAAATTAACCTTTTTGGATAGATTCATGCAAATAAAGTTGTTATACAATACTGTTATTCTGGATGGAAAATATTTCTTGCAAAATAAATGGATTGCAGTGGGGGCATCCTGTGCCCCCATCTTTGCAAATATTATATTATTGCAATAGGAAAATACATTTTTATTTAATTCTTTTAATCCTTTACCATGGCCTTTTTACGTCTGATTTCTGGATGACATTTTTATTATATGGACAGGGTCAGAACAAGAAATAGAGGAATTTGCATTTTATTTAAATATGACCACTTTTTTTTTAAATACACTTTTTCCCCATAATAATTTAAGTATTTATTATTTGGATGTCCATATTAGTAAGGATATGGTAAAAAAGATGGATTAGTAATATATTCAGAAAACTGACATATTCAGATAGCTTCTTCATTACTCTACTTGCCATCTTGAACATCAAAAGAAGGCAATTGTTAAAGGGCAATATGTCCGGCTTGCCTGGATAGTATCCAAAGATGAGACCTTTATAGTGGAAGGGAAGAAACTGAGCGCTATATTTAGCTCTAAAGGTTACCCTTACAATGTTGTTTCAAAATCTTTCAAGAACTTACCCTTAAACAAAACAATGGCAACTATATACCCTTGTTAAGAAATTCTAGTCTGAGGATACATACCACCATGCCTAAACAATCTAGGGATGACTTCTCAAAAGTTTTTATCTCCAGTTATAATTTGGACCAAAGTAATATAGTGCAGGTACTTAAGAAAAACTGAAATATTTCTTCATGTTTTGGTAATATAATGGAGATGATAGGAAAAAAAACATAGTAGTGTATAGAAAAGCAAAGAAATTTAAGCAATACTTTGACAGAGTTGAAGACTCCATCTGAAAAGAAAGTTAGAACCTATAAATGTGGGTTTTGTCCACAGTGTAAATATATTTTAGAGACAGATTGTATACTCATTAATGGAGTTAAGATAAAATCAGGATATCATACTAATTGTAATTTTATGGGGGTGCTCTGTGTTGCCTTATGTCAGATGTGTAAAGATTTTACATAAATAAGATCAAAAGACGGATTAGAGACCGTACTTATGAGCATTGCCTAGACAAAGAATACGAGCAAAAATAGTGCTTTATATAAGCACATCACGCAATTTACTAAGTATTATTTTTGTACTTTTTTAGAAATAGTACATAAAAGTGCAAGGGGAGGACCATGGGGAGAGCATCATTGAATCAAGGGATGTAAAGTGGCAAATCAAGTCTAATGCCCTTATATGCTCTGCATTAAATGAATATATATATATCTCTTTCCAGTATTTTAAAGTTATGATCTTACAATGTGTAATAAATTATAATATTTAAATGGTATACATTTGGTTATGTATTTTAATGGTTCCACTTCATAATCTTGAATTACTGAAATCCCGAATTTCAGTAACCCGAGACTATAAAGTCGAACCATTCACAATACCGAAACCCACAATCCTGAACTACACAATCACGAACATACATACATCATATACCACATAACACACACACCATTCCACCCACAACACATAAACCACACAACTCTACACTACATATAAGCAGGGGGGTAAGCCACCCTGCACCCCCCACTTATATATACCAACTCCGAGATCACACAAAACATAAACAAAAGCCTCACACCATGGCATCCTGCACTCACTTGCTCATGAATACACATCACACATGCACAAACACCAACAAATCCAACACTCACACTCACATTTACACCTCCCTACCCTTACCCTCACATACAACGTACAAAAACACACACAAACACTCATTCACCTGCAATTTCAGACAGCACAAGACTGCACACAACGTACCAGAAATGCATAAGTGTGGATTTGAGATATTAAAATTCGCTTTTATGCACTTCCGGCTTTCTGGTTTTCGGCATCATGATCTCGGGTTACTGAAATTTGGGATTTCAGTAATTCAAGACTATGAAGTTTAACCATTTTAATATATGTATATGTATATATATATATATATATATATATATATATATATATATATATATAAAATATAAATATATATATATATATATATATATATATATATATATATATATATATATATTTTATGTATAAAGAATTAATGTTGGGGGAGTCCTTTTATATTATTAGTGTAAAAAATTAATGTTGAGGGAGTATTTTTATATTATTAGTGTCAAATTTTGTAAGAATTTTTATGATTGGTGCTGGTTAAACATGTGATCAAATGGGGAGGGCTATTTAAATGTAGACTGTTTTGCATACATTAGATTCTGAAGAAGTCTTTTATTATATATAAGACAAAAGCACTTAATCCGTTTACTAAAAGTTTATGGTTTGTTGCTTTCCCTGGCTGGTCACTGTTTTGTAATTTTGTACTTGTGGATAAATTTGTAGTTGCAAAGCCTATCTCTAGACCATCAAGCTATTAGAGGACTATTGTAGTCCTCTTAAAGCCATCAAACCTATCACAGTTGCAGGCCCAGATGGATTGAACATGTTTATCTTATCAAAAATTGCCAGTCACCTGTTCTCTTGTTTATTGCATGTATATCAGAATTCTCTCAACTGCCTTATGCTCCACAGCTGTTGAAAGAGGCATACGAGGTTCCTATCTTCAAGGGGGGCTTAATGACATTAATCAAATATGACCAACCAGTAATGTACTCAAAACATTTCCCTAACATGCAGGTCAGATTCTTTAGTAATTTCTTCAATGAACATTTTCATGCAGACATTGACCTACATCTGGATGGTTTTATGGAGGGTCACTCTTCTTTATCCAGTCTCATTAGTTTTTATGCAATGGTTTGGGAGGCTGTGGAACAAGGACTCGTGTGTTTTGTTCCATGTCTCATGATAAAATTTTGATATTATGAGAGATAAGGAGATTAGTAATTACATTATAAGATGGACCAGTTATTGGTTAGAAGGAAGAACTTTCAGGATCAAAATAAAAAATATTTTCTTAGAAGGAAAAAATCATGAAGTTGATATCCCCCAGGGTTCAGTACTGAGACCAAAACTGTTTATTACTTTATGTCAGATTTTCCAAAGAGCAATAAAATTTGGTACACACAAAGGTAGGTTCGATATAGTTCGATATAGAGAACAACTTTAGGCTTCGAGCATTTTTGGATACCTTAGACATTTGGGCAAAAAGGTAGATCTATGAAATATATTGCAGAGAAATTAAAGGGGCTCTCTTTGGTAATAATAATCCACACTATCTTTATGAGCTGCACAGTAATCTTCCAGAAGAAGAGCCAAATATAAGTGATTTTATTTATTTATTTATTTATTTACATTTGTTGACCGGGAGTGTCCGACTTAACTTAGGTCCATTTTCAGCAGAGGCCCGGGGAGAAAAGCTCCACAGTTAAAATAAACAGACAGTATTTACATAGCGATTAACAATTTGATTAACATAGCAATTAATTACAAACATAGTTACAGATGAAGAACATAGTACATCAGTAGACAACTAGAATCTTTATTTGTGAAGTACATAACAGACATTAACAATTGTTAGAATAAGAAGTTCCTGCTGTATAATAAGTAGTAGGCTTATGAGTATCCGAGCTTGCTATAATCAAGGTAGTTAGTGGGGTGGAAAGAAAGGTAGTGGTTGGATGGGGTAGGTGATATTAGAGTGGGAGTTGCAAGGGCATAGCCAGCATATTTTTAGGTGTGCTTTTAGTAAAGTTTTGAAGTGGGTGCATGATGGTATGGAGGTAATTGTGGGTGGGAGGGAGTTCCATAATTTGTCTATGGCACAAGAGAATAGTGCTTCATCAGCAGAGTTATTGGCTTTAGTGATCTGCAAGTGAGTTTTGTTGCTGGATCTTAGTGGTCTGGTGGTGCGATAGGGTTGGAGTAGATTCTGGAGGGATGGGACATTTAGGATGGTTTACTAGTTTGTGGGCGAGTGAGAGTTGATACCATTAAAGGAGGTGAGGGAGTTCAAGCCAGCCCAGTTTAGCAAGTGAGAGACAGTGGTGACTATGGTAGGATGCCCCTGTGGTGAATTTGGCAATTTTGTTGTAGCAGATCTCTAGCTTGTTTAGATCGCATTGCCTTAGGTTGGTATATATTGTAGAGGCATAACGTAGGGTGGAGATAAGGTGGGAATTTGCTACTGGAATCTTTGCTACTTTGGTGAGAAGTTGCTTATTTCTGTATAACGCTCCTACTTTTTTGTGGACTTTTTTATGGTCATGGATATGTGAATGTCAAATTTTAATTTATTGTCTATTTCCACCCCTAGCAATTTGGTGTGTTCTGTTGGGTGTATATTGGTGTTCTCTTTCACTGTGATGCTAAAGTGAGAGTTGTTTTGAGTATGTTTGGTGGGTTGGAAGATGAATAGTTTAGTTTTGTTTGGGTTGAGTATTAATTGGGCATCAGATAACCAAGTTTCAACAGAGGAAAAGGCTTCCTGTGTGACGTTTTGCAGTTTGGGTAGGGACTGGGCTGAGCAGATGATGGTTGAGTCATCTGCGTATTGCATGAGTGTGCCATGTTTGGTGGCAGAGGCTAGATTATTGGTGAAAACAGAGAAGAGTAGGGGTCCAAGGATGGATCCTTGGGGAACCTCTATAGAGACAGGCAGTTGGTGAGATATGTCATTCTGCCATACAACGGATTGTTGGCGGTCAGACAGGTAACTCTGAAACCAGTTGGTGACTGATAGAGAGAAGGATAGGTTATTGATGACAGAGATGAATTGTTTGTGTGGGACCATGTCAAACGCTTTAGATAGGTCTAGGAAAGTAGCAGAGAAGAGATAGCCATTGTTTTTATGCTAAAGGATAGTGTTAGTAAAGGAGAGTAAGGCAGTGGTGGTGCTATGGTTTGGTCGGAAACCATGCTGAGTATTGGAAAGGAGGATGTTAGTAAGGAGGTAGTCTGATACCTAAGAGTGAATGCATCTCTCTAGTATTTTGGAGAGTGGGGAGAGAATAGTTATGGGGCGGTAATTGGTTAGTTCTGTGGAGGGGCCACCTTTGTGGAGTGGAATTATATGTGATACTTTCCACAGTGTGGGAACATAATTTTCTGATAGAGATCGGTTAATCAAGATGGATACTGGGTAGGCCAGAGCATCAGCTGCGATTTGTAGGTATTCACTTGGGAGGTTGTCTGCTGCTAATTTGGTGGGCTTAAGTTTAGTTAAGAGTGTTTTTTTGTTGGAGGTAGGTACAGGAGAAAAAGAGAAAGCACTGGGGAGATTACAAGTTGAAGATGTGGGCTGGAGGGGAGGGGGGTTGTGTTGTTTAGCTAGTGATAGTATGGTTTTTCTGAAGTGTGTTTTGAATGAGGTAGCAATATTTACGGAGGAGTGAGGGATGTTAAGAGGAGAGCTAATGACTTTGCCTGGGTGGAGGATGGAGTTTATGGAGGAACAGAGTTGTTTGGGGCTGTGTTGGGAGGAGTCTAGGGCAGACTGGTAGTACTGGAATTTGTCCTGTTTTATTAGCTTTTTGACTCTATTGCGTAGTTCTAGGAACTTCTGTCTAGTTGAGGGGTTTTTGGTTTTGTGCCAGTGCTCCCAGGCTTTATCCCTGTTTTTCTTTTCTGACTTAGTGGTTTTCTGTAGCCATGGGGAGGGTTGTGCTATAGTTCTAGAAAGTCGTATGGGGGCATGTTAATTAAAGATGCTCAGGAAGGTAGTATTAAAAAATTCAACTGCGTCATCAAGACTGAGGTACTTTAGAGGATGCCAGTTTAATTCTTTGAGGAATGAGATGAATGTGAGTGGGTTAAAGTTTAGTTTTTTACGTATTTGATGGTAGATGACAGGTTTAGCTTAGTATAGGTATTTTTTGAGTAGGAATGTCGGGGAGTGATCACTGTGGCTATCTGATAAGCAGCCTGTTATATATGACTGGGGGCTCTTACTGACTAGTATCCAATCCAGGGTAGTGTGCTTGCTGGAGTTTTTATTTATCCTGGATGGTGACCGGAGTAGTTGGGTGAAGCCATGAAGGTTTACATGATGGGTTGGATGGTTGCCAGAACAGGATTACCAGTCAATATTGAAATCACCTAAAATTATAGTTTCTTGGTGGAGATGGTGGGTAGACCAGCTGAGGAGGTTTTCTAGTGGAGGGATGTTTTGGCCAGGTGGGAAGTATCATCCAATTATGTTGATGGTTTTATTTTGGTTTATTTTGAGGTTGGTATATATTATTTCTTCATTGCCTATTTGTGGAGCTGATGATGTTAAGATCTGGATGTTTAGATGCTGTTTAAATATTATAGCTACACCGCCTCCTTTGTTGTTTAGCTGGTCTACTGTTAGTATGCCGTAACCGGTAGGGAGGATTTGCTCACTGGTAATGTGAGGTTTTAGCCAGGTTTTTGTCAGGATGACTATATCTGGGGAGTACAAGTCTATGGTGGCATGGAGTTCATGGACTTTGTTGGCTATACTTCTAATATTTAGGCTTAGTAGATGGAAGTCACTTGGCTTTCTATTGGCTGTGATATGGGAGAAGTTGTGGTTTCTAGTCTGATTATGAGGATTGGGGCTGGAGATGGTAGGGCCAAGGTTGGGGTGGATGTCTCCTCTTACGGCTAGTTTTGATATGCATGAGTTTATTAGTTTTCTCAATTTTTGATTGTGTTTGTTTATTAGGGAAACGTTATGACTGTGCTCTGTGAGTAAGAGGTATGGTGGGAGTGTTACTATGTTAAGTTGTAGGGATGCTTTATGTTTGAGTAATATAGTTGGTAGAATATGCGGGGGGTGCATAGGGATGGTTCTTGAGTTTTTGGGAGGAGAGCTGAGTGAGGGTGAGTCATGAGTGGTGGTGTGAGTAGTAGTACAGTGGTAGTGGTTGAGTGGGGGAATGATGGAGTTTTGGTAGGATGTAAGATATGCAAGGAGAGTGCATGCAGTGAGCATAGTTAAGGTATGCTTGTACATGTTAGCTGAGGAGGAGTGATAGTAGTTGGAAGATGGGGGAGGTAGTGTTGGGTTTAGCACTGTGGTTGGCTATTGGAAAGATGGGAGGGGTTTGTGAGTGTAATAAAGGTAGGACCACTGGGGGTGGGAGGGAATAGGGGGCAAGGTGGGGAGCAAAGCAGGTAGACACCCTGTTAGTTGCTCTTATGAGTGGGCTGGAAACAATTAGGTAACAGAGTAAACTGATAAATGAACATATGATAGTGAATGCAGAGACTCAGGTAGGTACCCTGTATTTCCAAACTATCAGTTAGCTGTGCCCTAGTTCAGGCAGTTTTAACAACTTCTATGGCAGAGCCGAGCATGAGGTGCTCAAAGGGTGGTTGTAGTTTTAAAAATGTTGCCTGCCACAGATAATATTTATTAACTTTGGGATTGGCTTAAGGTAATAAACAGGGAAGAGGAAGGGGGAGAACAAGGGTTTGAGCAGGCATTTATTTTGTACTGCTGCTAATGAGCCAAACCAAAGACAGGTTTGTATTTAAGAAACAATCAGAATTGACCAAGGACTGCTCTGAAACTGTAAGTCATTTCTTAACCATTTCTCAGGTGGAAAAACAGGATAACCTTGTATCAGTAGGCTACTGTGGTCTCAGTTTAAATTAATAAACACACAGTATTTATCAGTTATGGATACTATTTGCTAACAGAAGAGAATAAGAGAGAAAATGGAAGATGAGTGTGTGTGTGTGTGTGTGTGTGTGTGTGTGTGTGTGTGTGTGTGTGTGTGTGTGTGTGTGTGTGTGTGGGGAGGGGGGCTGCTTACAAGCCAAAGCAGAGTGCTCTCCAGGGGAAAATGAATATTGGCTCAAACAGGTAGACACATACTCAAAGTTAACTTTAGCTGTTTGCAGACAGTTCAGACCCAGACTGCGCGTTTCTTATAAGAATGATAAAGGTGGTACTGCAGTTGAATACTTAAGAGTGGTGTTAGGTTCAAAGTTAACTTTAGCTGTTTGCAGCTAAATTTAACATTTGCTGACTGGGAAAGTCCAACTTGGAATGAAGCCAATTATCAGAGGAGGTCTGGGGAGAAACACTCCCAATGCATGTCTTTGAATTGTGGGAGGAAACTGGAGCACCCAGAGGAAGCACACATGAACACAGGGAAGACATGTAGACTCCACACAGAAAGCACCCCAGCCAAGAATCAAACCAGAGAACCTCTTGCTGGAAGGTGACAATGCTACCATTACACCACTGCGTCGTCCGAATTTGGATTAATCAGTGATAGACACTTCCAGTTCATAGCAAATCTGAGGATTATTATAAGAAAATGTTCTACATCTGTTAGAGGCACTCTAAGAACTCTTACTAGTAGGGACAAAAAGCTGTACTTCCACTGTATAAAACAACTGTTTGACTTGAAGAGAATTCTGTGCAGTTGCCTGCTTGTATAAGTGTGACCAGCTCAAAAGGCTAGAAAGAGTACAGAGGTATTTTGCAAGGAAAACTGGACAGGTTAAAGAGCTCGCCTTTAAATAGATTCTTGAAATATTATCTCTGTATACATAAACTACAGACTAACAAGAGGTGACCTAATTCTGATTTATAGGTGTGTGCACAACACTACACTGGCAGCAGAAAAGGGTACAGTAATAAAAAAACACTCTACTGAAACGCATAGTGCACAACCTATATAAAATGGCACTGACCAAAACAAAACAAGCAACATTATGTCAGCAAGCACCAGTGTAACAGACAGCAGCTGCTTATGTAAACATAGTGGCCAATATATGTACGCTTTAGTCTCTGGCATTGATGGACTACCTTTGCTGTAACAGAAGGGTTGCTCTCATCATATGCATCTCTAATATTAGGCAGCTGATCTGCTATATTTTGTGTAGCTCTATCCTTGGGAAATGCCCTGACTATGTTATTCCTTACCTCCTTGCTCTTACTCAAGATTCCCTTCTTTCAGTCAAAAAATGGCTGACCAATAATCAACTACTTCTCAATCCTAAAAAAATAAAACGTTTATTCTACTCATCCTCCCCAAATCACTACAGCATCATAAAAATACCTTCACAGTATCTTCTATTAATAATACACTTATCTCTGTTGAACCACATACTAAACTTCTGGCTGTATTCATAGATGACCAACTAAAGTCTGACATACATATTCAACAAGCCATCAAAAAGACCCATCAAAAACTTGGCCTGTTATACAGAGATAAAAAATACCTCACTGTTAACGCCAAACTTTCTCTAGCACAGACTTTCTTTCTTCCACCCTTACTCTATGCAGCCCCTATTCTCGCCAATATTCAATCCAATCTATTAGCTAAACTTGAAACCACCTTCAGCAAGATAGCCAGATTTGATGCCAACCTTCCCTAGTGCTCTCACCACTGCATAGCATTAAAAAATGTATTTACTAATTCCTGGACCTGTGCTTGTCCTACTCATACCTAAACTAGTCCCTCTCCACTTCTCCTTCGCCTTTCAGCTCTCACACTTTAGCACAACTACTCATTTAAAGTCTTTATGATGTTCTACCAACCTTGAATTTCTCTCTGATGGTAATTCTTAGAGAATTTAACTTTTTATATTATATTTTATATCCTTAATATGTACCATGGCTGTCTTAACCCTCAATATTACTCTTGTAATCTAACAATTTCAGTTATAAGTTGTATTCTGTTTCTCCTGTGTATATACACTTGTATGTTAATATTGTATGATGTTTTGTTTTTGTATCTGTTTATCTGTGGAGCTTTTCTCATTGGGTCTGCACTGAAAAAGGGCTCTGCAACCCAGTTAACAAACGTCAGCTAAATAATTACATTGTAGAAGAGCTGCCCACATTATGTGTATTGTCAGTATTAGACATATTGCTGCCCTTGTTAAGTATATAGTTAGAATTAGGAGTTTGCTGTGCATATATTCTGTGCACATCTAACATTACTGGATGTACCAACTATGTACACATTAGTGTAAAATGAACATTAGTGTGTAGAGCTGGTCAACACAATAATATCTGCCAAGACTGAAATGGTTACAAAACTGGCAGTATTACAGACAGGCTCAGAGAAATGGAGAATGCAGAAAAAAAAAAAAAAGGAATGTTGTCAGTATTCCATCTCCCTTGGCGTGTGCATGTCTCATTCTGCACTGTAGCATATGTGATTTTTTAAAATAAAATGCTAACCAGACACACCATGACAAGTATTGTTGAGGAGCCTAGGTTAGAATACATGTCTCCAAACTGTCTAGCAGATTGCTGAATAACCACACCAAAGGTTAAATTATTTGACTGCTTCTATTGTACAGTGCAGCCCACTATGGAAAACACAGCAGCAGAGGTGCACTGACAATGTGCAAATGTCATGATGTCATTGTTGCACTACAGTCCACTAAACAGGCCTTTGCCATGCTGTGTCACTGACCAGGGTGTCCATTTGTACCATTTAATCTTAGATGGCTTACTGTAATTGTTGTTACATTTCAGGGTGGCACCATTCTACAACCAGGCATACTTCGTTCCCACTGCATCACTACCGGGCTGTATAATGTGCAGACAAGTAACATTAAATGTTTTCATGTATCATGGCCTTAAGACAGTCTTTCTATAAGCTTGTAAAAAACAAGGGACAAGTCGTATACCCTATCTTTGATGGCCATAAAATAGGCCTTCTATAAGCTTGCCACTAATATGGGATGAGTCATATACCCTATCTACCAGCTAGTTACTGAGACCAGTCTTAAATGATATCAAACCATTTGCCTTACTAATTGTAAATGAAATGATGTTCCACATCTGCCTTGCCCTACAAAGAAAGGAACAGTTTATTATTTTGTTAAAACTGTTTGGTATTCTGGTTATTATTTGTGTCATCTGCATATTATTTTTGATGATTTGCTAGTCCTACACTCATATTCTCACACAATAATATTACATGACATTTATCCAGTTTTATAGTGCGTCATTGAATAGGTATTCATTGCACAAGGCACATTTTTCTATATCTGGCCTGTGAGTCCCAAAATAAGTATAGCGCTTTATTGTGTTCTTCAAAGAAGCAATGTATAGCTTGTTATGTCTTCTCAGATTCTGATTCTTAAATCATACAAGGACCACCTACTAGGCTGAAGAATATGGAAATTACATGTAAAATACAAGTTATTTACAATTACGTTAGAACTGATGTATTTGCTAATCACAGAGTTTTTCTGTAATCATTTCTCGGCAAAATCACTTTTGCAAGGCTGTGACTAAACTAGCAATAATTTTGTGAACAAGCCAACATTTTTTCTGTTTATTTTGTTGTTTAAGTCCTGTGCTGTGCTTCAACTTCTCTGACCATCTGGCAGTACTGGATTTTATCCAGCCTCCCTTTAATCACAAAAACAAATTCTCATCACTGCCTTTGACGTGACGCCATCTTGAGCTGGAAGTGACCTTTTTAGCATGCTAAACAAATAGACGCATTTCCACTGATATGATTGAACACAGAACATTTTTATAAAAGTAATAAGACAGTTAATTCACACTTGCATTGCATTTTGGATTCAGTTTTTCTCATTCTTTCTTCTTATTATGTTTTAGTTAGCAATTATTTTACTTTATGACTGAGCAAATCAGTTTCAGCTGCAGTATATTCTGGTGTCTGTACATACAAGGTATCATCTCATATCATACAGACACACAAGGCCCAATTCCAAAAGACTTGATCTCAGTGTAAGTGGCCACTTACACAAAGAGGAGGCTAAGAGCAGGTCTTTTGAAATCTGGCTCCTGGTGTAAGCCTATGTATTGATATACCTTACATAAAGTAAGTCACTTAGATTAAGAGCAAGTCTTTCAGAGCCATGGCAGACTTGCACTGAGAGCAATTCTCCTAGAATCTGACCCACAGACTTTCTGCATATAATGAACACTTTCAAATGGAAGAGACTGCATATGGAGTAATCTCAAACATGGACATAGAAGCCCAAGCATGGGCATGTTTGTTCTTAATCATTATGTGCACTATGCTACTCAGAACTTGTTTTATCTTGTTTTATTACTATAGACAATATTCCAAACCTTTTCCTATTAACTACAATTATTAAAACAACAATCATACTCAGTATTACCACAAATAATAACAATAATTCTCAATAGTTCTCAAAGGTAGATGTGTAAACAATAGTATTTTCCATTAAATTCCTTTACTCAGTGTTTTAATTTAAGCCAGTCACTTCTGGAATTCTAAGCACTTAACAGTACCTCTTTTTCTAGAATTACAGGTTAGGATTCTGAACCTACTGCACAGGGCTTATGCCCAGGAAATGCACAGATCCTGTTACAGGTAACTAACAGATAGTGGAGTAGCAAGCTTAATCAAGATATATGTTAGTCTGCATCATGCTCACGTCTACAATGTGAAACATGTGCAAGTGAGAAACAAAGCAGGAAGTAACAGTGTTAATGTAATTAAGAAACGGTAGGAGTGTTAACCATGCCCACACTGCAACATTGCCTTAAGATTTAGTTACAAAGGTTTGCTAAAAAGTATGAATCAACTGTTGTAGGGGTGCAGCAGTTGTACCTGAGTCACTAGGTTCCCAATATCAAACTTTTTGTTTTGGAGGGTTTTAGGAGTAGCTATGGTTGTTTAACCAAGAATTAAGGAAGTGAAAGTCAGACTGAAGCCGGGTTTAAATAGCGGAATGTGAGGGACTAGATCAAAGAATAACCATACCATCTGCATAAATAGAGATTGAAAGTCTGGGTAGTTTGTTAATAAAGATTGAAAACAAAAGTGGGGGTGGTTGAGTATGGACCCTGGGGCACTCCTCTGGTAAGCGGTGCTAGAGGTGATAAGGATAAGCCTTTTTTGACTCTGAAATACCTTTTTGATAAGAAATGGTTGAACTTGGTGATAGTGTTGAGCTAATCCCAATTTCTTTGAAGGATTGAAGGAGCAGGAAGTAGTCAATAAGATCAAAAGCTTTGGTAAGGTCATGAACAGAGCTCCTGAAAGGTTTCCTTTATCTATGTAAATTGAAAGGATCTCATCTGTTAGTGACCACAGAGCTGTCATTGTGCTCTGGCCAGCCCATAATCCATGCTATTTAAGTGTGAGGAGGTGGTACTGTCGGATGTAAGTGGACAGGTGGTTGTAGATTAGTTTTTCAAGTATTGTCCCAAATGTAAGGAGGATGGATGTAGGAGGCATTATCTGTCTGAATTTTCTTGGGAAGAGGATCGACAAAAGCAGTTTTCCATATGCCTGGCATTGTATTTTGAGAAAAGGTGTGGTAAGCCAATTTTGCAGAGAGATTTACACCAGGGGAGTCAGTTGTCTGCACAAGGGGGTGCATTTGGGCTATGTTTTCTAGTAGGAGTCAAGGTCTTTATGAATATTTTTTTAAAATAAAAGAGAGGGATAAAATGGGAGCTTGGTGAGTTGAGACAGTGGTAGAGGTTGCAGTATTATGGAGGTGACTGAATTCCTTGAGAAAGTCAGAAGTTGTGAGTTGGCATTGAGAGGTCTGAATGGTGATAGGGGAGGAGGTGGGATCTGTGATCTTCATCCTATGAAAAGATTTACTTCCTACAAGAAATGTTTGGAATTGCTTAGCAGAGCAAGTTGTTTGTTTTTGAATTAGTTGGTTTAGTGCCAGCATATGGCTTGCTTAGCTAGATTACACTGACAGGTAAAGGCAGTACAATATTCTGGTGAGGGTTTTTTCACTGTGAAGACCACACATTTCAGTTCAGTGTTTAGCCAGGGTTTTTTTTTTGTACCTAAAAAGGTAGTGTGCGAGAGGATGAAGGGAGGTATACATCAAAGCTGTGGCAGATGAGTTGGGGTTCTGTAAGATGGTAATAGGAGACCATTTGAAAGTTGCTAGGCATTTGTAGGTTGTCTTTTTGATGGTGCATCTAGGACTGAAGGTAAATGATTTGGGTGGCAGTTTTGATGACTGGTGGATAAATTGGAAGGTTATTGTAGGATGGTCACAGAATAAGGGTGGAAAAACATATATCTTGGAGATGATGAGAGGATTGTTACTGATTATCAAGTCCAGGAAGGAGTGGGTGCTGATTTGGGGATTGGACAAGTAGCATCATTGACTAATTGCATAAGGTTGACATTGACAAGGAATTTGGAAATGTCATTTTTCAGGGGACCTAGGTAGTTTTAAGTTAAAGTCATCTAGAATAACAATATTTTTATAGTTGCTGGCAGATGAGGTGAGGTCAGAATAAGGAATTTAAATTTGTTAAGAGATGCTGGAGGAGGGAGGTAAGTGACTGCTAATAGAAGGTGTCTGTTCTTCCAGGAGGGAAGTTTTAGAAGGATACAGTTGGGCGCATTATTTAAGGAGTCATTTGCTTCAGCAGTGATGGTTGGTTTAATGTTGTTTTTATAAAGGACAAAAGTGACTCACTGTGTTTATTGCCAAGTCTTGTGTCTTGTAGGTATTTGTAGGAGGGAAGCAGATGCAGAAAATTAGGATGGATTTATCTGAGCCATGTTTCAGTGACAGCTGTGATATCTGGTGAGTGGTTTGTAATGAAACAGCTGTCTGCTCAAGTTTATCAGAAATGCTTTGGGCATTAATTAATGCCCAAGAAGAAGTGGAGGTTTCAGAAAAAGTTATGGGTGTTACATGTTACATGGTGAGAGGGATCTGGAATGGATTCAGTGTTGGCTCTGAGGAGTATGAACAGGATAGAGGTGAATTAATAGGAGGTGTTTAGTAAGTTATAAGTTGGGGTTTGATAGATTTGGAGGAGATGAGGTAAAGGGATTGGAAAGTTGGATTTGCATTTGAGTGGTAGGTGGAGAATGGAGTGTGCAAAATAGGGGTAAGTCTTTGGGTACAAGTGCATGATTGTAGTGCTTTATGACAGGGCTCAAGTGAATAATTGCAGTGCTTTATGACAGGTTAGTGAAGGGTGAGTTGAGAGATGAGGTTACTGAGGGCATACCATTATGGGTTTAATTGAAGAAGGAGTTGGGTGACTGGGTGGAGAAGCATTGTGAAAGCTAAGGTGGAAAGGGAGTGCTGAAAATAAGTGGTAGGAATCTTGTGATGATGGGAGAGGGCCACACAGTGTATATGGGAAGATGAAGGGGTGGAGAATGATGTTTGCTAATAGATTTATTCAAGCATAGATGGTGATGAAACTGTATGGAAGTTTAGGGTGGGAATATACCACATTAAAGTGGGGTGTAGGTTTAGTTAAGTTGTATGTAAATTTAATGGGTGGTCAGAAGTGAATGGGAGGAGGGTGGAGAAAGTGATGTATATACTGGAGAGCCTAGGGGATGGTTTGAGAAATGGGGATGGGAAGGGAGTTTAGTAATACACCCTCCAAGCTGTAATCAATCTATGAAAATATAGCAGGTTGATGCAGGGGGGATATAGATGCAACACAGTACACGCAGAGTAGTGGCCAGACAAAGGGGGGACTAACTAAAACTAAGACGCTTTAATTGTTAAAGCTACTTTGACTGCACATGTCTTGCAGGTTAATTAAAATTATCTCAGTATAGCAAGGTAAGCCTTGGTACTAATGGTCTGAGTATGCAGCATAGAGCTAGCTTTTGAGAGTAAAAATAAAGAAAAAATATAGATGATGGATTACACTAACAAACAGGTTGGAAAAGTCAAATTGACAAATCTTCTATATGCAGAAGATGTGGCATTACAGTCAAACTCTATAACAAAACTTCACCAAATAATAGGCTATGAAATTCAAAACTGAAAGTACACAGGATGAAACTGAGCTCAGACAAGACAGTTGTCATGACAGCAAATGGGGGGGGAGTCAGAAGAAGAAGATGGGAATTGAGGTGGAAAGGAACATACATACATAGCAGCTCAAAGTATCTGGGAGGAACCGTTTATCAAAAAGGGATAAAATAAATGACACTGTGAGGTAGTTTTTTTTTTTGCAATATACTTCATTAAAGTCCACAGATTTGACTTGGCATTTTTAGTAATATTCTCACATTTTTACATCATTTTTGTCACTCTGATCATTTAAATTTGTGTTTCTGAGCAGTATCTCACAACCCTACTGGAAGCGGGAAAAGTTCTGTTTATTTATTTTTATTTTTCCTTTGTTGACCAGATTAGTCTCACCAGAGTAGTAGCCGCTTTTCAGGGGAGACCCAAGGTAGTATTTATACTGTGACGCCTGTGCACTGGTCCAGTAATCAAGGAGCCTCAATCCTCACCACTAGCACCAGTGAGGGGCATGCACATTGGCAGGATAACAAGTACACACACAGTAAAGTACAATTTCCCATAAGAGCACACCAAGATCACAGTCAGTCTGGGGATGGTTTCTCCTTTTCTCTCCAGATCCCCAATAAGACTCTCCACTGGCACAGCTATAGGGTACAGATCTCAGCCTAGTGGTCAAGCTAAAACCTCCAGCACCATCTCTGTCCAATAGTGCTTCATGTCCCTGCCCAATTAGTTGACACACACACACTTTGAGATATGAGTTATAAACAACACACAGACACTCCTGGGGAAGGCTAGCACAGGATCTCCAGCTATGCCCCATTCTCTCCAGACTATAAGGTAGAAATCACTGCCACCAATATTAGCTACTAATAAGGCCCTTCCCAAAGGGTGACCAATTTCACTGTGTAATATTACTGTTATCCAAATAGTAAGTGTGCAGAACAGCAAGATTATTGGAGTGGCTTGGACAGTATCACTAAATATATGCAATGTAATCTAAGAGCTTAAATTACCTCTATACATAACAGCCACAGTTAAAAGGTTTACAAATATTTAATAATAAATAATAAAACCACAAGACAAATATTATTACTTCAACACAATGACATTGCAGAGTTCAGAAATCACAGGAAATGCTTTAAAATAGTACTGTGGAATAGTCTGACATAAATATAGAAAACAGCTAGACTAATCTGGCTATTTCTATCTATCTCTAAGAGAAAATGCTGTTCTAAATAAATATCTTACTTACAGAGCAAAGGCAGAGTGCTGGTGAGCTAATGTGATCAGGTTCAGACAAAATCCAAAATGCTCTAACTTTCTCTTTGAGAAAGTCTTAAATTCATAACACAGTACTGCTGAGTCATTTCAGATTACATCATTCTTAACATTATTCTGATTTAGTTTCCCAGGCTAACAGAAACTCAAAATTTACATTTTTTTGTAATCTGCACGTGCAGGAAGCTACAGCAGCAAAAGGCATTTTACATGTAAAATCTAGTAACTAACTCTTGTCCTAAGACAATAGGAAGAATTCCTTAGTCCAGACAGCCTGTCTCCGAGCTGGAGATCAAACAGTCATAAAATGCTTGACTTATCAACTTTCTTCCAGCAGGGTGCACTGTGGTTGTATTTGTGAAGCTCAGTACAACATATAGTTTAATCCTAACATATAGTTCTCTTTTCATTTGTAGGACAAGCCTGTGGATTACATTAATATTTTCAATGACATAGAATTATTTACAAAATTCTATCTAGCTAGGCTGGCAGTCTTCACATATCTCCCCCCGCCCACCCCCGGAGAACTCAAGTTAGTTTTTCAAGTGAACCTTGAGAAACATTGCTTGAAAGGGTTAGGTCTATCTGAGTAGACCTTACCACATTTCCTGTCTTGAGAGACCATCTGTGTTGGCATTGCTAACCCCACTGCAGTGATGCACTGATATATCATATGCTTGCAACCCTAGGCTCCATCTTATCAACTTGGCATTTTGCTGGCTGGCTCAATGTAACCATTTTAGGGGATTGTGATATGTAACTACAGTGAATTTCCTTCCATACAGATAAGGCTAGATGTTCCTTTTCTACAGCTGCATAGCATTCCTCCCTGGGTTGGAGCCTATGACTGAGATAAACCACTGGGTGCTCTTCTCCCTCTGAAGAGATTTGGCTAAGTACAGCCCCCACTCCATGGTTCAAAGTATCCTGCACAACAAATTATTTCCTGTAATCTGGACTGGTTAATACAGGGGGGTCCTCCCAAAGCTTCTTTAAGCTTCTGGAATGCCTGCTCATATGTTGCGATCCACTCTACCTTATCTGGCCTGTTTTTCCTTGTCAGGTGTGTGAGGGAGGCAGCTATGGTACTATAACTGGGGATAAACTTTCTGTAGTACCCTGCTGTTCCTAGGAATGCCCTCACCTGCTTTTGGTAACAGGTGCAGGTCATGCTTGAATGGCTTCCATTGTGGCAGGTTCTGGCCTGATCTTACCACTCCCCACGCTATGTCCTAGGTAGGAGACCTCTGCCATATCCACCTGACATTTGCTTGGCTTAATGGTCAACCCTGCCCTTTGTAGACTGCCCAGCACCTCCCTGCCATGCTGAAGGTGCTCTTCCCAAGAATAGCTGTAGATGGCAATATCATCTAGGTAAGCAAGGGCAAACTCACCTGCTCCTGCTAGGATATGATCTACTAGCCTCTGGAAAGTTGCTGGGGACGTTTTCATCCCAAAGGGCATCTTTGTGAACTCATACAAGCCAAAAGGAGACACAAAGGCTGACCTGTCTCTAGCACTGGGAGTCAAAGGCACCTGCCAGTATCCCTTGGTAAAATCAATTGTGGTAAGATACTTAGCCCTATCCAGCTGGTCTAGGGTCTCATCTGTCCTAGGCATGGGATAAGCAGCTGTCTGTGTGACTATTTAATTTCCTGTAGTCCACAGAGAACCTGGTGCTGCCATCCTTCTTTGACACCAGCACCACTGGGGAGGCCCTGGGACTGTTGGACTCTTGAATTATCCCCCATTTACAACATTTCCTGGATCTCCTCCCTCAAAGTCTGTTTGATTCTCTCAGGCACCCTATAAGGGGCCTGCCCAATAGGCCTCTGGGGTCCTGTATCTACCTGGTGTTGCACCAGGTGGGTCCACCCTGAGCATTTCCCCAAACTCTTGTAACACTGCTCAGATTTTTTGAGCCTGGGTAGGAGATAGTTGCTGGGACATTGCTACCCCTTCCACTGAGGTGTCAGTCTGAACCTCACTGAGGAGATCAGTTACCAGATCTCCCTCAGACTCCTCCTGCAATCCTTTGCAAATACTCAGGACAATGGCCTCCCTATCATAGCAAGGTTTCATCATGTTAACATGGTACAGTTTATGCTCCTGACTCTTGCCTAGCAGTTCCACCATGTAGTTAACATCACTTACAATTCTTACCACCTTGTAGGATCCCTCCCAGGCTGCTTGCAGCTTGTTATGTCTGACAGGAATGAGAACCATTACATGCTGCCCTACAGCATACACTCTAGCTCGAACATTCCTGTCATACCAGACCTTTTTCTGCTGTTGGGCTTCTGGGTTCTCCTGGGCCAAACCCATGAGTTCCCTGAGCCTTGTTTTCAGGTTTAGGACATATGCCACAATAGACTCCTTCTGGAATTCACACTCACCTTCCCACTCATCATGAATTAAATCTAGAGGCCCCCTCATCCTATGCCATACAGCAACTCAAAGGGTGAAAACCTCTGGATTCCTGGGGAATCTCTCTGTAACCAAACAACAGATGGGGCAAATATTTGTCTCAATCCCTATTAAACTGGTCTGCAAATGCCCTTAGCATTGACTTGATTGTAGAGTTTAACCTCTCAACAAGACCATTAGTCTGGGGACGGTAGGGGTGGTCTTTAGGTGCTTCACCCCACAGTACTTCCACAGACAAGCCAGCAGGTCTGACATGAAATTGGCACCTCTGTCAATCAGTATTTCTTTTGGAGAAATCTACCCTGCTAAAAATCTCTAACAAAGCATTTGTCACCTTTTGTGCCTCAATGGAGGACAGAGCCACTGCCTCAGGGTACCTTGTAGCATAATCTACTACTACTAGGATACACTTTTTCCCTGTGGAACTTTGGGTACTCAGAGGCTTTACAATATCCATAGCTACCCTCTGAAATGGCTCCTCAGTCACATGCAAAGCCATCAAAGGAGCTCTCACCTTGTCTCCTGCCTTGCCTACCTTGTGGCACTGCTCACAGGTCCTGCAGTACCCTGTTACATCTCTGGAAATTGCAGGTCAATAACAGTTCTGCATAATATGTTTCTTTGAACGTTTTATGCCCATATGACCTGCAAAGGGAATATCATGGGCTATGGCTAGAAGCGCCAGATGGTAGGCTCTAGGCACTAACAATTGCTGTATCCTCTCACCTTCTAGCCCTCCCTCAGGGGTCCACTCTCTATACAGTAACCCTTTGTCCCAGTAAACAAATTTCCCCTTCACTTGAGAATCAGGCACCTCACTAGCTACCTGCCTCAGGCCTTGCAATGTAGGGTCTGAGAGCTGAGCCTGTCTCAACTCTCTCTTTGTAACCTTTCCCAGCTCCCCTTCCACAGGAAGTTTGGGATCCTCTGACAGCAGTGCGTCACTGTCAGCCTGGTTATTACTATTCACCTCTACCTTTGCAGTCACTCTATCCAAGGGAACATCAGTACCCACAAGCAGCTGTGGCTCACCTTCAGTCTCACTGGTAGGGTCTATATCACGTTGTTGAAAGCTAATAATAGCAAGCTACCACAACTTCAAAAACACTGGAACGCAAAGTTGTTATTGTGGGGTCGCACTACAGTGTAGATAGGGGTATTTGCCCTTTCCTCACTGTAGTGTGATCTCGGAGTTGGTATATATATATATATATATATATATATATATATATATATATATATATATATATATATATATATATATATATATATATATATATATATATATATATATTTAGCAGGGGGTGGGAGGGCACAGCCCCCCACAATTGTAACTTCGAGTTCCAGTGTTTTCGAAGTTGTGGTCGTTCACAATTATTAGCTTTCAACCATGTGATACAGACCCTCCCTGAAGTAACCACCTCACCAGTCCTTGCTGCAAGTGTGCGGTCTGTCTGGGTCTCCCCCAGGCTACCAGATCACATTCTTGTCTCCAAGCCTGACTACATGTAACTGCATGAGCACATGGTACTGCATTATCAAAATCATTCCCTATCATGACATCTACAGGGATATCCTCAAACACACCTACTTGCTTGCTTCCTTTTCCACCTTCCCAGTCATGGTGAACCTTAGCCAAAGGTATTTGTAATGGGGTCCCTCCTAAAGCTCTGACTGCAATAGACTTTCCAGGCAAGTAGTGCTCCTCTGTAACCACTGCAGGCTTCACAGTGGTTATAGCAGAGGCCGTGCCCCTCTCTTTGCCATTCACTAAAATAGGATATAACTGATGGTAGTTTGGTATCTCTCTTGACTCAAGACAACTTACTGTTGGCATTTTGTCCTTCCCAGTTACTGGCTCCCTCACCTTTTGTTCCCCACCTTGCCTTCATGGATATCTATATGCCACATGGCCCCACTGGTTGCATTCAAAACATTTCACCCTAGGTCCTGGACATGTACCTGGACTAGTGGCTTCTCCTGCTACTGGCAGATTCTGTTGGGGCAGTCTGGGCTGCCCACCATGGGTTCCTTTAGACCCATGAGCAGCACTGGCTGTCCCTTTCCTGTGCAAGGATGCCCTGCTTGCTAGGTTTAGGTCTCCTTTCTTTCCCAAATGCATCTGAAGTAGCACGTTGTCTATCAGCTAACCAGATCCTCATGTCCTCAGGCAAAGTGCTAAGGGCTTTTTCCCCCCACCAAAAGGTCTGGAAGCCCTTCAAAAGTGGTGGCCTGACATCCACTCACCCACCTATGAAAATAAGTACTCAGTTCAGCAACATACTCACACACACTTTCATCTAACTTGAGTCTATATTCATGAAACTTTTTCCTATAAGTTTCAGGTGTTAGCTTAAAAAATTCTAACAACCAATTCTTTACAGCATTATAGTTAAAACAGTCAACGTCAGATTATTTGGAAAGCACATTTACAGCTTTACCATGGAGTAAGGGGGTCAGGAACCATACCCAGAGCCTTTAGTCAACATCATACTGTTTATATACCCTCTCAAACATGTGAATGAAACTATCAAAATTATCCCCCTCTGTAAACGTTGGAAGAAATGTACTGACCTTTTGTGCTTCTGGGGTCTGGTTACTCCCTTCCCCATTACCATGACTCTGGTGAAGAGTCAGCATCTCCTTTTCATGCTACCTATGCCTTTCCTTCTCCTCAACTACCATTTCCAAATGCCTGGCTTCCAACTCAAGTCTCTTTAGCTCCAGATAGATTTTTAAGTCCTCTGCAGAAAGGTTGAACTGTCCATTCTCTGAGTGTTGTACATCTCCACGGCCAGTCTGATCATCCTGATTGTTGTTTTCTGTTGCAGCTGTGATGAAAGTTGCAATCATCTGCCTTAGTCAGGTTTCCATGCACCAGTCCTATAGCCTGGCACATCTCAGCCAACAGGCTCCTTGTTAGCTTGCCATACTCCTCTGCTGACATGCTTGTCTCCTCTCCATGACTAACTAAGCTAACAAAAGAATTGAGATCTAACCTCTGAATGTTCACTGTATGGCTGATTTAGAGTACAAAAACACCTTCAGTGATCAATGTACACCAGCTACAGGAATTCACTATCCACACCACTACAAGCCAATCAATATCTGATGTGGTTAACTCACCACTATCAAACAATTAACATTTGATGTGGATATCCCTCACCTGCCACCAATTAATATGTGACGCCCATGCACTGGCCCAGTAATCAAAGAGCCTCAATCCTCACCACTAGCACCAGTGAGGGGCATGCACATTGGGAGGATAAAAAGTACACACACAGTGAAGTACAATTTCCCTTAAAAGCACACAAAGAGCACAGTCAGTATGTGGCTGGCTTCTCCCTTTCTATCCAGATCCCCAATAAGACTCCCCACTGGCACAGCTATAGGGGACAGCTCTCAGTCTAGTGGTCAAGCTAAAACCTCTAGCACCCTCTGTGTTCAACCAGTGCTTTGTGTCCCTGCCCAAGTAGCTGACACACACTTTGAGATATGAGTTGTAAACAACACACAGACACTCCTGGGGAAGGCTGGCACAGGTTCTCTAGCTAGGCCCCCTTCACTCCAGACTATAAGGTAAAAATCACTGCCACCAACCACTAATATCAGCTACTAATAAGGCCATTCCCAAAGGGTGACCAATTTCACTGTGTAATATTACTGTTATCCAAATATTAAGTGTGCCGAACAGCAAGACTATTGGAGTGGCTTGGGCAGTATCACTAAATACATGCAATGTACTCTAAGAACTTAAATTATCTCTACACAAAACAGCCACAGTTGAAAGGTTTAAAAATATGTAATAATAAAAAATAAAACCACAAGACAAATCTTATTACTTCAACACAACGACATTACAGAGTTCAGAAATTACAGGAAAGTGCTTTAAAATAATACTGTAGAATAGTCTGGCATAAATATAGAAAACAGCTAGACTAATCTAGCTATTTCTATCTTTAAGAGAAATCACTGCTCTAAATAAATATCTTACTTACAGAACAAAGCCAGCGTGCTGATGAGTTGATGTGTTCTGGTTCTGACAAAATCCAAAATGCTCTATCTTTCTCTCTGAGAAAGCCTTAAATTTATAACACAGTACTGCTGAGTCATTTCATATTACATCATTCTTAACAGTTCTGATTTAGTTTCCCAGGCTAACAGAAACTAAAAATTTACATTCTTTTTTGTAATCTGCACCTGCAGGAAGCCACAGCAATAAACACCATTTTACATGTAAAATCTAGTAATTAACTCTTGTCCTAAGGCAATAGAAAGAATTCCTTGGTCCAGACATACTGTCTCTGAGCTGGAGATCAAAAAGTCATAAAATGCTTGGCATCAGATTTCTTACAGCAGGGTGTTCTGTAGTTACATTTTTGAAGCTCAATACAACATATAGTTTAATCCTAACATATAGTTCTTGTTACATTTGTAGAACAAGCCTGTGGATTACATTAATATTTACAATGACATAGAATTATTTACAAAATTCTATCTAGCTAGGCTTGTAGCCTTCACATATACTACTAGGGGAAACTTGGCCAGGGCATCAGGAAACTTCCCCAGCTCTTTTCAATCAATGCTATCTGATACTCACATTTTATGCTAAAAGGTGACCCAGATTTTTGTTTATATGTAACTACTTTTGAAGAGTCTTTGCACCTATTTTGAATGTCTGCATATTAACAAGTGTGCTTAAAGATGAAGAGGTGCATATATGCATTGATTTGCTGATTGTAAAATGCTGTGACTATGGCTAGTCCCTTTCCTATCTGCATAAGGTGTACAGACATGAAACCCATACTATATAAAACATATGATGTAAGGTGCATAGACTGCAGTGCTCTGAGTACTTTACTGACAATGAACACCTAAAAAGTTCACTCAGTTTATTCTGTTTTAGAGGAACGCTCTTATTTTCAGGCCTGATTTACATCTGCACATGATGTTCCGATTTTTGGAAATATTTCCCTATTCTTAGGATTAATATACATTTTGTATAATTAATTTTCTGAATCCCCTCATCACCCATGATTTTTGTAACTGCCTAGTATACAGAAAAGCACGGTACAAAATCAACATACTAGTAGACACAAGAATTTAAAGAAAGAGACACACATCTTATACTTCCCTTTTTTGGAAGCAGAAATAAATAACCTTGTATGGTAGAATTTTGCAATATAGTTTATTAAAGTTTACAGATTTTACACTGTCTCCGATAATGTGCATATATTTTTCCATCAATTTTATCACTTTTTGGGTTTTTTTTAAACATGGTTCTGAGTAGTATCTCAAATTCCTATTCAAAGCATGAAGAGTTATGTGCTTGTTGGTGTTCAAATATTATGCTAATTAAATGTCCAGATTTTTGGCATGATGTACCTACTTTTCTATGGCCTTTCTTCATATTTTCTATGACTGCAGGTTGAGAGGTATATTCCTAAACCAGAGCTATATTCCTTATCCATGCTTTCAGTACATGGACTGTGATGCTGGGCACTCCTCCCTTACAGTGGCCCCTGCAACAAGAATTTGCAGTACTGTTGAAAGAAGGGATACAGGGTACAAATGCTACTCTGCTGTGCATGCCACCTTCTGCTGTATCTCCCCACTATGTGCTGATGCCATGGTAGGGAGCTCAACACTCTGCACTCCTGAAATGTATACTATACTGAGCCTATACTCAGTACTAAGCACATCTTATTTTGTGGCATATCGGCTTCTTCAACTAGTGTACTGGTATGTATGTGAACAGTTTATTTGTCTATACAGTGGCCGGGTCTATATTAGAAGATCAAATGTTCAGGTGATCAAACACCTAAACATCAATCTTCTAATCTTGAAAGCAGAAAATGGCGAACAGCCAATTTAACACATGGAAAGATTTCCCTTGGCCGTTCACCAGAGTTTGCTATTTCCCTACTGTTGAGTGATCTCGGAGTTGGTATATTTAGTTAGGGGGGTGTGGGGGGCATGTAAAGTAATGTTTTTTGTGTTGTGGCTGAGGTATTTGTTTCCCTAGGATGTTCGACATTGTGCGGTTTGAGATTAGAAGATCGATGTTTAGGTGTTCAATAACCTAAACGTTCGGTCTTCTAATATAGACCCCAGTGGCCAAGGCACCCAATGCTTGTGCAGCTTTCAGGGAGGATGTTGCTCATGAATAAGGCCACTCTTTCTTAAAATATTACTGGGAATATAGATTTTTGTTTACAAAACTGTTAGCTCATTTGGCTTCCTCTGACTGTTTTCTCCAAGGATTTTCAGGAACACTTAAAATTCCTAAGTGTCAGTTCCAACATAGACAAATTATATAGAATAGAAGTGTGTCTCTTAAAGATTTCCTTTCAAACACCATCTAGGAAAACACTAAGCCTACTAGTGAGGACAGTTCCTCTGGCCTAGCAATGCAGGTACTGCTGCAATTAGGTATCCATCTATGCTCCTAGAAGAAAACTAAAAGAACATAGCACATAACTATATATAATAATTAACAGTAAGGCTTCAGGTTAGCTGGAAGAAACCCTAATAAGACTAGAGTAATGGCTGGTCAAGAATTTGAAAACTAACAATCAGAGCCATGAAGTGCATAATAATGCACATTTGGCAAACAACGAAACAATAGAACTATACATTTGCAGATGAATTAAACTTCTGAGGAAAAGGATATAACACTATCATTAACCAGTAGCAACAAGAACGTCTGAGGAAAAGGAGATAACACTGTGATGTGATGAAAGGAGATACTGCCAGCACAGCTAGTTGGAATTTTGTAAATAATTATATGTCATTGGTGAATATCGGAATGATTTTATACAAGATGCTTGTGTTACAAATGTATTAGAAATGTATGTCATGTGTTTTCAAACTGCTCTGTACAGATGTTTGTGTTGAAAAGGTGTTTGTAAAAGTGCTGTGTTAAAAATGTATCCACAGTGTGCCCTACTGGAAGAGAACAGAAATGTACATGCACTGTTGTAACTGTTTAAATATATATATTTTAACAGTGGAAACTGGGATATAGGAGGTTAACCTAGGTCTAGTAAACTTTAAAAAATATCTGAAATTAAATTACTTTATAGGATACAATAAAAAGCTACTTCTCAAGTTTTCAATGCAGCTAGAGGCACAGGGTCTGTGCTAGTAAGCTCTCTGTATTGTCCTTGGAGTAAACTAATTGCTATTTTTGAAGCATGAAGGAATACAATTGTTTTATGACTTCCAGCATCTGCCAAAGATCTGAGGAAAAGCCTTTGTATATTTTTACAGGTAGATGCTAAATGCTGCCAGCTTCTAGCAATGGGGGTTTTGGCCTGGGAACTAGAAGTCAGATGACCATAAATTATATCATTCTGCAAGCTATCCAGCAGTAATATTTTAGATATTAATTTGAGAAGTCTCTTAGTGAGACAGAGCATTCTGTATTCAGTCCTGGACCTGACAAGAACCATTCATGACATCTGCCCTGCTCTATTAGTAAGTTCTTATGTTATAGTATAATTCTTTTAGATTCAGTCATGAATATAGTGAAGCATATTTTAGATATTTTTCTTTATTTTTAGACTGTCCTGCAATGTTGTTTTAAATATATCCTGAGGTTTTGAACTCTGATGTTACTGTGAATATATATTTAGTATTGTCTTGTTCTTTTATTATTTATTATTGGACTGAATGTGGTCTCTGTGTGTTCTTAAGGGAAATTGCATATGATGCAGAGAGCTGCATCTGGAAATACTGTGTGTGTACCTGTTGTCCTCTCAGTGAACATCCCCCACTGTTGCTAGTGGTGAGAACTGAGGCTCCTTGATTACTGGTCCAGTGGAGGGTCATCACAAACATTATCATTAACCAGAGGAAAAGGACATAACAATATCATTAACCAGAAGCAACAAGAACGTCTGAGGAAAAGAACATAACACTATCATTAAATAGTAGCAACAAGAACTTCTGAGGAAAAGGGCATAACACTATCGTTAACTAACAGCAACAAGGCAGAAGTCAGGCAGCACTTATCAAAATAACTGTCAAAATATACCATCCCAGATGTTCAGTGATACACACAATCTTAATTCAGAAATATACACACACATGCAGGGACACACACGAGTGCACGCTCGTGTGCATGCACACATGCACGCACTTCATTTAATTGAATATCATTTCAACGAATCAGATTGTTTTGCAAAAAATTCACTGAAAACTCATTTTATTAAATCACAGATCCTAGAAAACTGTAGAAGTTGTGTAGCAAGTAACTAAAACAATGTCAAATGTACATAGATGTGTACCTGACTAATGGTGAAATAAGTTCTTTAGAACTACAGAATGGAAAATGTACTTCCTCAGTGGGCTGTACCCTTGATTAAGCTCTAGAGCTGAGTTGCCTGCTAATTGCTATGGTGATGGTTTGCCTGTCTACCTGCTACAAACTATCTGACACAGCCTCTCCTGCACTCAGCAGTGTGCATGGTACAGTCATTCCTGCTAGGTTGCTATGCCGTTCCGCTATCTATCTGTCTATCTATGTGTCTGTGTGTATATGCATGTGTATACATATGTGTAGATATATATATATATATATATATATATATATATATATATATATATATATATATATATATGTGTGTGTGTGTGTGTATGTGTGTGTTTGTGTAAATATATATATATATATATATATATATATATATATGGATGGTCAACAGCATTAGAACACCGACATCCCGGAACATTGACTAACCACTCCAGGTAAGTGAACACTTGCCATCCTGAAAAAAACTATGAAACTGAAGGAAAGTAACCCCCCCCCAACTAAATAGACCAACTCTGAGATTGCACTACTGTGGGGGTAAGGGGCAAAGTTCAACAGAATGGCCAAGCGTTTACTTACCTGGAGTGGTGAGTTGGTGTTCTGGGATGTTGGTGTTCTCATGGTATCATTAACCAGGAGCAACAAGAACTTTTGAGGAGAAGAACATAACACTATCATTAAATTGTAGCAACAACAACTGTTGATGAAAAGGACATAACACCCACTCTCAACATTAAATCTGCTTTTTCATCTTGGTTATCTGAATAATGAGTAAGTGATATTTTGGTATACTGAACTAGAGTTGTGTGTGTGTGTGTATATATATATATATATATATATATATATATATATATATATATGGTTTACTATTAGAATATCGAAGCAAACTCCGTCGACTGTACTATTGTCAAACACGGAAGTTTGAAAACGGTAATATCGAAGACCAAAAACCAACCTAGGAATGGGTTTTAACATGGGTCGAGATAGGTGTTCAGTGTTATTCCGAACTACAAACCTCTCACCTATCTCGACCCATGTTAAAACCCGTTCCTAGGTTGTTTTTTGGTCTTTGATATTACCGTTTTCGAACTTCCGTGTTCAACAATAGTACAGTCGACGGAGTTTGCTTTGATATTCTAATAGTAAACCATATATATATATATATATATATATATATATATATATATATATATATGTATATACACACATACATACATACATATATACACATATGTATACACACATACATTTTATATATATATATATATATATATATATATATATATATATATATATACATATAAAATGATCACAAAACAGGTAACGTTAACAGGTTTTAGTACAAATTATAATCTACACGATTGCCATTTAAGTATATTTGGACAAGGAATGGGTTAACTTTTTGCAGTCTTTGCAAAGTATGCATCAAAGGCACTCATATTTTGGACTTAATAAAGGCAGTAATCTTTAAATACAATTCTCTGGCTCCTATCTCTTACTTTCTCTCTCTATGTATCATCGATTATATGATCATTCAGAGGAAATACATATGTAATACACTCTCATTTGTAAAAGTCCAGGAGAACTGCAGATACCACAAAGATGAATAACTTGAAGAGTCAAAGCAGCAAGAGCACAAATACAGTGCCAAGAACAAAACTGAAACCATCCTAGCACTGTCAAATGTTCAACCCCCCTCACCTATCAACTATTCCATCCCCACTCTCAACATTAAATCTACCTTTTCCCTCCAACCTGAAGCCACAGACACGATCAAAAAACTGCTGAAAAAATGAAAACCCACTACTCTAGCTGCAGGCAGCCTACCTATAGAATACCTAAAGCTAACAGCAGAAGGTATAGCTTACCCTATATCAATACTAATCAACAGATCCATAGCTGAACATCAAGTCCCTCTCATCTGGAAAACCTTTTACATCATTCCCTTACATAAAGGTGGCTCATCAACAGATTTCACTAACTCTAGTCCAATTGCAGTATTATCACCACTATCTAAAATTCTGAAGAGAGTAATTCACTTACAGGTTACTGACTCTCTGCTTACTACAAATTCCTAACAAATACCCAACATGGCTTTCAACCATTCCATAGCACATCAACTGCACTAATGTCATTTACTAGCACTGTCAACTATCACACAACAACAATAGCTATGTATCTTCTATCTTCCTTGACCTGTCAAAGTCTTTGATATGGTTTCACATACTAAACTTCTAAATGTCCTCTCTGATCTAAATTTTATAATGCCATCCTTGCCTGGTTCCAAGATTACCTCACTGGATGCCAGCAAGCAGTCTCATGGCAACAGATCTTATCACCCCTTTTGCCAGTAATCCTAGGAGTCTCCCAAGGCTCTGTCTTAGGCCCACTTCTATTCTCTATATTTACAAATAACCTCCACTTATCAACCACTCAAGCTTCATTCATCTAATATGCAGATGACTTGACAGTGATAAGTTCTGCACCCTCTCTAATAGAACCTCAAAATCTAACACAAAAAGCCCTTCTTGAAGTTGAGTCCTGGCTCTCAAATGCTCAATTAATCCTAAACCCTAAAAAAAAACGTATGGTCTTCTACTCTAATAAAGCTGTCCCTCCCACTAACACATTTAACATCACTTCATTCAATAATACCATCATATCCCCATTTCCCCACACTAAACTTTTAGGAGTAGAAATTGACTGCAAACTTAAATATGATATTCACATTTCCCAGATTGTAAAAAAGTACATAAAAAACTTGGTACCCTATACAGGAACAAACACTACTTCACTAAGAATGCCAAGATTCCCATTGCCCAAACCCACTTAATCTCAACATTATTGTATGCAGCCCCCATACTCACTAACCTTAAGAAATCTGAGTTACAAAAACTTGAAACCTGTTACAATAAAATTGCCAGCTACATCCCACCATTGCTTTGCACTCAAGCAACTCAACTGGTTAGAGTGGTCCCCAACTCCTAAACTACATACAGTTAACAATGGCCCATAAAATCCTCTCAGATCCTGAGAAAACACCAGCCCTACAAACACTTCTTCAACCCTATGACACCAACAGACCACTCCACTCCACCAACAAACACCATATAAAAACCTATATATCCAAAAATCAAGTACAAACCTATATATCCAAAAATCAAGTAGATGTTTCCCTCTTTGCAAACTACATAGGAAAAATCTGGAATGAAATTCCACAAAACATTACTACCACAGCACCCCTAGTTCAATTCAAAACAACTTTAAAAAAACACCTCTTAAGCAAATGTGTCCTTGCTCTACCCCTGACTAACAGCTATCTATCAATCTGTAACAGCCACCTCTCCATCTCTGGTCCTGTCACTACCTCAGTATAATCTACTGGTGTTTCTACCTCACACTTTCCTCAGTATACTCTAGGTGCTACTTGCTTACCAATAACTTTCAGTATTAACTCTTATGATCGGTAGAAATACTTCTTTGTTCTCAATGTCACCATTTATAGACTGGCAAATAATCCCATACAGTTTTGCTTTGTCAAGGGGAGGTCATGTCTGTTAACTCTGGTCGACTTTTTTAACACAGTCACCAAAGCCATGGACGAGGGGAAGACAGTGCACACCGCCTACCTTGACCTGGCCAAAGCTCTCAACTAGGTATCAATCCGTATGTTGTCAGATGGGTAGCTAACTGGCTCACTGATATAACCCACCTAGTCAAAATAGGGGAAGGCACCTCAAGCAGTATCAAGTGGCATACCCCAGGGCTCGGTCTTGGGGCCTCTGTTATTTGGGATATACATTTCTGAGGTGCAGGCCAAAACCAGTGGGTTATGGCTGACTAAGTTTGCAGATGATTGCAAGCTGGGCGCTTTCATCAATTCCCCTAGTTACATGGACATCCTCCAAGAAGGTCTCACCCAAACACACGACCGGTGCCAGAAACATGGCCACAATCTGAATACAGAAAGATTCATTATTATCCCCTTTGGGGAGAGTGATGTCCCCACAAATTATCAATTAATAACAATACCTTAGCACGCAATCAGTTGTGAGGGATTTGGGCACCCAAATTGATAGTAACCTGACTTTTGACCACCATGTTGCTTCCACATGGCCCACCTCATAAGTAAGAGTATCTCACTCAGGGACAAGGAGGTCATAACATCCTTGTATTCTTACCTTATAAGGCCCATTATTGAGTACAATGCCCCATTTGGCATGTATCTCACAAAACACATGCAGCAGCTGGAGAGACCACAGATGTCCCTTACCAGGAGAATCCAGGGCCTCAAAAATCTACCATACACAGATAGGCTAAAAGCCCTACCCTCTACTCAGTTCATAGGTTCAAAGATTATTACTAGGCTAGCTCCCCTTTTGGGTCATTTTAAGACTAGCCAACTACCCCATGTGAGAATCCAATCCTGCACCTTGTGTTTGCAAGGTAAACACCTTAACCATTATGCCAACCTCCCACCTAGTTTAATACAGACTCCTCAGAGGTGACCTCTGTCTGGCATACAAGGCAATCTCAGACCCCACCTTGATGGGACTGCTGCATATCCGCAAGTCAAGCTCCACTCGAATGACCTGCACACGCGACCTCAACCTGGTCTGTGACATCAATAGGATTTGTTGGTGGGACAGATTTGTGCCCCAGAGACTCCCCCATCTGTGGAATAGACTCTCATTCCATGTCAAGCAGAGTACCTCGGTACCTCTTTTAAGAGCAGCCTGGATAACTGGATGGGGAATAGAAAATACATCCCTGGGATCAGACCATGTCCCTGCTGGACAGGGGCATCAGGTGCTGATTTGTCTAAACATGGGCTAAATTCTTGGCTAGGCTTATAAGAGCCTCAGGGCCAATAGCTTAGTAACTTCCTATGATCCTATGTTCATTTCAAACTCTGGATTGCCCATTATTTTATGACATTGTAATGTTATATACTTTGTAAATATTGATTGCTCATTCAAAACTATGGAATGGCTATTCTTCTGTATCAGTGTAATATTTTCTTATACTATGCTGTTAAACTTTATTTTACTGAATTCCTAATTTCCTCATGTATGTATAAAATTAGACTAAATAGTATGTAGTTCACTATTCTATTTGATCCTTGTATATTTGTACTGTTACTGTTATGTTGTTGTTCTAACTGGAGCATTTCTCCCTGGGCCTCCACTGAAAAAGAACATGCGTCCAGTCAGACTTCCCCAGAAAACAAATGTAAAATAAAATAAATAAAAATAATTATTCATGATGGTAAACTGTGGGAGGAGCTGCAGACTAGTATTTCATTCAACGGCAAAAGAAAACATTTCGACGTCTCCCAGCATCTCCCAAAGAATATTGTAATGTCTGAAAAAACAGATTTATTTTTTTTATAGCTCATTTATTTTTATTATAGTGTGTTATTTTATTTAAAGCAGATTTTATCCCAATAATTTTTCTAATTCTATGTACTCCTCTTTTAGATCAGAAAATACATAGAGCACCTGAAGATTCCATCTCCATTGTTTTTGCACTTGGACACCGTATGCAACACCGACATTGTTTGATTCACACTGACAATTTCATTTTAATTGGGACGATGATTCCATTTAAGTGAGAAACAATATTTCCAAACATAAAATAGTCAGTGACCAACCCTCTACATCTAGTACAAATTGCACTGAGGTACTAGCATGTTCAACCCAAGGTGCACTAGTTCTATTGGACATGTACCTTGAGTGGTCACACCACAAAGACAAAGTGACTGGGCACCAAACAAAAGAAAGCAAGCTAATGACTCAGATTCCAAATTCATCCTTACAATTAAAACAGAATATACTGTAGAAGCCCTCATAACTGGTCACTCTGTTGTTATACGCCTTGAACCTAAGCTATCAAAAGTGAATAAGGATAGAATCACAGTGCCCTCCTGGAGCTAAGCTTAGGGATGGCACTAAGCTCATTCAGCACATCCTGGGTTCTAATAATCTTGCAGTTATGCAAGTTAGAGTCAATGAATCTGGATAGTCTAGACAGACCTCTCTTCCTCTGAGGCAGAGAGGGATCCCTGAGAAGAAATGGACTCATCTGTGATTACCTTACACAAGCATGACCAAAAATGAATGTAACTCCTGGAATGAAAACAGCATTCTGAAATAGCAAAATGACCTCTTACCCCACCCCAATATGGGGAGCTGTAGCCCCAAACCCCTACTAGTTATTTTAACAACTTTGAGGCCATAACATCATGGGGAATGAGGAATCCCATGGTACACAAGAATATCAGACTTCTGTGGAAAAGCCTGGATGCTGCATATTAGTGATGATGCATGTAAGTGTCAATCAGAAGTGTTTCATGAACAAGTCAAGCTCCTGCTGGGGGATTTGTTTGAATTTATATACACCTTACTCAGGCCAATATATTCTATGGAGTTATTGAGATCCTTCCTTCAGTGAGGATGACATCTAAATATAAAGAAACATCTACAAACTTAAACAAATAAATCAAATTGTGGTGTGTAATGGGGGACCCAGATCCTTTCTACTTTGGTGGAAATTTAGAAGGGATATGTTATATCTGTCTTCAATAGGGACTGAACTACTGGAGTCTTCTCTTCCTTTTAGTGCCATTTTGTTCAGGGTTAAGTTAATGGACATTCCAAACTAAACTCTTCACACTATCATCATGTTGAAATGGAACTCCTCAATGCCTGCAGACTAAATATACATATACATATACATATTATATACAGATATGTGTGTGTGTGTGTGTGTGTGTGTGTGTGTGTGTGTGTGTGTGTGTGTGTGTGTGTGTGTGTGTGTGTGTGAGTG